>NC_133728.1:4692492-5074992 GCF_048934315.1 Petromyzon marinus
CACCCCACGTGTCACCTGCTGCAGCCTCCCCACGTGTCACCTGCTGCAGTCACCCCACGTGTCACCTGCTGCAGTCACCCCACGTGTCACCTGCTGCAGTCACCCCACGTGTCACCTGCTGCTGCCACCCCACGTGTCACCTGCTGCAGTCACCCCACGTGTCACCTGCTGCTGTCACCCACGTGTCACCTGCTGCTGCCACCCCACGTGTCACCTGCTGCAGCCTCCCCACGTGTCACCTGCTGCAGCCACCCCACGTGTCACCTGCTGCAGTCACCCCACGTGTCACCTGCTGCAGCCACCCCACGTGTCACCTGCTGCTGCCACCCCACGTGTCACCTGCTGCTGCCACCCCACGTGTCACCTGCTGCTGCCACCCCACGTGTCACCTGCTGCTGCCACCCCACGTGTCACCTGTTGCTGCCACCCCACGTGTCACCTGCTGCAGCCACCCCACGTGTCACCTGCTGCAGCCACCCCACGTGTCACCTGCTGCTGCCACCCCACGTGTCACCTGCTGCTGTCACCCCACGTGTCACCTGCTGCTGCCACCCCACGTGTCACCTGCTGCAGTCACCCCACGTGTCACCTGCTGCTGCCACCCCACGTGTCACCTGCTGCAGTCACCCCACGTGTCACCTGATGCAGTCACCCCACGTGTCACCTGCTGCAGCCACCCCACGTGTCACCTGCTGCAGCCTCCCCACGTGTCACCTGCTGCTGTCACCCCACGTGTCACCTGCTGCAGCCACCCCACGTGTCACCTGCTGCAATCACCCCACGTGTCACCTGCTGCAATCACCCCACGTCTCCCCACGTGTCCCCACGTCTCCCCACGTCTCCCCGCGTCTTCCCGCGTCTCCACACGTCTCCCCACGTCCTCCCCATGTCTCCCCGCGTGTCCCCGCGTCTCCACGCATCTCCACACATCTCCCCACGTCCTCCTCCACGTCTCCCCACGTCCTCCTCCACGTCCTCCCCGCGTCTCTCCCCGCGTCTCTCCCCGCGTCTCTCCACGTGTCCCCCACCGTGACCTCCCGTGCATCTCCCCCCCCCCCACCCCGACCCCGACCCCCCCCCCCCTCGCAGGGACGTACCTCACCCACGAGGCGAAGGGGGCGGAGGACGCCCCGGACGCGGACACGGCCATCATCAACGCGGAGGGCGGCCCCGCCACCAACGAGGAGAAGAAGGAGTACTTCATCTGACGGGGGGCCGGCCACCTCGCCCCGGTGCAGCCCGCAAGCCCTCCACGTCCCCCCCCCCCCCACCAACCCCCTGCCACCACCACCCACCAACACCACCACAATGCGTTGAAACCCAATCGGACTCCCCCCGCCCCCCCCAACCCAAAGACCTCGGGGTCTTACCCCCGACCCTACACCAAGGCCCCTAACCCAATCGCTAACCCCCCCCTCCCCCCAAACGCCGAGACCCTGAACCACACCAGTAGACAACCATCTCCAGACCCCCCCCCCCACTGCCCCCCCCCGAACACCTCGACCGTGACCTCTAACCCTAACCGCCCCCCCCCCCCCCCGAGTTTAATGGCTAAGTCCAAAAGCTATAACTCCACCTCGGACCCCGACACCTGGACCTCGGATCTAACCCCCGACCACTCTGAACCAGGGCCCCGCATACCTGCACTGGAACCCCAACCACCCCCCTAGACTCTGGGTCTAAGCCTCACCCGGACACCTTAACCCAGGGTGTTAACTGCAGCAGCTACAGCTCTCTAGAATGCCGAGACCCTGGGTCTAACCCTAAGCCTAACATCCAAGGTTCGGGATCTAATCTCACCCCAAGCCAGACGCTCGGAGCTTAACCATAACCCCTAGACCCTGGGTCTATCCATGACCCGAATGCCTATCCACTGGTTCCAATCCCAACCCAGTACCTTTACCTCGGCTTCAACCCTAATGCCCCCGTCTCTACCCCCAAAGCTGAGCCTTGACCCTGACCCACGTGTCTAACCCTCACCCTAAACCCAGCACCTGTACACTTGAGTTGAACCCAACTACCTAGACCTTAACCCCTAAAACCCCCCTAACCCCCCCCAAATTCCCTGGGTATAACCCCCCCCTAATCCCCTGGGTATAACCCCCCCCCAATCCCCTGGGTATAACCCCTAGTGCGTAGTGCAATGAGAAGAGGGGAAGGTTTACTGTATCCGGGAGCCTGACCTCTTGACCCATACCGACTGAACCCGACGTTCTGACCCTGACCCCAAATCGAACTCCCGCATTTTGGGGGGGGGGGGAGGGGTCTGATGCGGTCTCCGGCGCGAGAATGACTAACACATGGCGCGTACACGGAACGTGCAATTCGTTACTGGTACAGCACACCGGTTGTTGTGTGTTGGAGAGCACGCCCCCCACAGCATTGTAAACAATTGTGAATGTTGTGGGTTTTACGCTGAAGCAAGCCGGTTGTGTTACTAGTACAGCTCACCGGTCGAGCGTTCGAGAGTGAAACCACAACAACATTTAACAAACGGCAGACAGACAGACAGACAGACGACAATGGCGACAAAGTTATCGCCGGTTAGTAATTCATCGTCCGCCAAGTCTCGGCATACATCCCCCTTCCGGCACCGCAAATCGGCAGCTTCTCAGACGGAAAAAGTTCCAGCAGCCGGGAAGTTGTGCACGGCGCGGGACGTTTTTGGGGTTTGCTCGCGACGTCTCTCGGCAATTCCGCGGCAACGAACAACAAAAAGTCCCGGGGTCTCGTTTTGCCAACCGCGTGTTTTCCGCGTCGCGGCCCGTGAGCCAGCGAGCGAGAAAGGATCGCCGTTGATGTGGTGTGCCGGACACAGAACAATCTCCTGGCTTTTATTACCCGTCCGATATTAATCCCGGGGGCGTTCCATCGCCAGCAGCGTAAGCCCCCCCCCCCCCCCCCCCCCCTCTATCCGGTCAGTTTCAGGGTCACCGGTGTTGGGTCACAAAATGACCTTTTGACGCCGAATCGCCAAACCCAAACCAACCTCAACTGCCGCACGGCAGTGGGCGGGGCCCCTTGGCGAGTGGGCGGTGCTAGTGGCCGCAGTGGGCGTAGGGCTGTGCGCAAGTGGGCGGCGCCAGTGGTCGCACTGGGTCGTGGCTGCGCGCAAGTGGGCGGCGCCAGTGGTCGGGGTGGGCGTGGCTACGCGGAAGCGGGCGGCGCTAGTCGTTGCAGTGGGCGGGGGGCTGTGCGAAAGCGGGCGGTGCTAGTGATTGGAGTGGGCGTGGCTATGCGGAAGTGGGCGGTGCTGACGGTTTTACCCAGGATCCCTACCACCCCACTTTACCACACCCCCCCCCCCCCTTTACCCCCTCCCCCACAACAATTAATTGCAAGACCCAGTTACCCACAGACAATCCCAATCCTCTTCTTGCATAGACCCTCTACCCCTTTGGGGGGGTGTGGGTGACCTCCTTACGAACCCCCCCACGACCCCCCCCCCCTCACCAACCCCACCCCCCTGATGAGATCGCCGAATCCGTAAATAATTTGCCTGCCGCCGAATCGTTTTAAATTTTTTTGCGTTTTTTGTGTCACTGTCTGACGATGCCGTCCGTCCGTCCGTCCGTCTTGTGGTTTAATTACTTTTACCGTAATTTGTTAAACTCGTAAACGAACAGCCCCGGCACCTGCTTTTTAATTTTTCCAGTGCGTTTCAAGAATTGCATGGAGAAGACGGGGGGGTGGGGTGGGGGGGTGGGGGGTGGGGGGGTTAGTGGTGGGGGGGTTAGGGGTGGGTGTGGTGTGCGCATGCGCGTATAAATAAATAAATAAGCAGCTGCGCGTGCGACGTTAAAAAAAAAAGGGCGGGAAAAAATAAAATACCCCCCCCCCTTACCCCTGCCTCAATAAAAAAAAAATATTTAAACTTTTTCGCTGGGGAAATGAAATTAAGTTTTTACTTTGAGGGGGGAAAAAAAAACCCGACGAAAACGAATACTTTTGTCTGATTTACACTATCTTGAAGCTACCTAAACGTTACACGGGGAACGTAAAACAAAAAAAATATATACTGTACATGTTACGCGAAAATGTTTTGGATTCCTGCTCCCCCCCACCCATCCCCACCCCACCCACCCCAACCACCCCTTGTGTGACGCGGTGTGTCCGTCCATTGTAGTCGTAACCCGGTCCCCGTGTGCCGAGAACCAAGGTCGGTTTTTTCCCCGACTCGCCTCGGCTCGCCGGTCGGCGCCTTTGTCGTTTTACGGTTTCGAACGCGGAGGAGTTTGCCGTTTGGCGGAAGCTGCGGAAAGTGTCGCGTTGCTCGCGAGCAACTGTCGCGCTTTACGTCGGGGAAAGGCGACGGCGTCGAATTAAAAAAAAAAAATTCTTTCCCACTGCTGAAACCCGAAGGGCGAGCCGAGCCACTTGACACGACGAGAACACGTGGCGACGCTGCGACGTCACGGGGTACCGACCGACGCGCGTGACGTCACGTCGTTACCGCGCGGGCGTGCCGAACGAGTGCGTGACGCGCGCGACGTCGTGCGGTGACGTCACTGCGCGAGTTGGAAGTGGCGCGGTGACGTCACCGCGTAACCGACTGACGTCGCGCGCATCATCATCATCATCATCATCCCTGGCCCTGCTTGGCCCCAAGTCAGATTTAGAAGTCTTGATTGTGAGAGTCCAGCAATGGCAGGATTGTTCGGCTCCGGCTCGGCATGGTTAAATGTCCGGTGGGGGAAAAAACTAAAAAAAAACCTGTACCATGCCGGGCCCGGCTCGCGAGTGCCTAGCCAACCAATTATTGTGCGTTTCCGTGTTTAAAAGTTCAGCATACACACGTGCATACAAAACGCGGTGTAGGTTTTTTTTTTCCTGCTTTCTTCCCGTAACAACCCAACAGGGAATCGAGATGACAAAAAAAAGGCTCAACATTTTTTGGTTAATTATTTTGGGGGTGCGGCTCTATGGCAGAACCGATTCCCCGGGGAGATGTTTCGAGGGTTCCGGTGCCGTGGAGACCAGGTCAAAGTCGGCCAAACCCTGGTTCCAAAAAAGGGAGAGAATGTTCCGTTCCAAACAGGTTCCGTTCGGAACTCTATTATGAACCTCGAGGTAGTTCTCTTACAGGGGGATTTTGACTGGCCCATTGGGGGAGGACGTGGGGGCGAGAGAGACAGATACCGTGAGATTGAGAACAGAGTGGACAGCCGATGAAATGGGGGGGTGAGTGGGTGTGATGGACACGAGAAGAGAGAGGGACGGGGTGGGGGGGTGGAGATGGAGAGAGAGGCCGAGGGACGTGGACGAGAGAGAAGCGGCGATACGGAAGGGGGGGAACCACGGTTAGACGGATCAATTGGCCGTGGTTTTGTTGTTGTGTGTGTACGTGTGTTGAAATTCTTCTTTCGTACCTTACGTGGCCAAACCGTGCTCACGATCGCAGGTGCGGGCGCAGGAACCGAACCAAATTGGACACAAAACGAAGCGCTTGGAAAGATTCTGGATTTGAAGTTTCCGTGACTGCAACGATCCATACTGTTTGGTTCTTTCGGTAAAGTCGCGTGGGTAAAAAAAAATAATGAAGTTAATCAAATCACGACGTTTCGGAAGCAGCACAAGCCTCCCGTCATCAGGTGGGATAGTCACGGCAAGGAGTAATTTGACTATCCCACCTGATGACGGAGGCTTGTGTTGCTTCCGAAACGTCGCGAATTGATTCACTTAACTTACATTTTCGCCTACGTGACTTTACCGAAATAACCAAAGAGCACAGTTTGGAAAGAAATTAAGTTTTTTTTTGCCAATCCGAGATGATTTAAACGCGTCATAGCAACCCCACGAGTGGCTTTCGCGATATCGGGAAGGAAGAGCGTTCCAGACGGCCCGTGTAAGCGCACCCGCGCGTGAACGCTCCGCAGCCGCTGGGACCGTGATTGGAGCCGATTGATCGACGGCGGGGCGGTCCTTTTCGATATCAGGACGACGACTCTTGAGAACGCAGCTCCGTTGACGCGCACCGTGAGGTCTCCGCGTGCGGGAGACCGTGCGAGTGTCTCTCGCTACGAAGCCGGCCGCCCGGGTTCGACTCCCGCTCACGGCCAACGACGCCCGGCCGAATCTCGCCCCTATGTCGACTCGGCCTCTTGATGAGTAACTCCCCCCTCCCCTCCTACCCCTCATCCCCCCCCCCCTCCCCCCCTTGGCGTGGTGTGGCGTAAAACGTCGCCACGAGGCGTGATGACGACCCGAACACATCGCCCTCGCCGGCCCCCGCGTTGGTGTCGCCGATCGCTGACAGCACTTGCCCCAACAGTCTGTTCAGGCTATGCGGGGGATCTTTGTCTTGTGTCACTGACGGGGTGGGGGGTGGGGGTGGGGGCTGCCGGCACACCACCCGCAGATCGCGAAAGGTTCATGCGGGAACGTCTTGGCAACGTCTTGGGAACGTCTTGGGAACGTCTTGGGAACGTCCGTCCAATGACCCTTCCCGTTCTTCACACTGCCACCGCTAGTGCAAGGGGGCCTGTAGCATAATTATGATGTCATAAAGGGGGGGGGGGGTCCTAATTTTTTGGGTTTTTTTTTCTTTCAAAACACGTAAATATTAAAACACAAATTTACTTGCGTAGTGAAGTAATTGTATTTTTTTTTCATTTGCTATACCGGGCCAGATGATACGACAAATCGCTAAGCTTAAACACCCGCTCGTTAGTAAAAGTCGAAGGGCGGTATAGTACTATAGTCGTAGAGCAAGTGCAGAATCACTGAACCGGAATCGACGGCTTGAAAGCGTTTTGCGCGGGGGGCCCCCTTGAAAGTGCGGGGGGCCGTAGCGTTTGTAGCTACTAGGATAATAATCCAGCACCGCTTGCGAACGTCTTGCGAACGTCTTGCGAACGTCTTGCGAACGTCTTGCCAACGTACGTGCAATCCGCGAACTTAGCAGGCAACGTTGTTTGGCTCCGTCGACTCGAGCCAAGGGAGAGAAAGTCAACAACCCCTGCCCCCTCGACTAAGGCCGCCAAAACAACGCGGATACATCCAAGCAGTGGATTGAGAATCATCCCGACGATGATGACGATGATGAATCTAACAAGGGGGCCCACCACGTGGGTTCATAATGGCCGTGTCCTGGTGTCACACCCCCCCCACCCACCCACCTCCTTAGCCCCCACCCACCTCCTTAGCCCCCCCACATCCTTACCCTCCCCCACCTCCTCACCCCCTATCCCCCACCTCCTTACCCCCACCTCCTTTCCCTATCCCCCACCTCCTTACCCCCTCCCCCACCTCCTTACCCCTCCCCCACCTCCTCACCCCCCACCTCCTCACCCCCTCCCCCACCTCCTCACCCCACCTCCTCACCCCCCACCTCCTCACCCCCCACCTCCTCCTCCCCCACCTCCTCACCCCCCACCTCCTCACCCCCTCCCCCACCTCCTCACCCCCTCCCCCACCTCCTCACCCCACCTCCTCACTCCCCCACCTCCTCACCCCCCACCTCCTCACCCCCCCCCCCACAGACAAGACAGTCAGGAGGAGGTGGGCTATCATTGTAACTTTCCCTATCGGGTTTTTCTTTATAATTTTAAAACTTCTCCATTTAACTCGCCCCCCCCTAATTCACTCTCTCACGTTTCACCCGCCACCTCTTCTTCTTCTTCTTCCTCATCTTCTCCTCACCCCATCCCCACACACCTCTTCGCTCCACCTCTTCACTCTCTGCTGCTGTTGTTGTTGTCGTCGGCGATGATGATGATGATGATGTTGTTGTTGTTTGTTTGTTGTGAGCTCCCATTACAAAATCATCAACGAGCAAACGCGCTGATGACTTTGAGACAACGTTGAGGCAACGTTGAGACAACGTTGAGGCAACGTTGAGACAACGTCGAGGCAATGGTTGAGACAACGTCGAGCCAAATTTGAGGTGACGTTGGCACAACGTTGAGGCAACGTTGAGGTAACGTTGGCACAACGTTGAGGCAACTTTGAGGTAACGTTGGCACAACGTTGAGGCAACTTTGAGGTAACGTTGGCACAACGTTGAGGCAACCTTGAGGTAACGTTGGCACAACGTTGAGGCAACTTTGAGGTAACGTTGGCACAACGTTGAGGCAACTTTGAGGTAACGTTGGCACAACGTTGAGGCAACTTTGAGGTAACGTTGGCACAACGTTGAGGCAACTTTGAGGTAACGTTGGCACAACGTTGAGGCAACGTTGAGGTAACGTTGGCACAACGTTGAGGCAACTTTGAGTTAACGTTGGCACAACGTTGAGGCAACTTTGAGGTAACGTTGGCACAACGTTGAGGCAACTTTGAGGTAACGTTGGCACAACGTTGAGGCAACTTTGAGGTAACGTTGGCACAACGTTGAGGCAACTTTGAGGTAACGTTGGCACAACGTTGAGGCAACTTTGAGGTAACGTTGGCACAACGTTGGGCCAACTTTGAGTTAACGTTGGCACAACGTTGAGGCAACTTTGAGGTAATGTTGGCACAACGTTGAGGCAACTTTGAGGTAACGTTGGCACAACGTTGAGCCAACTTTGAGGTAACGTTGGCACAACGTTGAGGCAACGTTGAGCCAACTTTACCTCAACGTTGAGGCAACGTTGAGGTAAAGTTGGCTCAACGTTGAGGCAACTTTGGCTTAACGTGGAGGCAACATTGACCCAACGTTGAGCTGAACGTTAACTCAACGTTTGGCTTAACGTGGAGGCAACGTTGAGGCAACGTTGGCTCAACGTTACCTCAAGGTTTAGCCTAACGTTGGGTCAACGTTGAGGTAACGTTGAGGTAACGTCGGCCAACGTCGCCACGTCGTTTTACCAAGAAATCCCAAATCGTCGTCAGCTTTTAACTTCACCGCCCTCCGTGTTCATTTAACAAAGTGGGGTGACGATGACGACACTGGCTAATTAATAATAATAACGACAAAGTAAATCTCTAATTAATAATAATAACGACAAAGGAAATCGCTAATTAATAATAACGACAAAAGTAAATCGCTAATTAATAATAATAACGACAAAGTAAATCGCTAATTAATAATAACAACGACAAAGTAAATCGCTAATTAATAATAACGACGAAAGTAAATCGCTAATTAATAATAATAACGACAAAGTAAATCGCTAATTAATAATAACGACAAAGTAAATCGCTAATTATTAATAACGACAAAAGTGAATCGCTAATTAATAATAATAACGACAAAGTAAATCGCTAATTAATAATGCTAATTAATAATAACGACAAAGTAAATCGCTAATTAATAATAATAACGACAAAAGTAAATCGCTAATTAATAATAATGATGACAAAAGTAAATCGCTAATTAATAATAACGACGAAAGTAAAACGCTAATTAATAATAATAATGACAAAAGTAAATCACTAATTAATAACGACGACAAAAGTAAATCACTAATTAATAATAATAACGACAAAAGTAAATCTCTAATTAATAATAATAACGACAAAGTAAATCGCTAACTAATAATGCTAATGAATAATAAGGACAAGTAAATCGCTAACTAATAATGCTAATTAATAATAAGGACAAGTAAATCGCTAACTAATAATGCTAACTAATAATAACGACAAAGTAAATCGCTAACTAATAATGCTAATTAATAATAACGACAAGTAAATCGCTAACTAATAATGCTAATTAATAATAAGGACAAGTAAATCGCTAACTAATAATGCTAATTAATAATAACGACAAAAGTAAATCGCTAATTAATAATAACGACAAAAGTAAATCGCTAACTAATAATGCTAATTAATAATAACGACAAAAGTAAATCGCTAATTAATAATAATGACAAGTAAATCGCTTACTAATAATGCTAATTAATAATAAGGACAAGTAAATCGCTAACTAATAATGCTAACTAATAATAACGACAAAGTAAATCGCTAACTAATAATGCTAATTAATAATAACGACAAAAGTAAATCGCTAACTAATAATGCTAATTAATAATAACGACAAAAGTAAATCGCTAATTAATAATAATGACAAGTAAATCGCTTACTAATAATGCTAATTAATAATAAGGACAAGTAAATCGCTAACTAATAATGCTAACTAATAATAACGACAAAGTAAATCGCTAACTAATAATGCTAATTAATAATAACGACAAAAGTAAATCGCTAACTAATAATGCTAATTAATAATAACGACAAAAGTAAATCGCTAATTAATAATAATGACAAGTAAATCGCTTACTAATAATGCTAATTAATAATAAGGACAAGTAAATCGCTAACTAATAATGCTAACTAATAATAACGACAAAGTAAATCGCTAACTAATAATGCTAATTAATAATAACGACAAAAGTAAATCGCTAACTAATAATGCTAATTAATAACGACAAAAGCAAATCGCTAATTAATAATAACGACAAAAGTAAATCGCTAACTAATAATGCTAATTAATAATAACGACAAAGTAAATAGCTAATTATTAATAACGACAAAGTAAATCGCTAATTAATAATAACGACAAAGTAAATCGCTAACTAATAACGACAAAAGTAAATCGCTAACTAATAATAATGACAAAGTAAATCGCTAACTAATAATGCTAACTAATAATAACGACAAGTAAATCGCTAACTAACAATGCTAACTAATAATAACGACAAAGTAAATCGCTAACTAACAATGCTAACTAATAATAATGACAAAAGTAAATCGCTAACTAATAATGCTAACTAATAATAACGACAAAGTAAATCGCTAACTAACAATGCTAACTAATAATAAGGACAAGTAAATCGCTAACTAACAATGCTAACTAATAATAACGACAAGTAAATCGCTTACTAATAATGCTAACTAATAATAATGACAAGTAAATCGCTAACTAACAATGCTAACTAATAATAACGACAAGTAAATCGCTAACTAACAATGCTAACTAATAATGACGACAAGTAAATCGCTAACTAACAATGCTAACTAATAATAACGACAAGTAAATCGCTAACTAACAATGCTAATTAATAATGACAAGTAAATCGCTAACTAACAATGCTAACTAATAATAACGACAAGTAAATTGCTAACTAACAATGCTAATTAATAATGACAAGTAAATCGCTAACTAACAATGCTAACTAATAATAATGACAAGTAAATCGCTAACTAACAATGCTAACTAATAATAACGACAAGTAAATCGCTAACTAATAATGCTAACTAATAATAACGACAAGTAAATCGCTAACTAATAATGCTAACTAATAATAACGACAAGTAAATCGCTAACTAACAATGCTAACTAATAATAACGACAAGTAAATCGCTAACTAATAATGCTAACTAATAATAACGACAAGTAAATCGCTAATTAATAATAATGACAAGTAAATCGCTAACTAACAATGCTAACTAATAATGACAAGTAAATCGCTAACTAACAATGCTAACTAATAATAACGACAAGTAAATTGCTAACTAACAATGCTAATTAATAATGACAAGTAAATCGCTAACTAACAATGCTAACTAATAATAATGACAAGTAAATCGCTAACTAACAATGCTAACTAATAATAACGACAAGTAAATCGCTAACTAATAATGCTAACTAATAATAACGACAAGTAAATCGCTAATTAATAATAATGACAAGTAAATCGCTAACTAACAATGCTAACTAATAATAACGACAAGTAAATCGCTAACTAATAATGCTAACTAATAATAACGACAAGTAAATCGCTAATTAATAATAATGACAAGTAAATCGCTAACTAACAATGCTAACTAATAATGACAAGTAAATCGCTAACTAACAATGCTAACTAATAATAACGACAAGTAAATTGCTAACTAACAATGCTAATTAATAATGACAAGTAAATCGCTAACTAACAATGCTAACTAATAATAATGACAAGTAAATCGCTAACTAACAATGCTAACTAATAATAACGACAAGTAAATCGCTAACTAATAATGCTAACTAATAATAACGACAAGTAAATCGCTAATTAATAATAATGACAAGTAAATCGCTAACTAACAATGCTAACTAATAATAACGACGACGAAGCGGTAAAGTTGTTGTCGTCTCTCGTGAGGAGGAGGAGAGCGACTTCGCGATGGGAGCTGCTGGTGGGGGTGGGGGGTGGTGGTGGTGGAGCTGCTGGTGGTGATGGTAGTGCTGGTGGAGCTGCTGGTGGTGATGGTAGTGGTGGTGGAGCTGCTGGTGGTGATGGTAGTGGTGGTGGAGCTGCTGGTGGTGATGGTAGTGCTGGTGGAGCTGCTGGTGGTGATGGTAGTGGTGGTGGAGCTGCTGGTGGTAGTGGTGCTGGGGGTGGTGGTGGAGCTGCTGGTGGTGGTGATGGAGCTGCTGGTGGAGCTGCTGGTGGTGGTGGTGGAGCTGCTGGTGGTGGTGGTGGAGCTGGTGGTGGTGGTGGAGCTGCTGGTGGTGGAGCTGCTGGTGGTGGTGCTGGTGGTGGTGGAGCTGCTGGTGGTGGTGGTGATGGAGCTGCTGGTGGTGGTGGTGGAGCTGCTGGTGGTGGAGCTGCTGGTGGTGGAGCTGCTGGTGGTGGTGCTGGTGGTGGAGCTGGTGGTGGTGGAGGTTTTTGATTTAAAGTTTTCGTGGACTACAGGAATCCAAACTTTTTGGTTCTTTTCTGTAAAGTCATCACGTAGGTTAGAAACATAAAATAAATTACGTTTCGGGCACACACACACACACAAGCGTCCGTCATCAGGTGGGGAAAGCATCGGTCTGCTGCTGACGCTGGTGTTGCGACCGAAACGTCGTGACTTATTTGATTTCGCTCAACGTTGAGGCAACTTTGGCTTAACGTGGATGCAACGTTGACCAAACGTTGCCAAAAGAACCATAGTGTCTTTGGTGTGGGGTTGGGGAGGGAGGGAGGGAGGTCTCGGGACACGTTGCATGTTCAAAAACGCGGCAAGTAAACAACAACAACAACAAGAAGAAATAAACAACAAGCCGTCCCGTTACATCTTTGTAGCGGGGCCACTTGAACAAAAGGGGGAATCTTTTCGTGTATTGAAAAAATAACCACTTGGGTTTCCGATTGATTATCGTCTCCCGATATTTTTTTTATGTTATTCTCTCTGCATCGTAAACGTCGTGTTCGCTTTCGCGCCTTTAGTAATGATGACGATTATTTTTTTTTGTTAATTTCTATAATTTTGTTGTTAATTTCTATGATTTTTTTGGGTAACGTTTTCCGCAAAAAAAAATTCTAGAATTTTCTTTCCTGGATGTAATAATAAACTTTTTTTTCAAGCGTTGTGATTATTTAGTATTTAACAAAAACATGTTTTTGTTGTTGTTTTAAAAAGAAAAAAAAACTTCCGTAAATATTTATAAGTACGAAAATTTCGCCGCAAACGAAGCTTGGGAAAGATTGCTACGTCTCAGGAACGTGTGTTCTGATTGGCCGCCATGCTCCGGTTAAAGGAGCGCTCCTATTGGCTCAGCCCCGACACACGCTGTTTACATAGCAAAGTTAACACAAACATTTACAAACTGTTGCGCAAAAAAAAATATATAATCTTAATTTTTTTTAGTTTTTACTTTTCTCGTAATGCATACGCCGCGTAGTTGTTAGTTAGTGGTGGTAGGTAAAAGAAAATAAGACCATTTACAAAAAAAATGTGTTTACATTTACAATTGTTTAAAGTTTGTTTTAGTGATTTGTCTCTGTGTGTGTGTGGTCACACATTGGTAGTCATCAGTGAGTGCTGCCCGCAGCCAATTAATTGCAAAGGGGGGTGGGTGGGGGGCTTGCACCTCTTACTGATTTTGTTTGCATCGCCGTGCATTAAGAGGAATCGCCCCCCACCTACCCCCCAAACCTTTTAAAGTTTTTGTGACCGATTTCCAAGTTAAATTCGTTTGTTAAATTTTTTTTAAATTAAAGGAAGTGTTGTTTTTCCCCCCACCCCCCCACCCCCCCCCCCCCATGTCTCAAAAAAACATTATTTTTCAAAGTTTAATTTAAACAAAATAAATCAGATTTCCTTTGATACGCAGCGCTCCTTTCACATTGACGTTCATTCCACACACTTTTTTGGGGGGTGGGGGATGGGTGGCTGTTTTAAAACTTTTTGGAAAAGTTGCGAAAAGTTACCGGTACATCTCGCGACAAGTTATATTTTAAACAGACCCATCACGCATGTTTCTCCTCTTATTTTACCCCACACTCCGTTGTGTATTTTCTAATTTTTGTTCCAGTTCATAAGATTGATTGTCTCCCCCCCCCCGCCCATCACCCTCTCTTCAAACGTTCAAAGTTTCGGTTTGTGTGGGGAGGGAAAAAACTGATGGAACTTTTACTTTGATCCACGTTCGTTCGGTTTGGTGTTTTGTTGTTGTGGTGTTGTTGGGGTGGTGTTGTTGTTGGGGTGTTGTTGTTGTTGGGGTGTTAGGCACCACCGCGCGGCCGGCAACCGGTTGCCAAAATTCACTTTCGTTTAAGGCCCTCCACCACCCGACACGAGAACGTGGCAGACCGTCTCCTATACGCAGATGGCGATCAAAGTCAGGACCGGTAATTCATCCCGGGAGATCGTTGCGTTCACAAAGCTATTACTCAACTAAACTAACTTTGGGTTTTGCCAGGTAAGGCTCCGCTGAGCTATATAGCTGTTTTTTTTTAATTTCATGTAAAAAAGATTCGACCTGCCTGTCACAAACGATAGCTCAACGAAAGTGGCTTATCGTTATCACGAGGACATTTCTCGGAGCAGCCGAACACTCTAAACGCGTGACCTTGATTGTAAATCTGCAGGGAAATGTCCACGCGACCACGGGGAAAGAGAGATGAGAGAGAGACACTCAAACTCCAAATATACAGCAGCAGGCGGCGAGGTGTGGATCGAACTCACGGACCTCCTGTATACCACGCAAGGTAGTTAACATCTCACGACCGTGATGATGAGAGAGAGACGGAAACTCCAAATATACAGCAGGCGGCAGGGTCGGGATCAAACCCACGACCTCCTGTACACCAGGCGAGGTAGTTAACATCTCCTAGCCACCGTGATGATGATGAGAGAGACACGCAGACTCCAAATATACAGCAGGCGACAGGGTCGGGATCGAACCCACGACCTCCTGTAGACCAGGCGAGGTAGTTAACATCTCCTAGCCACCGTGATGATGATGAGAGAGACACGCAGACTCCAAATATACAGCAGGCGACAGTGTCGGGATCGAACCCACGACCTCCTGTACACCAGGCGAGGTAGTTAACATCTCCTAGCCAGCGTGATGATGATGATGATGAGAGAGACACGCAGAATCCAAATATACAGCAGGCGACAGGGTCGGGATCGAACCCACGACCTCCTGTAGACCAGGCGAGGTAGTTAACATCTCCTAGCCACCGTGATGATGATGATGAGAGAGACACGCAGACTCCAAATATACAGCAGGCGACAGGGTCGGGATGGAACTCACGACCTCCTGTACACCAGGCGAGGTAGTTAACATCTACTAGCCAACGTGATGATGATGATGATGATGAGAGAAAGACGCAAACTCCAAATATACAGCAGGCGACAGGGTCGGGATGGAACTCACGACCTCCTGTACACCAGGCGAGGTAGTTAACATCTCGTAGCCACCGTGATGATGAGAGAGAGGGAGACACGCAGACTCCAAATTTACAGCAGGCGTCAGGGTCTGGATCGAACCCACGACCTCCTGTACACCAGGCGAGGTAGTTAACATCTAGCCACCACGTGGCCAAACGTGTCGACCAGAATCTGACCGATGAAGGCGCACCTTGAGATTTCTCACGGCCGTGAACGTCGCAGCATCGTCGTACTCCGACGTTTCTCCGACGTTGAATGTAAATCCGACGACGTTAAATGCAGGAAGTTCCAAGCCATCGCCGTTTAGAAAGAGGAGGGGAGAGGAGGGGAGAGGTGGGTGGTTGAGCTCCATCGGCCAGAATCTTGACGATCCGACACATAATAACACCAGTAATTTTTATTTAAAGCTTTTGTGACTGCAGGGATTCATATTTTTGGTTCTTTCGGTAAAGTCACCACCACGTAGAAGGGAAACAATAACATAATAGAAATATAAAACAATAAAATTCTCACGACGTTTCGACTGCAACACAAACAATCATCATCAGGTGTGAAAACCACACCTGATGATGTGAAAACCACACCTGATGATGACTGCTTGAAAATCACACCTGATGATGACTGCTTGTGTTGCAGTCGAAACGTCGTGAGAATTTTATTGGTTTATATTTTTATTATTTTATTGTTTCTCTTCTACGTGGTGACTTTACAAAAAAAAACAAGAATATATAATAACAACAGTATTGTTTGTAACGTTCTGACCGTATCTGCAGTCTAAATATTCCAATTCTGACCATCTCGTCGTGGTGGTGGGCGGTCGAGGAAGATTATTCCACCCAGAAATCAAACTTGGCTGCCACGTTGTGGGCCCTTAAAACCCCAACACACACACACACACACAAAACCCCAAACAAAACGAATCGTTCGGGGTTGCCTCTTACGATAACACTTTTAGTTAAGTTTTAAACAACGGTAAAAAAAAGTGATATTCCCCCGGCTTTTTGAGTTGTGATCACGACGACGACGACGATGATGACGATGACGACGACGACGACGTTGATGATTTTCGTGCTCCGCTCAACTGTGGTAGCACCGGGGGTGTTTTATCTCGTCCTCTAGCTGTTTTTAGTCACCGTGTGCCCCAGCCCCGTCCCCCCCTTCCAACATCCACTACCCCACCAGTCTGGCTCCCTCGGCTTGTTCAGCCCCCCGGACTCCCACCCCACCTCGTCCACTGGGGGCGAACGCGTTGCGGCCGCACTTGCGGTCGCGTTTACTTTACGGGGAAAGAACACGATAAAAAAATACTACAAGGGTAGGGGGTAAAGTGAACAAAAAAAATACTTACAGATTCCTGTAATAAATAAAATAAAAAGAGTCGTACGGTTTAGAGCGAGTCGGGGTCTGAGTTATTGCGTAGAGCGAGCGTGGCGAGAGTTGTGATTGTGTGTGTGGCGTGCGCCAGTCTTGATTTGAAGCTTTCGTGACTGCAGGGATGCATACTCTTTGGTTCTTTCGGTAAAGTCACGTCGGTTAGACAAAATAATACTGTGTAGGAACACCTCCTGGTTATTACACCAGCCCACAGGGGATTATTGTGTCCGTCCGTCCGTCGTGCATCCAAAAATGGGAGGGGCTGGGTGGAAAGGGGAGGGTGGGGAGGGGCTGGGTGGGGAGGGTGGGGAGGAGCTGGGTGGGGAGGGGCCGGGTGGGGAGGGTGGGGAGGGAGGGGCTGGTCACCCCGTGGTGCCCTTATAAAACTCAACGTTTAACCTACTCACGCCGGCTTGTGCCCGCCCTCACAGTCGGGCATATTGTGCTGAACACACCACGTGGTGGTGCCGTTGTTGACCCTTGCCATTGACCGAGCAACCCAACGTTCCTACCAGCTCCCTTCCGCAGGAGAATGTGTTTTAGAGCACGACGTTTCGGTCGCAACACGAGCAACCGTCCTCAAGTTGTTGTTTTTTCACCTGAAGACGATTGCTTGTGTTACGATCGAAACGTCGTGACCTATTGGTTTTTTTCTACCTACGTGACTTTACCGAAAGAACGAAAGTGTGTGTGTGTGTGTGTCGTCTCGCTCTATTTAAGACGGGGAAGCAGGCGGATTGCTTCACTGTTGTGACAAATCGCCCGATGATGATGCTGGTTGATGTGATTTACCAGCGAAATGGCACGGTCCTAAAAATGTGTAAATGTTGTGGATTTACTCTCCGACACACCGGTGGGCTGAAGTAGTAACTAATTGGCGCGTTGCTTACGCGACAAACATTACTGCCTGTGTCGATCTAACCCAAAAACCTTTATTATGAATAATATTTGCCGCGAAAGCCTCCTGCGTGTTAAACTGTTTGTGCGTGTTTGTGCGTGTTTGTGCGTGTTTGTGTGTGTTTGTGTGTGTTTGTGCGCGCCCGGATGGGTTTCCAAGTTAATTTTGTCTTGAAGCAAGGTTAGAAGTCGAGTTGACTGTCGGACAAGTCCAGTTTGGGAGTGGGTGGGTGAGATTGTAGGCGAGTGGGCGAGTGGGCGAGTGATTGGGTGGGTGAGATTGTGGGTGGGTGGGTGAGGTTGTGGGTGAGTGGGTGAGTGATGCTGGCACCTGGTCTGGAGTGATTGGAGGGCATGGGCCAGATCAGCTCAATAACAACGGTAGGAGGTTGCTAGATTTTTGTGCAGCCCATGGGCTTGTAATTACCAACACGCTGTTCCGGCATCGGCGCATCCACACAACATCATGGATGCATGCCGGGTCCAAGCAAGAACATCTGCTGGACTACATAGTGACGGACCAGTGGATGCGAGCCCATGTCCTTGACACCAGGACCTACCGTGGAGCTGATCTGCCCTCTGACCATCGACTTGTCATCTGTAAGATGCGCCTGCCATTCTTCCGCTCCGGTGGTGGGTGTACACCCAGGACCCCATTCCAACCTAAAGTGGCCTGGTCTCAGTTATCTGATGAAAGTTGCAAGCGAGAATTCCATCATCGCCTGCGGCTGGGGTTGGCATCGTCCCGCACTCCTCCGGATGTCGAGGGTAAATGGGCAAGGTTTAGGACTGTCACTCATGCAGCTGCATTGGCTGCTTTGGGTACGCGGTCCAGGACCTCCCCAGAGACCCTGGCTGACAGAAGAGGTGTTCAGGATAATTGAGAAAAAGCGACAGGCCCACTGTCATCGGCTACAGAATCCCACGTCAGAGAATGAGGAGGCTTACCAGGCCTTTGCTCGGAGGTTCGGAGAGCCGTGAGGCACTGCAAGGATGGGTGGTGGCCGCGGGTTGCTGAGGAGATGGAGTTTGCCTCAGTGGCCCGCGATCACAAATCTCTATTTAACTCCATCAATAAAGTAACCTGCAGCGCCATACCTATTACCATCATTAGGGGAAAAAACGGTGACCCAATCTCCGACCCCCAGGAACAGGTTTGCAGATTTGCTGAACATTTCTGTGAGGTCCTGGGGAAGGGAAAATCCCTCAACCAGGAAAACATCGTGGCACAAAGTGGGGATGACCCTGCTGAGGCTGCGGTGCCTCAAATATTGGAAGAAGTCACCCCCTGTGAGTGGCTGGCTGAGGTGCCATCTGTTGAGGAAGTACTGAAGGCGATCCGGAGTCTGAGACCAGGAAAGGCAGCGGGCAGAGTTGATCTCCCAAGCGAAATGCTGAGGGAGGGTGGCGTTTGTGCACAGACTGCCCTATATGACATCATAACAACAGTCAGGACCACTGGACGGGTTCCGCAGGATTGGAAGGATGCCCTGGTGGTCTCCCTCTTTAAGAAGGGGGACCGTGCAGACTGTAACAACTACAGGGGCACCTCACTCCTCAGTGTGCCGGGAAAGGTTCTGGCAAGGATTATTCAAAATCGCCTTGCCAGGCACGCTTAGGAGAGGCTTGCGGAGCCCCAATGCGGTTTCAGGAAAGGGCGGTCCTGCACAGATGCCATATTTTCTGTCCGTCTGCTACAGCAGAGGTGTAGGGAATTCCAGCAAGACCTACATCTCTGCTTTATTGACCTGGTCAAGGCCTATGATACCATCAGTAGGCCTGGGCTCTGGGTTGTTCTTCATGCTTTTGGAGTCCCTGACCCTCTGCTTACGATCATTAAGGACCTTCATGATGGTGAGCGGGCCCGGGTAAAACTACGTGGCTGGGAGTCAGAGCCATTCCCTGTACACCTTGGGGTGCGACAGGGATGTCCTCTGGCTCCCACATTATTTAACATCTATTTTGACCACGTAGTTCATGAAGCCTTCAATAGCTGTACCGGGGGAATCTCCATATGGTACAGATATAATGGGAGGCTGATCGATGCCCGGGTGCGGTCAAGGGATGGCTCCCTATTGCTCAACCACCTTATATATGCCGATGATTTGGTAATAGCTGCTCATTCAGAGGAGGAGTTGGAGACGCTGCTGCTGAGACTGGAGCGTGCTACGAAGAGATGGGGCCTTACCATCAGCCCCACCAAAACTAAGCACCTGCCTGGGTATTTTGTACCATCGGACACTCCACCCCCACAACTCCCAATCGGTGATGGGGCAGTTGTGGAGAGAGTGGAGAGTTTCCCATATCTGGGCAGTGTGCTTATGACCGGCTCCAGTTTAACAGCAGAGGTCTCACTCCGAATTAGTCGAGTGGCAATATCTTTTCATCGGTTGCGTAACGCTGTGTGGAAGCTACCTGGTCTGTTGCTCCGCACTAAGCTTCAGGTCTTCTCGGCCACGGTCATTCCCTCCCTTCTCTACGCTTGCGAAAAGTGGACCCCCCTAATGGAACATCTTCGCCGGTTAGAAACATTTAGGCTGGCCTGCCTACGATCCATCCTGGGTTTAACCAGGCTGGATTGTGTGAGAAGTTCACAAATCTTTGAAAGATCTGGGCACGGTCCCATCGGTGAGCTCCTCCGGCAGGCAAGGCTGCGTTGGCTGGGTCATGTAGCCTGCATGCCCAGCCACCGCATGCCGAAACAGCTTTTGTTTGGCCTCCAACAACAACGGAGGGCGGAGGAGCGACGCTCACAACAACGAGCGGAGCGCCGGGTGGCTAAAGTACAACAGGTTGGCACAATAGTGGGCACAGATGGTGCATCAGCCAGTCATCTCAGTCAGTCGATCCGTGGCACCTGGGTCTGCCCTGTGACCTGCCAGCGGGCGTTCGACACTTCACGTGGCCTCAAGGTGCACATGGCCTGGCACCAGCGTCGTGGTGACGTCACCGTCACTTAGTGGCCAATGGCGGTTGTTGTTGTTGTTGATTGGGTGGGTGAGATTGTGGTTGAGTGGGTGGGTGAGATTGTGGGTGGGTGAGTAGGTGAAATAGTGGGTGGGTGAGATTGTGAGTGAGTGGGTGAGTGATTGGGTGGGTGAGATTGTGGGTAAGTGGGTGGGTGAGATTGTGGGTGGGTGAGTGGGTGAAATAGTGGGTGGGTGAGATTGTGGGTGAGTGGGCGAGTGATTTGGTGGGTGAGATTGTGGGTAACTGGGTGGGTGAGATTGTGGGTGGGTGAGTGGGTGAAATAGTGGGTGGGTGTGATTGTGGGTGAGTGGGTGAGTGATTGGGTGGGTGAGATTGTGGTTGAGTGGGTGGGTGAGATTGTGGGTGGGTGAGTGGGTGAAATAGTGGGGGGGTGAGATTGTGGGTGAGTGATTGGGTGGGTGAGATTGTGGTTGAGTGGGTGGGTGAGATTGTGGGTGGGTGAGTGAGTGAAATAGTGGGTGGGTGAGTTTGTGGGTGAGTGGGCGAGTGATTTGGTGGGTGAGATTGTGGGTAACTGGGTGGGTGAGATTGTGGGTGGTGAGTGGGTGAAATAGTGGGTGGGTGAGATTGTGGGCGAGTTGGTGAGTGATTGGGTGGGTGAGATTGTGGGTGGGTGAGTGGGTGAAATAGTGGGTGAATGAGATTGTGGGTGAGTAGGTGAGTGATTGGGTGGGTGAGATTGTGGGTGAGTGAGTGGTTGAAATAGTGGGTGGGTGAAATAGTGGGTGGGTGAGATTGTGGGTGAGTGGGCGAGTGATTCGGTGGGTGAGATGATGGGTGAGATGTAGGTGAGTGATTGGGTGGGTGAGATTGTGGTTGAGTGGGTGGGTGAGATTGTGGGTGAGTGAGTGGTTGAAATAGTGGGTGGGTGAAATAGTGGGTGGGTGAGATTGTGGGTGAGTGGGCGAGTGATTCGGTGGGTGAGATGATGGGTGAGTTGAGATGGTGGGTGAGTGGGTGAGATGCAGGTGAGTGATTGAGTGGGTTAGATGGTGGGTGAGTGAGATGGTGGGTGGGTGATTGAGTGGGTGAGATGGTGGGTGGGTAAGTGAGAGTGGGTGAGTGATTGAGTGGGTTAGATGGTGGGTGGGTGATTGAGTGGGTGAGATGATTGAGTGGGTGGGTGAGATGGTGGGTAGGTGAGTGTGAGTGCGTGAGATTGTGGATGCATCTGCCAATCATCTCAGTTGGCCGACCCATGCCAACTGGGCCTCAAAGTGCACCTGGCCTGGCACGGGCACCGTAGTGATGTCACCGTCACTTCGTCGTGAATGGCGAGTATTGGTATTGGGTGCTTGAGATGGTAGGTGAGTGGGTAAATCCATACTCTGGTTCTTTCGGTAAAGTCACGTAGGATAGACAAAATAATAGATCACGACGTTTCCATCGCAACGCAAGCGACCGTCTTCAGGTGTGACGAGGGGAGGAAGGGGGTCAAAAATCGTCCAAAATCGCGTGACGTCATTTATGCACGGCCCTTAAAACCTCTGACCTGACACGGGAGATCTATAGGTAAAAAACCTCTGACCTGACACGGGAGATCTAGAGGTAAAAACCTCTGACCTGACACGGGAGATCTAGAGGTAAACACCTCTGACCTGACACGGGAGATCTAGAGGTAAAAAAACCTCTGACCTGACACGGGAGATCTAGAGGTAAAAAAACCTCTGACCTGACACGGGAGATCTAGAGGTTTAACCTATGACCTGACACGGGAGATCTAGAGGTAAAAAACCTCTGACCTGACACGGGAGATCTAGAAGTAAAAACCTCTGACCTGACACGGGAGATCTAGAGGTAAAAACCTCTGACCTGACACGGGAGATCTAGAGGTAAAAACCTCTGACCTGACACGGAAGATCTAGAGGTAAAAACTTCTGACCTGACACCCGAGATCTAGAGGTAAAAACCTCTGACCTGACACCCGAGATCTAGAGGTAAAAACCTCTGACCTGACACGGGAGATCTAGAGGTTTAACCTCTGACCTGACACGGGAGATCTAGAGGTTTAACCTCTGACCTGACACGGGAGATCTAGAGGTAAAAACCTCTGACCTGACACGGGAGATCTAGAGGTAAAAACCTCTGACCTGACACGGGAGATCTAGAGGTTAAAAAAAACCTCTGACCTGACACGGGAGATCTAGAGGTAAAAACCTCTGACCTGACACGGGAGATCTAGAGGTTTAACCTCTGACCTGACACGAGAGATCTAGAGGTAAAAACCTCTGACCTGACACGGGAGATCTAGAGGTAAAAACCTCTGACCTGACACGGGAGATCTAGAGGTAAAAAACCTCTGACCTGACACGGGAGATCTAGAGGTAAAAACCTCTGACCTGACACGGGAGATCTAGAGGTAAAAAAACCTCTGACCTGACACGGGAGATCTAGAGGTAAAAAAAAACCTATGACCTGACACGGGAGATCTATAGGTAAAAACCTCTGACCTGACACGGGAGATCTAGAGGTTTAACCTCTGACCTGACACGGGAGATCTAGAGGTTTAACCTCTGACCTGACACGGGAGATCTAGAGGTAAAAACCTCTGACCTGACACGGGAGATCTAGAGGTTTAACCTCTGACCTGACACGGGAGATCTATAGGTAAAAACCTCTGACCTGACACGGGAGATCTAGAGGTAAAAACCTCTGACCTGACACGGGAGATCTAGAGGTAAAAACCTCTGACCTGACACGGGAGATCTAGAGGTAAAAAAAAACCTCTGATCTGACACGGGAGATCTAGAGGTAAAAAAACCTCTGACCTGACACGGGAGATCTAGAGGTAAAAACCTCTGACCTGACACGGGAGATCTAGAGGTAAAAACCTCTGACCTGACACGAGAGATCTAGAGGTAAAAACCTCTGAACTGACACGGGAGATCTAGAGGTAAAAAACCTCTGACCTGACACGGGAGATCTAGAGGTAAAACAACCTCTGACCTGACACGGGAGATCTAGAGGTAAAAACCTCTGACCTGACATGGGAGATCTACAGGTTTTACCTCTGACCTGACACGGGAGATCTGCAGGTTTAACCTCTGACCTGACACGGGAGATCTAGAGGTTTCACCTCTGACCTGACACGGGAGATCTAGAGGTAAAAAAACCTCTGACCTGACACGGGAGATCTAGAGGTTTAACCTCTGACCTGACACGGGAGATCTAGAGGTAAAAAACCTCTGACCTGACACGGGAGATTTAGAGGTAAAAACCTCTGACCTGACACGAGAGATCTAGAGGTAAAAACCTCTGACCTGACACGGGAGATCTAGAGGTAAAAACCTCTGACTTGACACGGGAGATCTAGAGGCAAAAAACCTCTGACCTGACACGGGAGATCTAGAGATTTAACCTATGACCTGACACGGGAGATCTAGAGGTTTAACCTCTGACCTGACACGGGAGATCTAGAGGTAAAAAACCCTCTGACCTGACACGGGAGATCTAGAGGTAAAAACCTCTGACCTGACACGGGAGATCTAGAGGTTAAAAAAACCTCTGACCTGACACGGAAGATCTAGAGGTAAAAAACCTCTGACCTGACACGGGAGATCTAGAGGTAAAAAACCTCTGACCTGACACAGGAGATCTAGAGGTAAAAAACCTCTGACCTGACACGGGAGATCTAGAGGTAAAAACCTCTGACCTGACACGGGAGATCTAGGGGTAAAAACCTCTGACCTGACACGGGAGATCTAGAGGTAAAAAAAACCTCTGACCTGACACGGGAGATCTAGAGGTAAAAAACCTCTCACCTGACACGGGAGATCTAGACCTGACACGGGAGATCTAGAGGTAAAAAACCTCTGACCTGACACGGGAGATCTAGAGGTAAAAACCTCTGACCTGACACGGGAGATCTAGAGGTAAAAACCTCTGACCTGACACGAGAGATCTAGAGGTAAAAACCTCTGACCTGACACGGGAGATCAGAATCAGAAAGGGTTTTATTCGCCATGTAAGTTCACACCGACACGGAATTTACTTTGGCAGGATGGTACATACATTCAACATATAGGAATCTAAAATCTTAAATAAGTTTTAAACAAGTCTTACTATAATAAGGGTTAAAAGTCTAACACCAAGGGGCTGAAGTATATAAAATTAAATAAATATCGAATATAAAATAGCTTTAAGATATAATTTAAAAATAAAAAATACAAATAGGGTAACATAGTTAATATCGGCAAGGTGTCGTTATGTAGATCAAATGTTAAAAACAGTGTTAGCCCTTGGCCTTGTTTAACAGGCCAGCAGCAGATGGGAAGAAACTGTTTTTATGGCGTGAGGTTTTGGTCCTGATGGACCGAAGCCTTCTGCCGGAGGGGAGTAGCTGAAACAGAGAGTGTCCAGGGTGGGAGGAATCGGCCATAATCTTCCTCGCTCGCCTCATGGACCTTGTCGTGTGCAGGTCCTCGAGGGTTGGTAGATTGCAGGCAATTACCTTCTCAGCAGTGTGGATGATACGCTGCAGTCTGCTCTTGTCCTTGGCAGTGGCAGCAGCGTACCAGACGGTTATGGAGGAGGTGAGGATGGATTCAATGATCGCTGTATAGAATTGCACCATCATTGTCTTTGGCAGGTTGAATTTCTTCAGCTGCCGTAGAAAGTACATCCTCTGTTGAGCTTTCTTGGTGAGGGAGCTGATGTTCAATTCCCACTTGAGGTCCCGGGAGAGAATAGTGCCCAGGAAGCGGAAGGACTCTACAATTTTGACTGGGGAGTCTCACAGGGTGATGGGGGTGAGTGGTGCTGTATTCTTCCTGAAGTCCACAACCATCTCAACTGTATTTAGAGCATTTAGCTCTAAGTTGTTCTGGCTACACCAGGTCACCAGATTGTCAGCTTCCCACCTATAGTCAGACTCATCCCCACCAGAGATCAGCCCAATGAGGGTGGTGTCATCCGCAAACTTCAATAGTTTGATGGACAGATGATTGGAGGTGCAGCTGTTGGTATACAGGGAGAAGAGCAGAGGGGAAAGGACGCAGCCCTGAGGAGTTCCGGTGCTGATGGACCTGGAGTCAGAGACTTGTGTTCCCAGCTTAACGCACTGCTTCCTGTCAGACAGGAAGTCTGTGATCCATTTACAGGTGGTGTATGGCACGTTCAGCTGGAAGAGCTTGTCCTGAAGCAGGGCAGAAATGATGGTGTTGAAGGCAGAGCTG
The DNA here is from genome assembly GCF_048934315.1 of Petromyzon marinus. NCBI lineage: Eukaryota > Metazoa > Chordata > Hyperoartia > Petromyzontiformes > Petromyzontidae > Petromyzon > Petromyzon marinus. The sequence goes on from NC_133728.1 coordinate 4,718,499, forward strand.
AAGTCCACAAACAGGATCCTGGCGTAGGATGCTGGGGCGTCCAGATGCTGTAGGGTGAAGTGGAGGGCCATGTTAACTGCATCGTCCACAGACCTGTTGGCTCTGTAGGCAAACTGAAGGGGGTCCAGGAGAGGGTCTGTGATGGCTTTGAGGTGTGCCAGGACCAGGCGCTCAAAAGACTTCATTACCACAGATGTAAGGGCGACCGGTCTGTAATCATTTAGTCCTGTTGGCCTTAGCTTTTTGGGCACAGGGATGATGGTGGAGGACTTGAGACAGGCTGGTACATGGCATGTCTCCAGGGAGGTGTTAAAGATGTTGGTGAACACCGGAGACAGCTGGTCAGCGCAGTGCCTGAGGGTGGCTGGAGAGACAGAGTCCGGCCCGGCTGCTTTGCGTGGATTCTGCCTCTTGAAAAGTCTATTAACTTCTCCCTCCTGAAAGGAGATAGTCGTCTCTGTAGTATTGGTGGGGGATGGGGCCTCTTGGGTTGGAAGGGGTGGTTCAGGACAGTCCAATTGTCTTTCAAATCTACAGTAGAACTCGTTCAGGTCGTTGGCTAGGTGGGAGTCGTTAGTGGTGTGGGGGGCTCTGGGTTTGTAGTTGGTGATCTGCCTGAGCCCTCTCCAGACAGAAGCAGCGTCGTTTGTAGAGAACTGGTGTTTTAGTCTCTCTGAGTACAGTCGTTTAGCCTCTCTCACCGCTTTGCTAAACCTGTTCTTCGACTCCTTGAATCTTTCTCTATCTCCACTCCTAAACGCTTCCTCCTTCTCCAACCTCAACCTTCTGAGCTTTGCTGAGAACCAGGGCTTATTGTTGTTAAAGTTCACCCTGGTACGTGTTGGGATACAGCAGTCCTCACAGAAGCTGATGTAGGACGTCACAGCCTCTGTGAGTTCATCCAGACTATTGGTAGCAGTCGTGAACATATCCCAGTCAGTACAGTCTAAGCACGCCCGCAAATCTTCCACAGCCTCACTGGTCCACTGTTTAGATGTCCTCACAGCAGGTTTACAGAGTTTTAGTTTCTGCCTGTATGCATGAATCAGGTGGACCATGGCATGGTCAGAGTGTCCTAGTGCTGCTCGGGGGACGGCGTGGTAGGCTCTACTGACTGTAGTGTAGCAGTGATCCAGAGTGTTCCCTTCTCTGGTTGGGCATTTAATGAATTGTATGTATTTGGGGAGTTCGTGGCTGAGATTACCTTTGTTAAAGTCGCCAAGTACGATAACCAACGAATCTGGATTTGCTCGCTCCACACTCAGAATCTGATCGGCGAGCATGCGTTGGGCCTCTTTAACCTGAGGACAAGGCGGCAAATCAACTCCGACCAAAATGAGCGACGCGAACTCGCGAGGCGAGTAAAACGGTTTACAGGTTATAAAAATTGATTCAAGGAGTGGAGAACAATGTTGCAGAATCACTGTGACATCTACACACCAGCCACTGTTAATGTAAAAACAAATACCACCGCCTTTCGTCTTGCCGGAGAGTGCTATGTCACGATCCGATCTTACAAGATGGAATCCTGCTAGTTGTAGCGAAGTGTCCGGAATCAAATCACACAGCCATGTTTACGTGAAGCACAATGCAGAAGCTGAAAGAAAGTCTTTGTTTTTTACCATCAGTAGCTGAAGTTCATCCATTTTGTTGCACAGTGAACGTACGTTGGAGAGGAAAAAGCTCGGAAGCACTGTTCGGATCCCGCGTCTGCGTAGCCGTACTAGAGCCCCCGACCGTTTACCCCTTGGGCGGCGTTTCGTCGCTTGAGCAAAGCCTAGCGCGGCATTGACTAGAATGCCTACTAATTCTGCCGCTGGAAGCAGAAAAGTAGGAATTAAATCCACAGGAGTTGTTTCCCTGATATTTAAAAGTTCGTCTCTTGTTAGAGAACTCCGAAAATCTTGGCAAAACACTGAATTGACAGAAAAAACAAGACAAAACAGGGCGCACCGACCGGCTGAGGCTACCATCATCAGCGCCATCTTCGCACCAGCACGGGCGTGCTGAACAGCAGGACTCTCTCACCAGCACGGGTGTGCTGAACAGTAGGCCTCTCTCACCAGCATGGGAGTGGTGAACAGCAGGCCCCTCTCACCAACACGGGTGTGATGAACAGTAGGCCTCTCTCACTAGCACGGGTGTGTTGAACAGCAGGCCCCTCTCACCAACACGGGTGTGATGAACAGCACGCCCCTCTCACCAGCACGGGTGTGATGAATAGTAGGCCTCTCTCACTAGCACGGGTATGCTGAACAGCAGGCCCCTCTCACCAGCACGGGTGTGTTGAACAGCAGGCCTCTCTCACCAACACGGGTGTGCTGAACAGTAGGCCCCTCAACAGCAGGCCCCTCTCACCAGCATGGGTGTGCTGAACAGCAGGCCCCTCAACACGGGTGTGCTGAACAGCAGGCCTCTCTCACCAGCACGGGTGTGCTGAACAGTAGGCCCCTCAACAGCAGGCCTCTCTCACCAGCACGGGTGTGCTGAACAGCAGGCCCCTCAACACGGGTGTACTGAACAGCAGGCCTCTCTCACCAGCTCGAGTGTGTTGAACAGCAAGCCCCTCTCAAGACAAAACTGGACAAAACAGAGCGCACCAACCGGCCGAGGCTGCCATCATCGGCGCCATCTTGATCCATAGCACAGCTGACCTGACACGGGAGATCTAGAGGTAAAAAACCTCTGACCTGACATGGGAAATCTAGAGGTTTAACCTCTGACCTGACACGGGAGATCTACAGGTTTAACCTCTGACCTGACACGGGAGATCTAGAGGTAAAAAACCTCTGACCTGACACGGGAGATCTAGAGGTGAAAAACCTCTGATCTGACATGGGAGATCTAGAGGTTTAACCTCTGACCTGACACGGGAGATCTAGAGGTAAAAAACCTCTGACCTGACACGGGAGATCTAGAGGTAAAAAACCTCTGACCTGACACGGGAGATCTAGAGGTAAAAACCTCTGACCTGACACGGGAGATCTAGAGGAAAAAAACCTCTGACCTGACACGGGAGATCTAGAGGTTTAACCTCTGACCTGACACGGGAGATCTAGAGGTAAAAACCTCTGACCTGACACGGGAGATCTAGAGGTAAAAAAACCTCTGACCTGACACGGGAGATCTAGAGGTAAAAAACCTCTGACCTGACACGGGAGATCTAGAGGTAAAAACCTCTGACCTGACACGGGAGATCTAGAGGTAAAAAACCTCTGACCTGACACGGGAGATCTAGAGGTGAAAAACCTCTGACCTGACATTGGAGATCTAGAGGTTTAACCTCTGACCTGACACGGGAGATCTAGAGGTAAAAAACCTCTGACCTGACACGGGAGATCTAGAGGTAAAAAACCTCTAACCTGACACGAGAGATCTAGAGGTAAAAACTTCTGACCTGACACGGGAGATCTAGAGGTAAAAACCTTTGACCTGACACGGGAGATCTAGAGGTTTAACCTCTGACCTGACACGGGAGATCTAGAGGTAAAAAAAACCTCTGACCTGACACGGGAGATCTAGAGGTAAAAACCTCTGACCTGACACGGGAGATCTAGAGAAAAAAAAAACAAACCTCTGACCTGACACGGTAGATCTAGAGGTAAAAACCTCTGACCTGACACGGTAGATCTAGAGGTAAAAACCTCTGACCTGACACGGGAGATCTAGAGGTAAAAACCTCTGACCTGACACGGGAGATCTAGAGGTTTAACCTCTGACCTGACACGGGAGATCTAGAGGTAAAAACCTCTGACCTGACACGGTAGATCTAGAGGTAAAAACCTCTGACCTGACACGGGAGATCTAGAGGTAAAAACCTCTGACCTGACACGGGAGATCTAGAGGTTTAACCTCTGACCTGACACGGGAGATCTAGAGGTAAAAACCTCTGACCTGACACGGGAGATCTAGAGGTAAAAAAACCTCTGACCTGACACGGGAGATCTAGAGGTAAAAAACCTCTGACCTGACACGGGAGATCTAGAGGTAAAAACCTCTGACCTGACACGGGAGATCTAGAGGTTTAACCTCTGACCTGACACGGGAGATCTAGAGGTAAAAAACCTCTGACCTGACACGGGAGATCTAGAGGTAAAAAACCTCTGACCTGACACGGGAGATCTAGAGGTAAAAACCTCTGACCTGACACGGGAGATCTAGAGGTAAAAACCTCTGACCTGACACGGGAGATCTAGGGGTAAAAACCTCTGACCAGACACGGGAGATCTAGAGGTAAAAAAACCTCTGACCTGACACGGGAGATCTAGACCTGACACGGGAGATCTAGAGGTAAAAAACCTGTGACCTGACATGGGAGATCTAGAGGTTTAACCTCTGACCTGACACGGGAGATATACAGGTTTAACCTCTGACCCGACACGGGAGATCTACAGGTTTAACCTCTGACCTGACACGGGAGATCTAGAGGTAAAAAACCTCTGACCTGACACGGGAGATCTAGAGGTAAAAACCTCTGACCTGACACGGGAGATCTAGAGGTAAAAAACCTCTGACCTGACACGGGAGATCTAGAGGTGAAAAACCTCTGACCTGACATTGGAGATCTAGAGGTTTAACCTCTGACCTGACACGGGAGATCTAGAGGTAAAAAACCTCTGACCTGACACGGGAGATCTAGAGGTAAAAAACCTCTGACCTGACACGAGAGATCTAGAGGTAAAAACTTCTGACCTGACACGGGAGATCTAGAGGTAAAAACCTCTGACCTGACACGGGAGATCTAGAGGTTTAACCTCTGACCTGACACGGGAGATCTAGAGGTAAAAAAACCTCTGACCTGACACGGGAGATCTAGAGGTAAAAACCTCTGACCTGACACGGGAGATCTAGAGGAAAAAAAAAAAAAACCTCTGACCTGACACGGTAGATCTAGAGGTAAAAACCTCTGACCTGACACGGTAGATCTAGAGGTAAAAACCTCTGACCCGACACGGGAGATCTAGAGGTAAAAACCTCTGACCTGACACGGGAGATCTAGAGGTTTAACCTCTGACCTGACACGGGAGATCTAGAGGTAAAAATCTCTGACCTGACACGGTAGATCTAGAGGTAAAAACCTCTGACCTGACACGGGAGATCTAGAGGTAAAAACCTCTGACCTGACACGGGAGATCTAGAGGTTTAACCTCTGACCTGACACGGGAGATCTAGAGGTAAAAACCTCTGACCTGACACGGGAGATCTAGAGGTAAAAAAAACCTCTGACCTGACACGGGAGATCTAGAGGTAAAAAACCTCTGACCTGACACGGGAGATCTAGACCTGACACGGGAGATCTAGAGGTAAAAAACCTGTGACCTGACATGGGAGATCTAGAGGTTTAACCTCTGACCTGACAAGGGAGATATACAGGTTTAACCTCTGACCCGACACGGGAGATCTACAGGTTTAACCTCTGACCTGACACGGGAGATCTAGAGGTAAAAAACCTCTGACCTGACACGGGAGATCTAGAGGTAAAAACCTCTGACCTGACACGGGAGATCTAGAGGTAAAAAACCTCTGACCTGACACGGGAGATCTAGAGGTGAAAAACCTCTGACCTGACATTGGAGATCTAGAGGTTTAACCTCTGACCTGACACGGGAGATCTAGAGGTAAAAAACCTCTGACCTGACACGGGAGATCTAGAGGTAAAAAACCTCTAACCTGACACGAGAGATCTAGAGGTAAAAACTTCTGACCTGACACGGGAGATCTAGAGGTAAAAACCTTTGACCTGACACGGGAGATCTAGAGGTTTAACCTCTGACCTGACACGGGAGATCTAGAGGTAAAAAAAACCTCTGACCTGACACGGGAGATCTAGAGGTAAAAACCTCTGACCTGACACGGGAGATCTAGAGAAAAAAAAAACAAACCTCTGACCTGACACGGTAGATCTAGAGGTAAAAACCTCTGACCTGACACGGTAGATCTAGAGGTAAAAACCTCTGACCTGACACGGGAGATCTAGAGGTAAAAACCTCTGACCTGACACGGGAGATCTAGAGGTTTAACCTCTGACCTGACACGGGAGATCTAGAGGTAAAAACCTCTGACCTGACACGGTAGATCTAGAGGTAAAAACCTCTGACCTGACACGGGAGATCTAGAGGTAAAAACCTCTGACCTGACACGGGAGATCTAGAGGTTTAACCTCTGACCTGACACGGGAGATCTAGAGGTAAAAACCTCTGACCTGACACGGGAGATCTAGAGGTAAAAAAACCTCTGACCTGACACGGGAGATCTAGAGGTAAAAAACCTCTGACCTGACACGGGAGATCTAGACCTGACACGGGAGATCTAGAGGTAAAAAACCTGTGACCTGACATGGGAGATCTAGAGGTTTAACCTCTGACCTGACAAGGGAGATATACAGGTTTAACCTCTGACCCGACACGGGAGATCTACAGGTTTAACCTCTGACCTGACACGGGAGATCTAGAGGTAAAAAACCTCTAACCTGACACGGGAGATCTAGAGGTAAAAACCTCTGACCTGACACGGGAGATCTAGAGGTAAAAAACCTCTGACCTGACACGGGAGATCTAGACCTGACACGGGAGATCTAGAGGTAAAAACCTCTGACCTGACACGGGAGATCTAGAGGTTTAACCTCTGACCTGACACGGGAGATCTAGAGGTAAAAAACCTCTGACCTGACACGGGAGATCTAGAGGTAAAAAACCTCTGACCTGACATGGGAGATCTAGAGGTAAAAACCTCTGACCTGACACGGGAGATCTAGAGGTAAAAACCTCTGACCTGACACGGGAGATCTAGGGGTAGAAACCTCTGACCTGACACGGGAGATCTAGAGGTAAAAAAACCTGCGACCTGACACGGGAGATCTAGAGGTAAAAAACCTCTGACCTGACACGGGAGATCTAGACCTGACACGGGAGATCTAGAGGTAAAAAACCTCTGACCTGACACGGGAGATCTAGAGGTAAAAAACCTCTGACCTGACACGGGAGATCTAGACCTGACACGGGAGATCTAGAGGTAAAAACCTCTGACCTGACACGGGAGATCTAGAGGTAAAAACCTCTGACCTGACACAGGAGATCTAGAGGTAAAAACCTCTTACCTGACACGGGAGATCTAGAGGTAAAAACCTCTGACCTGACACGGGGGATCTAGAGGTAAAAAACCTCTGACCTGACACGGGAGATCTAGAGGTTTAACCTCTGACCTGACACGGGAGATCTAGAGGTAAAAAAAACCTCTGACCTGACACGGGAGATCTAGAGGTTTAACCTCTGACCTGACACGGGAGATCTAGAGGTAAAAATCTCTGACCTGACACGGGAGATCTAGAGGTAAAAAAGCCTCTGACCTGACACAGGAGATCTAGAGGTTAAAAAACCTCTGACCTGACACGGGAGATATTGAGGTAAAAAACCTCTGACCTGACACGGGAGATCTAGAGGTAAAAAAACCTCTGACCTGACACGGGAGATCTAGAGGTAAAAACCTCTGACCTGACACGGGAGATCTAGAGGTAAAAAAAACCTCTGACCTGACACGGAAGATCTAGAGGTAAAAAAACCTCTGACCTGACACGGGAGATCTAGAGGTAAAAAACCTCTGACCTGACACAGGAGATCTAAAGGTAAAAAACCTCTGACCTGACACGGGAGATCTAGAGGTAAAAACCTCTGACCTGACACGGGAGATCTAGGGGTAAAAACCTCTGACCTGACACGGGAGATCTAGACCTGACACGGGAGATCTAGAGGTAAAAAACCTCTGACCTGACACGGGAGATCTAGAGGTAAAAAACCTCTGACCTGACACGGGAGATCTAGAGGTAAAAACCTCTGACCTGACACGGGAGATCTAGAGGTAAAAAAAAACCTCTGACCTGACACGGGAGATCTAGAGGTAAAAACCTCTGACCTGACACGGGAGATCTAGAGGTAAAAACCTCTGACCTGACACAGGAGATCTAGAGGTAAAAACCTCTTACCTGACACGGGAGATCTAGAGGTAAAAACCTCTGACCTGACACGGGGGATCTAGAGGTAAAAAACCTCTGACCTGACACGGGAGATCTAGAGGTTTAACCTCTGACCTGACACGGGAGATCTAGAGGTAAAAAAAACCTATGACCTGACACGGGAGATCTAGAGGTTTAACCTCTGACCTGACACGGGAGATCTAGAGGTAAAAATCTCTGACCTGACACGGGAGATCTAGAGGTAAAAAAGCCTCTGACCTGACACAGGAGATCTAGAGGTTAAAAAACCTCTGACCTGACACGGGAGATATTGAGGTAAAAAACCTCTGACCTGACACGGGAGATCTAGAGGTAAAAAAACCTCTGACCTGACACGGGAGATCTAGAGGTAAAAACCTCTGACCTGACACGGGAGATCTAGAGGTAAAAAACCTCTGACCTGACACGGGAGATCTAGAGGTAAAAACCTCTGACCTGACACGGGAGATCTAGAGGTAAAAACCTCTGACCTGACACGGGAGATCTAGAGGTAAAAACCACTGACCTGACACGGGAGATCTAGAGGTAAAAAAACCTCTGACCTGACACGGGAGATCTAGAGGGAAAAAACAACTGACCTGACATGGGAGATCTAGAGGTTTAACCTCTGACCTGACACGGGAGATCTAGAGGTAAAAAACCTCTGACCTGACACGGGAGATCTAAAGGTAAAAAACCTCTGACCTGACACGGGAGATCTAGAGGTAAAAAAACCTCTGACCTGACACGGGAGATCTAGAGGTAAAAACCTCTTACCTGACACGGGAGATCTAGAGGTAAAAACCTCTGACCTGACACGGGGGATCTAGAGGTAAAAAACCTGTGACCTGACACGGGAGATCTAGAGGTTTAACCTCTGACCTGACACGGGAGATCTATAGGTAAAAAAACCTCTGACCTGACACGGGAGATCTAGAGGTAAAAATCTCTGACCTGACACGGGAGATCTAGAGGTAAAAAGCCTCTGACCTGACACGGGAGATCTAGAGGTTAAAAAACCTCTGACCTGACACGGGAGATATTGAGGTAAAAAACCTCTGACCTGACACGGGAGATCTAGAGGTAAAAAAAACCTCTGACCTGACACGGGAGATCTAGAGGTAAAAACCTCTGACCTGACACGGGAGATCTAGAGGTTTAACCTCTAACCTGACACGGGAGATCTAGAGGTAAAAAAACCTCTGACCTGACACGGGAGATCTAGAGGTAAAAACCTCTGACCTGACACGGGAGATCTAGAGGTAAAAACCTCTGACCTGACACGGGAGATCTAGAGCTAAAAAACCTCTGACCTGACACGGGAGATCTAGAGGTAAAAACCTCTGACCTGACACGGGAGATCTAGAGGTAAAAAACCTCTGACCTGACACGGGAGATCTAGAGGTAAAAAACCTCTGACCTGACACGGGAGATCTAGAGGTAAAAACCTCTGACCTGACACGGGAGATCTAGAGGTAAAAACACCTCTGAGCTGACACGGGAGAACTAGAGGTAAAAAAACCTCTGACCTGACACGGGAGATCTAGAGGTAAAAACCTCTGACCTGACACAGGAGATCTAGAGGTAAAAACCTCTTACCTGACACGGGAGATCTAGAGGTAAAAACCTCTGGCCTGACACGGGAGATCTAGAGGTAAAAACCTCTGACCTGAAACAGGAGATCTAGAGGTAAAAACCTCTTACCTGACACGGGAGATCTAGAGGTAAAAACCTCTGACCTGACACGGGGGATCTAGAGGCAAAAAACCTCTGACCTGACACGGGAGATCTAGAGGTGTAACCTCTGACCTGACACGGGAGATCTATAGGTAAAAAAAACCTCTGACCTGACACGGGAGATCTAGAGGTAAAAATCTCTGACCTGACACGGGAGATCTAGAGGTAAAAAAGCCTCTGACCTGACACGGAAATCTAGAGGTTAAAAAACCTCTGACCTGACACGGGAGATCTAGAGGTAAAAACCTCTGACCTGACACAGGAGATCTAGAGGTAAAAACCTCTTACCTGACACGGGAGATCTAGAGGTAAAAAACCTGTGACCTGACACGGGAGATATAGAGGGAAAAAACAACTGACCTGACATGGGAGATCTAGAGGTTTAACCTCTGACCTGACACGGGAGATCTAGAGGTAAAAAACCTCTGACCTGACACGGGAGATCTAGAGGTAAAAAAACCTCTGACCTGACACGGGAGATCTAGAGGTAAAAACCTCTTACCTGACACGGGAGATCTAGAGGTAAAATCCTCTGACCTGACACGGGGGATCTAGAGGTAAAAAACCTCTGACCTGACACGGGAGATCTAGAGGTTTAACCTCTGACCTGACACGGGAGATCTATAGGTAAAAAAAACCTCTGACCTGACACGGGAGATCTAGAGGTAAAAATCTCTGACCTGACACGGGAGATCTAGAGGTAAAAAAGCCTCTGACCTGACACGGGAGATCTAGAGGTTAAAAAACCTCTGACCTGACACGGGAGATATTGAGGTAAAAAACCTCTGACCTGACACGGGAGATCTAGAGGTAAAAAAAACCTCTGACCTGACACGGGAGATCAAGAGGTAAAAACCTCTGACCTGACACGGGAGATCTAGAGGTAAAAAAAACCTCTGACCTGACACGGGAGATCTAGAGGTAAAAACCTCTGACCTGACACGGGAGATCTAGAGGTAAAAACCTCTGACCTGACACGGGAGATCTAGAGCTAAAAAACCTCTGACCTGACACGGGAGATCTAGAGGTAAAAACCTCTGACCTGACACGGGAGATCTAGAGGTTTAACCTCTAACCTGACACGGGAGATCTAGAGGTAAAAAAACCTCTGACCTGACACGGGAGATCTAGAGGTAAAAACCTCTGACCTGACACGGGAGATCTAGAGGTAAAAACCTCTGACCTGACACGGGAGATCTAGAGCTAAAAAACCTCTGACCTGACACGGGAGATCTAGAGGTAAAAACCTCTGACCTGACACGGGAGATCTAGAGGTAAAAACCTCTGACCTGACACAGGAGATCTAGAGGTAAAAACCTCTTACCTGACACGGGAGATCTAGAGGTAAAAACCTCTGACCTGACACGGGGGATCTAGAGGTAAAAAACCTCTGACCTGACACGGGAGATCTAGAGGTTTAACCTCTGACCTGACACGGGAGATCTATAGGTAAAAAAAACCTCTGACCTGACACGGGAGATCTAGAGGTAAAAATCTCTGACCTGACACGGGAGATCTAGAGGTAAAAAAGCCTCTGACCTGACACGGGAGATCTAGAGGTTAAAAAACCTCTGACCTGACACGGGAGATCTAGAGGTAAAAACCTCTGACCTGACACAGGAGATCTAGAGGTAAAAACCTCTTACCTGACACGGGAGATCTAGAGGTAAAAAACCTCTGACCTGACACGGGAGATATAGAGGGAAAAAACAACTGACCTGACATGGGAGATCTAGAGGTTTAACCTCTGACCTGACACGGGAGATCTATAGGTAAAAAAAACCTCTGACCTGACACGGGAGATCTAGAGGTAAAAATCTCTGACCTGACACGGGAGATCTAGAGGTAAAAAAGCCTCTGACCTGACACGGGAGATCTAGAGGTTAAAAAACCTCTGACCTGACACGGGAGATATTGAGGTAAAACACCTCCGACCTGACACGGGAGATCTAGAGGTTTAACCTCTAACCTGACACGGGAGATCTAGAGGTAAAAAAAACCTCTGACCTGACACGGGAGATCTAGAGGTAAAAACCTCTGACCTGACACGGGAGATCTAGAGGTAAAAACCTCTGACCTGACACGGGAGATCTAGAGCTAAAAAACCTCTGACCTGACACGGGAGATCTAGAGGTAAAAACCTCTGACCTGACACGGGAGATCTAGAGGTTTAACCTCTAACCTGACACGGGAGATCTAGAGGTAAAAAAACCTCTGACCTGACACGGGAGATCTAGAGGTAAAAACCTCTGACCTGACACGGGAGATCTAGAGGTAAAAACCTCTGACCTGACACGGGAGATCTAGAGCTAAAAAACCTCTGACCTGACACGGGAGATCTAGAGGTAAAAACCTCTGACCTGACACGGGAGATCTAGAGGTAAAAACCTCTGACCTGACACAGGAGATCTAGAGGTAAAAACCTCTTACCTGACACGGGAGATCTAGAGGTAAAAACCTCTGACCTGACACGGGGGATCTAGAGGTAAAAAACCTCTGACCTGACACGGGAGATCTAGAGGTTTAACCTCTGACCTGACACGGGAGATCTATAGGTAAAAAAAACCTCTGACCTGACACGGGAGATCTAGAGGTAAAAATCTCTGACCTGACACGGGAGATCTAGAGGTAAAAAAGCCTCTGACCTGACACGGGAGATCTAGAGGTTAAAAAACCTCTGACCTGACACGGGAGATCTAGAGGTAAAAACCTCTGACCTGACACAGGAGATCTAGAGGTAAAAACCTCTTACCTGACACGGGAGATCTAGAGGTAAAAAACCTCTGACCTGACACGGGAGATATAGAGGGAAAAAACAACTGACCTGACATGGGAGATCTAGAGGTTTAACCTCTGACCTGACACGGGAGATCTAGAGGTAAAAAACCTCTGACCTGACACGGGAGATCTAGAGGTAAAAAACCTCTGACCTGACACGGGAGATCTAGAGGTAAAAACCTCTGACCTGACACGGGAGATCTAGAGGTAAAAAAAAAAACCTCTGACCTGACACGGGAGATCTAGAGGTAAAAACCTCTGACCTGACACAGGAGATCTAGAGGTAAAAACCTCTTACCTGACACGGGAGATCTAGAGGTAAAAACCTCTGACCTGACACGGGGGATCTAGAGGTAAAAACCTCTGACCTGACACGGGAGATCTAGAGGTTTAACCTCTGGCCTGACACGGGAGATCTAGAGGTAAAAAAACCCTCTGACCTGACACGGGAGATCTAGAGGTTTAACCTCTGACCTGACACGGGAGATCTAGAGGTAAAAATCTCTGACCTGACACGGGAGATCTAGAGGTAAAAAAACCTCTGACCTGACACGGGAGATCTAGAGGTAAAAAAAGCTCTGACCTGACACGGGAGATCTAGAGGTAAAAAACCTCTGACCTGACACGGGAGATCTAGACCTGACACGGGAGATCTAGAGGTAAAAAACCTCTGACCTGACATGGGAGATCTACAGGTTTAACCTCTGACCTGACACGGGAGATCTAGAGGTAAAAAAAACCTCTGACCTGACACGGGAGATCTAGAGGTAAAAAACCTCTGACCTGACACGGGAGATCTAGAGGTAAAAACAAACCTCTGACCTGACACGGGAGATCTAGAGGTAAAAAAACTCTGACCTGACACGGGAGATCTAGAGGTAAAAACATCTGACCTGACACGGGAGATATACAGGTTTAACCTCTGACCTGACACGGGAGATCTAGAGGTAAAAAACCCTCTGACCTGACACGGGAGATCTAGAGGTAAAAAAACCTCTGACCTGACACGGGAGATCTAGAGGTAAAAACCTCTGACCTGACACGGGAGATCTAGAGGTTAAAAAAACCTCTGACCTGACACGGAAGATCTAGAGGTAAAAAACCTCTGACCTGACACGGGAGATCTAGAGGTAAAAAACCTCTGACCTGACACAGGAGATCTAGAGGTAAAAAACCTCTGACCTGACACGGGAGATCTAGAGGTAAAAACCTCTGACCTGACACGGGAGATCTAGAGGTAAAAAAAACCTCTGACCTGACACGGGAGATCTAGAGGTAAAAAACCTCTGACCTGACACGGGAGATCTAGAGGTAAAAAAAACCTCTGACCTGACACGGGAGATCTAGAGGTAAAAAACCTCTGACCTGACACGGGAGATCTAGACCTGACACGGGAGATCTAGAGGTAAAAAACCTCTGACCTGACACGGGAGATCTAGAGGTTAAAAAACCTCTGACCTGACACGGGAGATATTGAGGTAAAAAACCTCTGACCTGACACGGGAGATCTAGAGGTAAAAACCTCTGACCTGACACGGGAGATCTAGGGGTAAAAAACCTCTGACCTGACACAGGAGATCTAGAGGTAAAAAACCTCTGACCTGACACGGGAGATCTAGAGGTAAAAACCTCTGACCTGACACGGGAGATCTAGGGGTAAAAACCTCTGACCTGACACGGGAGATCTAGAGGTAAAAAAAACCTCTGACCTGACACGGGAGATCTAGAGGTAAAAAACCTCTGACCTGACACGGGAGATCTAGACCTGACACGGGAGATCTAGAGGTAAAAAACCTCTGACCTGACACGGGAGATCTAGAGGTTAAAAAACCTCTGACCTGACACGGGAGATATTGAGGTAAAAAACCTCTGACCTGACACGGGAGATCTAGAGGTAAAAACCTCTGACCTGACACGGGAGATCTAGAGGTAAAAACCTCTGACCTGACACGGGAGATCTAGAGGTAAAAACCACTGACCTGACACGGGAGATCTAGAGGTAAAAAACCTCTGACCTGACACGGGAGATCTAGAGGGAAAAAACAACTGACCTGACACGGGAGATCTAGAGGTTTAACCTCTGACCTGACACGGGAGATCTATAGGTAAAAAAACCTCTGACCTGACACGGGAGATCTAGAGGTAAAAATCTCTGACCTGACACGGGAGATCTAGAGGTAAAAAAGCCTCTGACCTGACACGGGAGATCTAGAGGTTAAAAAACCTCTGACCTGACACGGGAGATATTGAGGTAAAAAACCTCTGACCTGACACGGGAGATCTAGAGGTAAAAAAAACCTCTGACCTGACACGGGAGATCTAGAGGTAAAAACCTCTGACCTGACACGGGAGATCTAGAGGTTTAACCTCTAACCTGACACGGGAGATCTAGAGGTAAAAAAACCTCTGACCTGACACGGGAGATCTAGAGGTAAAAACCTCTGACCTGACACGGGAGATCTAGAGGTAAAAACCTCTGACCTGACACGGGAGATCTAGAGCTAAAAAACCTCTGACCTGACACGGGAGATCTAGAGGTAAAAACCTCTGACCTGACACGGGAGATCTAGAGGTAAAAAACCTCTGACCTGACACGGGAGATCTAGAGGTAAAAAACCTCTGACCTGACACGGGAGATCTAGAGGTAAAAACCTCTGACCTGACACGGGAGATCTAGAGGTAAAAAAACCTCTGAGCTGACACGGGAGAACTAGAGGTAAAAAAACCTCTGACCTGACACGGGAGATCTAGAGGTAAAAACCTCTGACCTGACACAGGAGATCTAGAGGTAAAAACCTCTTACCTGACACGTGAGATCTAGAGGTAAAAACCTCTGACCTGACACGGGAGATCTAGAGGTAAAAACCTCTGACCTGACACAGGAGATCTAGAGGTAAAAACCTCTTACCTGACACGGGAGATCTAGAGGCAAAAACCTCTGACCTGACACGGGGGATCTAGAGGCAAAAAACCTCTGACCTGACACGGGAGATCTAGAGGTGTAACCTCTGACCTGACACGGGAGATCTATAGGTAAAAAAAACCTCTGACCTGACACGGGAGATCTAGAGGTAAAAATCTCTGACCTGACACGGGAGATCTAGAGGTAAAAAAGCCTCTGACCTGACACGGGAAATCTAGAGGTTAAAAAACCTCTGACCTGACACGGGAGATCTAGAGGTAAAAACCTCTGACCTGACACAGGAGATCTAGAGGTAAAAACCTCTTACCTGACACGGGAGATCTAGAGGTAAAAAACCTGTGACCTGACACGGGAGATATAGAGGGAAAAAACAACTGACCTGACATGGGAGATCTAGAGGTTTAACCTCTGACCTGACACGGAAGATCTAGAGGTAAAAAACCTCTGACCTGACACGGGAGATCTAGAGGTAAAAAAACCTCTGACCTGACACGGGAGATCTAGAGGTAAAAACCTCTTACCTGACACGGGAGATCTAGAGGTAAAATCCTCTGACCTGACACGGGGGATCTAGAGGTAAAAAACCTCTGACCTGACACGGGAGATCTAGACCTGACACGGGAGATCTAGAGGTAAAAAACCTCTGACCTGACACGGGAGATCTAGAGGTAAAAACCTCTGACCTGACACGGGAGATCTAGAGGTAAAAACCTCTGACCTGACACGAGAGATCTAGAGGTAAAAACCTCTGACCTGACACGGGAGATCAGAATCAGAAAGGGTTTTATTCGCCATGTAAGTTCACACCGACACGGAATTTACTTTGGCAGGATGGTACATACATTCAACATATAGGAATCTAAAATCTTAAATAAGTTTTAAACAAGTCTTACTATAATAAGGGTTAAAAGTCTAACACCAAGGGGCTGAAGTATATAAAATTAAATAAATATCGAATATAAAATAGCTTTAAGATATAATTTAAAAATAAAAAATACAAATAGGGTAACATAGTTAATATCGGCAAGGTGTCGTTATGTAGATCAAATGTTAAAAACAGTGTTAGCCCTTGGCCTTGTTTAACAGGCCAGCAGCAGATGGGAAGAAACTGTTTTTATGGCGTGAGGTTTTGGTCCTGATGGACCGAAGCCTTCTGCCGGAGGGGAGTAGCTGAAACAGAGAGTGTCCAGGGTGGGAGGAATCGGCCATAATCTTCCTCGCTCGCCTCATGGACCTTGTCGTGTGCAGGTCCTCGAGGGTTGGTAGATTGCAGGCAATTACCTTCTCAGCAGTGTGGATGATACGCTGCAGTCTGCTCTTGTCCTTGGCAGTGGCAGCAGCGTACCAGACGGTTATGGAGGAGGTGAGGATGGATTCAATGATCGCTGTATAGAATTGCACCATCATTGTCTTTGGCAGGTTGAATTTCTTCAGCTGCCGTAGAAAGTACATCCTCTGTTGAGCTTTCTTGGTGAGGGAGCTGATGTTCAATTCCCACTTGAGGTCCCGGGAGAGAATAGTGCCCAGGAAGCGGAAGGACTCTACAATTTTGACTGGGGAGTCTCACAGGGTGATGGGGGTGAGTGGTGCTGTATTCTTCCTGAAGTCCACAACCATCTCAACTGTATTTAGAGCATTTAGCTCTAAGTTGTTCTGGCTACACCAGGTCACCAGATTGTCAGCTTCCCACCTATAGTCAGACTCATCCCCACCAGAGATCAGCCCAATGAGGGTGGTGTCATCCGCAAACTTCAATAGTTTGATGGACAGATGATTGGAGGTGCAGCTGTTGGTATACAGGGAGAAGAGCAGAGGGGAAAGGACGCAGCCCTGAGGAGTTCCGGTGCTGATGGACCTGGAGTCAGAGACTTGTGTTCCCAGCTTAACGCACTGCTTCCTGTCAGACAGGAAGTCTGTGATCCATTTACAGGTGGTGTATGGCACGTTCAGCTGGAAGAGCTTGTCCTGAAGCAGGGCAGAAATGATGGTGTTGAAGGCAGAGCTGAAGTCCACAAACAGGATCCTGGCGTAGGATGCTGGGGCGTCCAGATGCTGTAGGGTGAAGTGGAGGGCCATGTTAACTGCATCGTCCACAGACCTGTTGGCTCTGTAGGCAAACTGAAGGGGGTCCAGGAGAGGGTCTGTGATGGCTTTGAGGTGTGCCAGGACCAGGCGCTCAAAAGACTTCATTACCACAGATGTAAGGGCGACCGGTCTGTAATCATTTAGTCCTGTTGGCCTTAGCTTTTTGGGCACAGGGATGATGGTGGAGGACTTGAGACAGGCTGGTACATGGCATGTCTCCAGGGAGGTGTTAAAGATGTTGGTGAACACCGGAGACAGCTGGTCAGCGCAGTGCCTGAGGGTGGCTGGAGAGACAGAGTCCGGCCCGGCTGCTTTGCGTGGATTCTGCCTCTTGAAAAGTCTATTAACTTCTCCCTCCTGAAAGGAGATAGTCGTCTCTGTAGTATTGGTGGGGGATGGGGCCTCTTGGGTTGGAAGGGGTGGTTCAGGACAGTCCAATTGTCTTTCAAATCTACAGTAGAACTCGTTCAGGTCGTTGGCTAGGTGGGAGTCGTTAGTGGTGTGGGGGGCTCTGGGTTTGTAGTTGGTGATCTGCCTGAGCCCTCTCCAGACAGAAGCAGCGTCGTTTGTAGAGAACTGGTGTTTTAGTCTCTCTGAGTACAGTCGTTTAGCCTCTCTCACCGCTTTGCTAAACCTGTTCTTCGACTCCTTGAATCTTTCTCTATCTCCACTCCTAAACGCTTCCTCCTTCTCCAACCTCAACCTTCTGAGCTTTGCTGAGAACCAGGGCTTATTGTTGTTAAAGTTCACCCTGGTACGTGTTGGGATACAGCAGTCCTCACAGAAGCTGATGTAGGACGTCACAGCCTCTGTGAGTTCATCCAGACTATTGGTAGCAGTCGTGAACATATCCCAGTCAGTACAGTCTAAGCACGCCCGCAAATCTTCCACAGCCTCACTGGTCCACTGTTTAGATGTCCTCACAGCAGGTTTACAGAGTTTTAGTTTCTGCCTGTATGCATGAATCAGGTGGACCATGGCATGGTCAGAGTGTCCTAGTGCTGCTCGGGGGACGGCGTGGTAGGCTCTACTGACTGTAGTGTAGCAGTGATCCAGAGTGTTCCCTTCTCTGGTTGGGCATTTAATGAATTGTATGTATTTGGGGAGTTCGTGGCTGAGATTACCTTTGTTAAAGTCGCCAAGTACGATAACCAACGAATCTGGATTTGCTCGCTCCACACTCAGAATCTGATCGGCGAGCATGCGTTGGGCCTCTTTAACCTGAGGACAAGGCGGCAAATCAACTCCGACCAAAATGAGCGACGCGAACTCGCGAGGCGAGTAAAACGGTTTACAGGTTATAAAAATTGATTCAAGGAGTGGAGAACAATGTTGCAGAATCACTGTGACATCTACACACCAGCCACTGTTAATGTAAAAACAAATACCACCGCCTTTCGTCTTGCCGGAGAGTGCTATGTCACGATCCGATCTTACAAGATGGAATCCTGCTAGTTGTAGCGAAGTGTCCGGAATCAAATCACACAGCCATGTTTACGTGAAGCACAATGCAGAAGCTGAAAGAAAGTCTTTGTTTTTTACCATCAGTAGCTGAAGTTCATCCATTTTGTTGCACAGTGAACGTACGTTGGAGAGGAAAAAGCTCGGAAGCACTGTTCGGATCCCGCGTCTGCGTAGCCGTACTAGAGCCCCCGACCGTTTACCCCTTGGGCGGCGTTTCGTCGCTTGAGCAAAGCCTAGCGCGGCATTGACTAGAATGCCTACTAATTCTGCCGCTGGAAGCAGAAAAGTAGGAATTAAATCCACAGGAGTTGTTTCCCTGATATTTAAAAGTTCGTCTCTTGTTAGAGAACTCCGAAAATCTTGGCAAAACACTGAATTGACAGAAAAAACAAGACAAAACAGGGCGCACCGACCGGCTGAGGCTACCATCATCAGCGCCATCTTCGCACCAGCACGGGCGTGCTGAACAGCAGGACTCTCTCACCAGCACGGGTGTGCTGAACAGTAGGCCTCTCTCACCAGCATGGGAGTGGTGAACAGCAGGCCCCTCTCACCAACACGGGTGTGATGAACAGTAGGCCTCTCTCACTAGCACGGGTGTGTTGAACAGCAGGCCCCTCTCACCAACACGGGTGTGATGAACAGCACGCCCCTCTCACCAGCACGGGTGTGATGAATAGTAGGCCTCTCTCACTAGCACGGGTATGCTGAACAGCAGGCCCCTCTCACCAGCACGGGTGTGTTGAACAGCAGGCCTCTCTCACCAACACGGGTGTGCTGAACAGTAGGCCCCTCAACAGCAGGCCCCTCTCACCAGCATGGGTGTGCTGAACAGCAGGCCCCTCAACACGGGTGTGCTGAACAGCAGGCCTCTCTCACCAGCACGGGTGTGCTGAACAGTAGGCCCCTCAACAGCAGGCCTCTCTCACCAGCACGGGTGTGCTGAACAGCAGGCCCCTCAACACGGGTGTACTGAACAGCAGGCCTCTCTCACCAGCTCGAGTGTGTTGAACAGCAAGCCCCTCTCAAGACAAAACTGGACAAAACAGAGCGCACCAACCGGCCGAGGCTGCCATCATCGGCGCCATCTTGATCCATAGCACAGCTGACCTGACACGGGAGATCTAGAGGTAAAAAACCTCTGACCTGACATGGGAAATCTAGAGGTTTAACCTCTGACCTGACACGGGAGATCTACAGGTTTAACCTCTGACCTGACACGGGAGATCTAGAGGTAAAAAACCTCTGACCTGACACGGGAGATCTAGAGGTGAAAAACCTCTGATCTGACATGGGAGATCTAGAGGTTTAACCTCTGACCTGACACGGGAGATCTAGAGGTAAAAAACCTCTGACCTGACACGGGAGATCTAGAGGTAAAAAACCTCTGACCTGACACGGGAGATCTAGAGGTAAAAACCTCTGACCTGACACGGGAGATCTAGAGGAAAAAAACCTCTGACCTGACACGGGAGATCTAGAGGTTTAACCTCTGACCTGACACGGGAGATCTAGAGGTAAAAACCTCTGACCTGACACGGGAGATCTAGAGGTAAAAAAACCTCTGACCTGACACGGGAGATCTAGAGGTAAAAAACCTCTGACCTGACACGGGAGATCTAGAGGTAAAAACCTCTGACCTGACACGGGAGATCTAGAGGTAAAAAACCTCTGACCTGACACGGGAGATCTAGAGGTGAAAAACCTCTGACCTGACATTGGAGATCTAGAGGTTTAACCTCTGACCTGACACGGGAGATCTAGAGGTAAAAAACCTCTGACCTGACACGGGAGATCTAGAGGTAAAAAACCTCTAACCTGACACGAGAGATCTAGAGGTAAAAACTTCTGACCTGACACGGGAGATCTAGAGGTAAAAACCTTTGACCTGACACGGGAGATCTAGAGGTTTAACCTCTGACCTGACACGGGAGATCTAGAGGTAAAAAAAACCTCTGACCTGACACGGGAGATCTAGAGGTAAAAATCTCTGACCTGACACGGGAGATCTAGAGGAAAAAAAAACAAACCTCTGACCTGACACGGTAGATCTAGAGGTAAAAACCTCTGACCTGACACGGTAGATCTAGAGGTAAAAACCTCTGACCTGACACGGGAGATCTAGAGGTAAAAACCTCTGACCTGACACGGGAGATCTAGAGGTTTAACCTCTGACCTGACACGGGAGATCTAGAGGTAAAAACCTCTGACCTGACACGGTAGATCTAGAGGTAAAAACCTCTGACCTGACACGGGAGATCTAGAGGTAAAAACCTCTGACCTGACACGGGAGATCTAGAGGTTTAACCTCTGACCTGACACGGGAGATCTAGAGGTAAAAACCTCTGACCTGACACGGGAGATCTAGAGGTAAAAAAACCTCTGACCTGACACGGGAGATCTAGAGGTAAAAAACCTCTGACCTGACACGGGAGATCTAGAGGTAAAAACCTCTGACCTGACACGGGAGATCTAGAGGTTTAACCTCTGACCTGACACGGGAGATCTAGAGGTAAAAAACCTCTGACCTGACACGGGAGATCTAGAGGTAAAAACCTCTGACCTGACACGGGAGATCTAGAGGTAAAAAACCTCTGACCTGACACGGGAGATCTAGAGGTGAAAAACCTCTGACCTGACATTGGAGATCTAGAGGTTTAACCTCTGACCTGACACGGGAGATCTAGAGGTAAAAAACCTCTGACCTGACACGGGAGATCTAGAGGTAAAAAACCTCTAACCTGACACGAGAGATCTAGAGGTAAAAACTTCTGACCTGACACGGGAGATCTAGAGGTAAAAACCTTTGACCTGACACGGGAGATCTAGAGGTTTAACCTCTGACCTGACACGGGAGATCTAGAGGTAAAAAAAACCTCTGACCTGACACGGGAGATCTAGAGGTAAAAACCTCTGACCTGACACGGGAGATCTAGAGGAAAAAAAAACAAACCTCTGACCTGACACGGTAGATCTAGAGGTAAAAACCTCTGACCTGACACGGTAGATCTAGAGGTAAAAACCTCTGACCTGACACGGGAGATCTAGAGGTAAAAACCTCTGACCTGACACGGGAGATCTAGAGGTTTAACCTCTGACCTGACACGGGAGATCTAGAGGTAAAAACCTCTGACCTGACACGGTAGATCTAGAGGTAAAAACCTCTGACCTGACACGGGAGATCTAGAGGTAAAAACCTCTGACCTGACACGGGAGATCTAGAGGTTTAACCTCTGACCTGACACGGGAGATCTAGAGGTAAAAACCTCTGACCTGACACGGGAGATCTAGAGGTAAAAAAACCTCTGACCTGACACGGGAGATCTAGAGGTAAAAAACCTCTGACCTGACACGGGAGATCTAGAGGTAAAAACCTCTGACCTGACACGGGAGATCTAGAGGTTTAACCTCTGACCTGACACGGGAGATCTAGAGGTAAAAAACCTCTGACCTGACACGGGAGATCTAGAGGTAAAAAACCTCTGACCTGACACGGGAGATCTAGAGGTAAAAACCTCTGACCTGACACGGGAGATCTAGAGGTAAAAACCTCTGACCTGACACGGGAGATCTAGGGGTAAAAACCTCTGACCAGACACGGGAGATCTAGAGGTAAAAAAACCTCTGACCTGACACGGGAGATCTAGACCTGACACGGGAGATCTAGAGGTAAAAAACCTGTGACCTGACATGGGAGATCTAGAGGTTTAACCTCTGACCTGACACGGGAGATATACAGGTTTAACCTCTGACCCGACACGGGAGATCTACAGGTTTAACCTCTGACCTGACACGGGAGATCTAGAGGTAAAAAACCTCTGACCTGACACGGGAGATCTAGAGGTAAAAACCTCTGACCTGACACGGGAGATCTAGAGGTAAAAAACCTCTGACCTGACACGGGAGATCTAGAGGTGAAAAACCTCTGACCTGACATTGGAGATCTAGAGGTTTAACCTCTGACCTGACACGGGAGATCTAGAGGTAAAAAACCTCTGACCTGACACGGGAGATCTAGAGGTAAAAAACCTCTGACCTGACACGAGAGATCTAGAGGTAAAAACTTCTGACCTGACACGGGAGATCTAGAGGTAAAAACCTCTGACCTGACACGGGAGATCTAGAGGTTTAACCTCTGACCTGACACGGGAGATCTAGAGGTAAAAAAACCTCTGACCTGACACGGGAGATCTAGAGGTAAAAACCTCTGACCTGACACGGGAGATCTAGAGGGAAAAAAAAAAAAACCTCTGACCTGACACGGTAGATCTAGAGGTAAAAACCTCTGACCTGACACGGTAGATCTAGAGGTAAAAACCTCTGACCTGACACGGGAGATCTAGAGGTAAAAACCTCTGACCTGACACGGGAGATCTAGAGGTTTAACCTCTGACCTGACACGGGAGATCTAGAGGTAAAAACCTCTGACCTGACACGGTAGATCTAGAGGTAAAAACCTCTGACCTGACACGGGAGATCTAGAGGTAAAAACCTCTGACCTGACACGGGAGATCTAGAGGTTTAACCTCTGACCTGACACGGGAGATCTAGAGGTAAAAACCTCTGACCTGACACGGGAGATCTAGAGGTAAAAAAACCTCTGACCTGACACGGGAGATCTAGAGGTAAAAAACCTCTGACCTGACACGGGAGATCTAGACCTGACACGGGAGATCTAGAGGTAAAAAACCTGTGACCTGACATGGGAGATCTAGAGGTTTAACCTCTGACCTGACAAGGGAGATATACAGGTTTAACCCCTGACCCGACACGGGAGATCTACAGGTTTAACCTCTGACCTGACACAGGAGATCTAGAGGTAAAAAACCTCTAACCTGACACGGGAGATCTAGAGGTAAAAACCTCTGACCTGACACGGGAGATCTAGAGGTAAAAAACCTCTGACCTGACACGGGAGATCTAGACCTGACACGGGAGATCTAGAGGTAAAAACCTCTGACCTGACACGGGAGATCTAGAGGTTTAACCTCTGACCTGACACGGGAGATCTAGAGGTAAAAAACCTCTGACCTGACACGGGAGATCTAGAGGTAAAAAACCTCTGACCTGACATGGGAGATCTAGAGGTAAAAACCTCTGACCTGACACGGGAGATCTAGAGGTAAAAACCTCTGACCTGACACGGGAGATCTAGGGGTAGAAACCTCTGACCTGACACGGGAGATCTAGAGGTAAAAAAACCTGCGACCTGACACGGGAGATCTAGAGGTAAAAAACCTCTGACCTGACACGGGAGATCTAGACCTGACACGGGAGATCTAGAGGTAAAAAACCTCTGACCTGACACGGGAGATCTAGAGGTAAAAAACCTCTGACCTGACACGGGAGATCTAGACCTGACACGGGAGATCTAGAGGTAAAAACCTCTGACCTGACACGGGAGATCTAGAGGTAAAAACCTCTGACCTGACACAGGAGATCTAGAGGTAAAAACCTCTTACCTGACACGGGAGATCTAGAGGTAAAAACCTCTGACCTGACACGGGGGATCTAGAGGTAAAAAACCTCTGACCTGACACGGGAGATCTAGAGGTTTAACCTCTGACCTGACACGGGAGATCTAGAGGTAAAAAAAACCTCTGACCTGACACGGGAGATCTAGAGGTTTAACCTCTGACCTGACACGGGAGATCTAGAGGTAAAAATCTCTGACCTGACACGGGAGATCTAGAGGTAAAAAAGCCTCTGACCTGACACAGGAGATCTAGAGGTTAAAAAACCTCTGACCTGACACGGGAGATATTGAGGTAAAAAACCTCTGACCTGACACGGGAGATCTAGAGGTAAAAAAACCTCTGACCTGACACGGGAGATCTAGAGGTAAAAACCTCTGACCTGACACGGGAGATCTAGAGGTAAAAAAAACCTCTGACCTGACACGGAAGATCTAGAGGTAAAAAAACCTCTGACCTGACACGGGAGATCTAGAGGTAAAAAACCTCTGACCTGACACAGGAGATCTAAAGGTAAAAAACCTCTGACCTGACACGGGAGATCTAGAGGTAAAAACCTCTGACCTGACACGGGAGATCTAGGGGTAAAAACCTCTGACCTGACACGGGAGATCTAGACCTGACACGGGAGATCTAGAGGTAAAAAACCTCTGACCTGACACGGGAGATCTAGAGGTAAAAAACCTCTGACCTGACACGGGAGATCTAGAGGTAAAAACCTCTGACCTGACACGGGAGATCTAGAGGTAAAAAAAAACCTCTGACCTGACACGGGAGATCTAGAGGTAAAAACCTCTGACCTGACACGGGAGATCTAGAGGTAAAAACCTCTGACCTGACACAGGAGATCTAGAGGTAAAAACCTCTTACCTGACACGGGAGATCTAGAGGTAAAAACCTCTGACCTGACACGGGGGATCTAGAGGTAAAAAACCTCTGACCTGACACGGGAGATCTAGAGGTTTAACCTCTGACCTGACACGGGAGATCTAGAGGTAAAAAAAACCTATGACCTGACACGGGAGATCTAGAGGTTTAACCTCTGACCTGACACGGGAGATCTAGAGGTAAAAATCTCTGACCTGACACGGGAGATCTAGAGGTAAAAAAGCCTCTGACCTGACACAGGAGATCTAGAGGTTAAAAAACCTCTGACCTGACACGGGAGATATTGAGGTAAAAAACCTCTGACCTGACACGGGAGATCTAGAGGTAAAAAAACCTCTGACCTGACACGGGAGATCTAGAGGTAAAAACCTCTGACCTGACACGGGAGATCTAGAGGTAAAAAACCTCTGACCTGACACGGGAGATCTAGAGGTAAAAACCTCTGACCTGACACGGGAGATCTAGAGGTAAAAACCTCTGACCTGACACGGGAGATCTAGAGGTAAAAACCACTGACCTGACACGGGAGATCTAGAGGTAAAAAACCTCTGACCTGACACGGGAGATCTAGAGGGAAAAAACAACTGACCTGACATGGGAGATCTAGAGGTTTAACCTCTGACCTGACACGGGAGATCTAGAGGTAAAAAACCTCTGACCTGACACGGGAGATCTAAAGGTAAAAAACCTCTGACCTGACACGGGAGATCTAGAGGTAAAAAAACCTCTGACCTGACACGGGAGATCTAGAGGTAAAAACCTCTTACCTGACACGGGAGATCTAGAGGTAAAAACCTCTGACCTGACACGGGGGATCTAGAGGTAAAAAACCTGTGACCTGACACGGGAGATCTAGAGGTTTAACCTCTGACCTGACACGGGAGATCTATAGGTAAAAAAACCTCTGACCTGACACGGGAGATCTAGAGGTAAAAATCTCTGACCTGACACGGGAGATCTAGAGGTAAAAAGCCTCTGACCTGACACGGGAGATCTAGAGGTTAAAAAACCTCTGACCTGACACGGGAGATATTGAGGTAAAAAACCTCTGACCTGACACGGGAGATCTAGAGGTAAAAAAAACCTCTGACCTGACACGGGAGATCTAGAGGTAAAAACCTCTGACCTGACACGGGAGATCTAGAGGTTTAACCTCTAACCTGACACGGGAGATCTAGAGGTAAAAAAACCTCTGACCTGACACGGGAGATCTAGAGGTAAAAACCTCTGACCTGACAAGGGAGATCTAGAGGTAAAAACCTCTGACCTGACACGGGAGATCTAGAGCTAAAAAACCTCTGACCTGACACGGGAGATCTAGAGGTAAAAACCTCTGACCTGACACGGGAGATCTAGAGGTAAAAAACCTCTGACCTGACACGGGAGATCTAGAGGTAAAAAACCTCTGACCTGACACGGGAGATCTAGAGGTAAAAACCTCTGACCTGACACGGGAGATCTAGAGGTAAAAACACCTCTGAGCTGACACGGGAGAACTAGAGGTAAAAAAACCTCTGACCTGACACGGGAGATCTAGAGGTAAAAACCTCTGACCTGACACAGGAGATCTAGAGGTAAAAACCTCTTACCTGACACGGGAGATCTAGAGGTAAAAACCTCTGGCCTGACACGGGAGATCTAGAGGTAAAAACCTCTGACCTGAAACAGGAGATCTAGAGGTAAAAACCTCTTACCTGACACGGGAGATCTAGAGGTAAAAACCTCTGACCTGACACGGGGGATCTAGAGGCAAAAAACCTCTGACCTGACACGGGAGATCTAGAGGTGTAACCTCTGACCTGACACGGGAGATCTATAGGTAAAAAAAACCTCTGACCTGACACGGGAGATCTAGAGGTAAAAATCTCTGACCTGACACGGGAGATCTAGAGGTAAAAAAGCCTCTGACCTGACACGGAAATCTAGAGGTTAAAAAACCTCTGACCTGACACGGGAGATCTAGAGGTAAAAACCTCTGACCTGACACAGGAGATCTAGAGGTAAAAACCTCTTACCTGACACGGGAGATCTAGAGGTAAAAAACCTGTGACCTGACACGGGAGATATAGAGGGAAAAAACAACTGACCTGACATGGGAGATCTAGAGGTTTAACCTCTGACCTGACACGGGAGATCTAGAGGTAAAAAACCTCTGACCTGACACGGGAGATCTAGAGGTAAAAAACCTCTGACCTGACACGGGAGATCTAGAGGTAAAAACCTCTTACCTGACACGGGAGATCTAGAGGTAAAATCCTCTGACCTGACACGGGGGATCTAGAGGTAAAAAACCTCTGACCTGACACGGGAGATCTAGAGGTTTAACCTCTGACCTGACACGGGAGATCTATAGGTAAAAAAAACCTCTGACCTGACACGGGAGATCTAGAGGTAAAAATCTCTGACCTGACACGGGAGATCTAGAGGTAAAAAAGCCTCTGACCTGACACGGGAGATCTAGAGGTTAAAAAACCTCTGACCTGACACGGGAGATATTGAGGTAAAAAACCTCTGACCTGACACGGGAGATCTAGAGGTAAAAAAAACCTCTGACCTGACACGGGAGATCTAGAGGTAAAAACCTCTGACCTGACACGGGAGATCTAGAGGTAAAAAAAACCTCTGACCTGACACGGGAGATCTAGAGGTAAAAACCTCTGACCTGACACGGGAGATCTAGAGGTAAAAACCTCTGACCTGACACGGGAGATCTAGAGCTAAAAAACCTCTGACCTGACACGGGAGATCTAGAGGTAAAAACCTCTGACCTGACACGGGAGATCTAGAGGTTTAACCTCTAACCTGACACGGGAGATCTAGAGGTAAAAAAACCTCTGACCTGACACGGGAGATCTAGAGGTAAAAACCTCTGACCTGACACGGGAGATCTAGAGGTAAAAACCTCTGACCTGACACGGGAGATCTAGAGCTAAAAAACCTCTGACCTGACACGGGAGATCTAGAGGTAAAAACCTCTGACCTGACACGGGAGATCTAGAGGTAAAAACCTCTGACCTGACACAGGAGATCTAGAGGTAAAAACCTCTTACCTGACACGGGAGATCTAGAGGTAAAAACCTCTGACCTGACACGGGGGATCTAGAGGTAAAAAACCTCTGACCTGACACGGGAGATCTAGAGGTTTAACCTCTGACCTGACACGGGAGATCTATAGGTAAAAAAAACCTCTGACCTGACACGGGAGATCTAGAGGTAAAAATCTCTGACCTGACACGGGAGATCTAGAGGTAAAAAAGCCTCTGACCTGACACGGGAGATCTAGAGGTTAAAAAACCTCTGACCTGACACGGGAGATCTAGAGGTAAAAACCTCTGACCTGACACAGGAGATCTAGAGGTAAAAACCTCTTACCTGACACGGGAGATCTAGAGGTAAAAAACCTCTGACCTGACACGGGAGATATAGAGGGAAAAAACAACTGACCTGACATGGGAGATCTAGAGGTTTAACCTCTGACCTGACACGGGAGATCTATAGGTAAAAAAAACCTCTGACCTGACACGGGAGATCTAGAGGTAAAAATCTCTGACCTGACACGGGAGATCTAGAGGTAAAAAAGCCTCTGACCTGACACGGGAGATCTAGAGGTTAAAAAACCTCTGACCTGACACGGGAGATATTGAGGTAAAACACCTCCGACCTGACACGGGAGATCTAGAGGTTTAACCTCTAACCTGACACGGGAGATCTAGAGGTAAAAAAAACCTCTGACCTGACACGGGAGATCTAGAGGTAAAAACCTCTGACCTGACACGGGAGATCTAGAGGTAAAAACCTCTGACCTGACACGGGAGATCTAGAGCTAAAAAACCTCTGACCTGACACGGGAGATCTAGAGGTAAAAACCTCTGACCTGACACGGGAGATCTAGAGGTTTAACCTCTAACCTGACACGGGAGATCTAGAGGTAAAAAAACCTCTGACCTGACACGGGAGATCTAGAGGTAAAAACCTCTGACCTGACACGGGAGATCTAGAGGTAAAAACCTCTGACCTGACACGGGAGATCTAGAGCTAAAAAACCTCTGACCTGACACGGGAGATCTAGAGGTAAAAACCTCTGACCTGACACGGGAGATCTAGAGGTAAAAACCTCTGACCTGACACAGGAGATCTAGAGGTAAAAACCTCTTACCTGACACGGGAGATCTAGAGGTAAAAACCTCTGACCTGACACGGGGGATCTAGAGGTAAAAAACCTCTGACCTGACACGGGAGATCTAGAGGTTTAACCTCTGACCTGACACGGGAGATCTATAGGTAAAAAAAACCTCTGACCTGACACGGGAGATCTAGAGGTAAAAATCTCTGACCTGACACGGGAGATCTAGAGGTAAAAAAGCCTCTGACCTGACACGGGAGATCTAGAGGTTAAAAAACCTCTGACCTGACACGGGAGATCTAGAGGTAAAAACCTCTGACCTGACACAGGAGATCTAGAGGTAAAAACCTCTTACCTGACACGGGAGATCTAGAGGTAAAAAACCTCTGACCTGACACGGGAGATATAGAGGGAAAAAACAACTGACCTGACATGGGAGATCTAGAGGTTTAACCTCTGACCTGACACGGGAGATCTAGAGGTAAAAAACCTCTGACCTGACACGGGAGATCTAGAGGTAAAAAACCTCTGACCTGACACGGGAGATCTAGAGGTAAAAACCTCTGACCTGACACGGGAGATCTAGAGGTAAAAAAAAAAACCTCTGACCTGACACGGGAGATCTAGAGGTAAAAACCTCTGACCTGACACAGGAGATCTAGAGGTAAAAACCTCTTACCTGACACGGGAGATCTAGAGGTAAAAACCTCTGACCTGACACGGGGGATCTAGAGGTAAAAACCTCTGACCTGACACGGGAGATCTAGAGGTTTAACCTCTGGCCTGACACGGGAGATCTAGAGGTAAAAAAACCCTCTGACCTGACACGGGAGATCTAGAGGTTTAACCTCTGACCTGACACGGGAGATCTAGAGGTAAAAATCTCTGACCTGACACGGGAGATCTAGAGGTAAAAAAACCTCTGACCTGACACGGGAGATCTAGAGGTAAAAAAAGCTCTGACCTGACACGGGAGATCTAGAGGTAAAAAACCTCTGACCTGACACGGGAGATCTAGACCTGACACGGGAGATCTAGAGGTAAAAAACCTCTGACCTGACATGGGAGATCTACAGGTTTAACCTCTGACCTGACACGGGAGATCTAGAGGTAAAAAAAACCTCTGACCTGACACGGGAGATCTAGAGGTAAAAAACCTCTGACCTGACACGGGAGATCTAGAGGTAAAAACAAACCTCTGACCTGACACGGGAGATCTAGAGGTAAAAAAACTCTGACCTGACACGGGAGATCTAGAGGTAAAAACATCTGACCTGACACGGGAGATATACAGGTTTAACCTCTGACCTGACACGGGAGATCTAGAGGTAAAAAACCCTCTGACCTGACACGGGAGATCTAGAGGTAAAAAAACCTCTGACCTGACACGGGAGATCTAGAGGTAAAAACCTCTGACCTGACACGGGAGATCTAGAGGTTAAAAAAACCTCTGACCTGACACGGAAGATCTAGAGGTAAAAAACCTCTGACCTGACACGGGAGATCTAGAGGTAAAAAACCTCTGACCTGACACAGGAGATCTAGAGGTAAAAAACCTCTGACCTGACACGGGAGATCTAGAGGTAAAAACCTCTGACCTGACACGGGAGATCTAGAGGTAAAAAAAACCTCTGACCTGACACGGGAGATCTAGAGGTAAAAAACCTCTGACCTGACACGGGAGATCTAGAGGTAAAAAAAACCTCTGACCTGACACGGGAGATCTAGAGGTAAAAAACCTCTGACCTGACACGGGAGATCTAGACCTGACACGGGAGATCTAGAGGTAAAAAACCTCTGACCTGACACGGGAGATCTAGAGGTTAAAAAACCTCTGACCTGACACGGGAGATATTGAGGTAAAAAACCTCTGACCTGACACGGGAGATCTAGAGGTAAAAACCTCTGACCTGACACGGGAGATCTAGGGGTAAAAAACCTCTGACCTGACACAGGAGATCTAGAGGTAAAAAACCTCTGACCTGACACGGGAGATCTAGAGGTAAAAACCTCTGACCTGACACGGGAGATCTAGGGGTAAAAACCTCTGACCTGACACGGGAGATCTAGAGGTAAAAAAAACCTCTGACCTGACACGGGAGATCTAGAGGTAAAAAACCTCTGACCTGACACGGGAGATCTAGACCTGACACGGGAGATCTAGAGGTAAAAAACCTCTGACCTGACACGGGAGATCTAGAGGTTAAAAAACCTCTGACCTGACACGGGAGATATTGAGGTAAAAAACCTCTGACCTGACACGGGAGATCTAGAGGTAAAAACCTCTGACCTGACACGGGAGATCTAGAGGTAAAAACCTCTGACCTGACACGGGAGATCTAGAGGTAAAAACCACTGACCTGACACGGGAGATCTAGAGGTAAAAAACCTCTGACCTGACACGGGAGATCTAGAGGGAAAAAACAACTGACCTGACATGGGAGATCTAGAGGTTTAACCTCTGACCTGACACGGGAGATCTAGAGGTAAAAAACCTCTGACCTGACACGGGAGATCTAAAGGTAAAAAACCTCTGACCTGACACGGGAGATCCAGAGGTAAAAAAACCTCTGACCTGACACGGGAGATCTAGAGGTAAAAACCTCTTACCTGACACGGGAGATCTAGAGGTAAAAACCTCTGACCTGACACGGGGGATCTAGAGGTAAAAAACCTCTGACCTGACACGGGAGATCTAGAGGTTTAACCTCTGACCTGACACGGGAGATCTATAGGTAAAAAAACCTCTGACCTGACACGGGAGATCTAGAGGTAAAAATCTCTGACCTGACACGGGAGATCTAGAGGTAAAAAAGCCTCTGACCTGACACGGGAGATCTAGAGGTTAAAAAACCTCTGACCTGACACGGGAGATATTGAGGTAAAAAACCTCTGACCTGACACGGGAGATCTAGAGGTAAAAAAAACCTCTGACCTGACACGGGAGATCTAGAGGTAAAAACCTCTGACCTGACACGGGAGATCTAGAGGTTTAACCTCTAACCTGACACGGGAGATCTAGAGGTAAAAAAACCTCTGACCTGACACGGGAGATCTAGAGGTAAAAACCTCTGACCTGACACGGGAGATCTAGAGGTAAAAACCTCTGACCTGACACGGGAGATCTAGAGCTAAAAAACCTCTGACCTGACACGGGAGATCTAGAGGTAAAAACCTCTGACCTGACACGGGAGATCTAGAGGTAAAAAACCTCTGACCTGACACGGGAGATCTAGAGGTAAAAAACCTCTGACCTGACACGGGAGATCTAGAGGTAAAAACCTCTGACCTGACACGGGAGATCTAGAGGTAAAAAAACCTCTGAGCTGACACGGGAGAACTAGAGGTAAAAAAACCTCTGACCTGACACGGGAGATCTAGAGGTAAAAACCTCTGACCTGACACAGGAGATCTAGAGGTAAAAACCTCTTACCTGACACGTGAGATCTAGAGGTAAAAACCTCTGACCTGACACGGGAGATCTAGAGGTAAAAACCTCTGACCTGACACAGGAGATCTAGAGGTAAAAACCTCTTACCTGACACGGGAGATCTAGAGGCAAAAACCTCTGACCTGACACGGGGGATCTAGAGGCAAAAAACCTCTGACCTGACACGGGAGATCTAGAGGTGTAACCTCTGACCTGACACGGGAGATCTATAGGTAAAAAAAACCTCTGACCTGACACGGGAGATCTAGAGGTAAAAATCTCTGACCTGACACGGGAGATCTAGAGGTAAAAAAGCCTCTGACCTGACACGGGAAATCTAGAGGTTAAAAAACCTCTGACCTGACACGGGAGATCTAGAGGTAAAAACCTCTGACCTGACACAGGAGATCTAGAGGTAAAAACCTCTTACCTGACACGGGAGATCTAGAGGTAAAAAACCTGTGACCTGACACGGGAGATATAGAGGGAAAAAACAACTGACCTGACATGGGAGATCTAGAGGTTTAACCTCTGACCTGACACGGAAGATCTAGAGGTAAAAAGCCTCTGACCTGACACGGGAGATCTAGAGGTAAAAAAACCTCTGACCTGACACGGGAGATCTAGAGGTAAAAACCTCTTACCTGACACGGGAGATCTAGAGGTAAAATCCTCTGACCTGACACGGGGGATCTAGAGGTAAAAAACCTCTGACCTGACACGGGAGATCTAGAGGTTTAACCTCTGACCTGACACGGGAGATCTATAGGTAAAAAAAACCTCTGACCTGACACGGGAGATCTAGAGGTAAAAATCTCTGACCTGACACGGGAGATCTAGAGGTAAAAAAGCCTCTGACCTGACACGGGAGATCTAGAGGTTAAAAAACCTCTGACCTGACACGGGAGATATTGAGGTAAAAAACCTTTGACCTGACACGGGAGATCTAGAGGTAAAAAAAACCTCTGACCTGACACGGGAGATCTAGAGGTAAAAACCTCTGACCTGACACGGGAGATCTAGAGGTTTAACCTCTAACCTGACACGGGAGATCTAGAGGTAAAAACCTCTGACCTGACACGGGAGATCTAGAGGTTTAACCTCTAACCTGACACGGGAGATCTAGAGGTAAAAAAACCTCTGACCTGACACGGGAGATCTAGAAGTAAAAACCTATGACCTGACACGGGAGATCTAGAGGTAAAAACCTCTGACCTGACACGAGAGATCTAGAGGTAAAAAACCTCTGACCTGACACGGGAGATCTAGAGGTAAAAACCTCTGACCTGACACAGGAGATCTAGAGGTAAAAACCTCTTACCTGACACGGGAGATCTAGAGGTAAAAACCTCTGACCTGACACGGGGGATCTAGAGGTAAAAAACCTCTGACCTGACACGGGAGATCTAGAGGTTTAACCTCTGACCTGACACGGGAGATCTATAGGTAAAAAAAACCTCTGACCTGACACGGGAGATCTAGAGGTAAAAATCTCTGACCTGACACGGGAGATCTAGAGGTAAAAAAGCCTCTGACCTGACACGGGAGATCTAGAGGTTAAAAAACCTCTGACCTGACACGGGAGATCTAGAGGTAAAAACCTCTGACCTGACACAGGAGATCTAGAGGTAAAAACCTCTTACCTGACACGGGAGATCTAGAGGTAAAAAACCTCTGACCTGACACGGGAGATATAGAGGGAAAAAACAACTGACCTGACATGGGAGATCTAGAGGTTTAACCTCTGACCTGACACGGGAGATCTAGAGGTAAAAAACCTCTGACCTGACACGGGAGATCTAGAGGTAAAAAAAAAAACCTCTGACCTGACACGGGAGATCTAGAGGTAAAAACCTCTGACCTGACACAGGAGATCTAGAGGTAAAAACCTCTTACCTGACACGGGAGATCTAGAGGTAAAAACCTCTGACCTGACACGGGGGATCTAGAGGTAAAAACATCTGACCTGACACGGGAGATCTAGAGGTTTAACCTCTGACCTGACACGGGAGATCTAGAGGTAAAAAAAACCCTCTGACCTGACACGGGAGATCTAGAGGTTTAACCTCTGACCTGACACGGGAGATCTAGAGGTAAAAATCTCTGACCTGACACGGGAGATCTAGAGGTAAAAAAGCCTCTGACCTGACACGGGAGATCTAGAGGTTAAAAAACCTCTGACCTGACACGGGAGATCTAGAGGTAAAAAAAGCTCTGACCTGACACGGGAGATCTAGAGGTAAAAAACCTCTGACCTGACACGGGAGATCTAGACCTGACACGGGAGATCTAGAGGTAAAAAACCTCTGACCTGACATGGGAGATCTACAGGTTTAACCTCTGACCTGACACGGGAGATCTAGAGGTAAAAAAAACCTCTGACCTGACACGGGAGATCTAGAGGTAAAAAACCTCTGACCTGACACGGGAGATCTAGAGGTAAAAACAAACCTCTGACCTGACACGGGAGATCTAGAGGTAAAAAAACTCTGACCTGACACGGGAGATCTAGAGGTAAAAACATCTGACCTGACACGGGAGATCTACAGGTTTAACCTCTGACCTGACACGGGAGATCTAGAGGTAAAAAACCCTCTGACCTGACACGGGAGATCTAGAGGTAAAAAAACCTCTGACCTGACACGGGAGATCTAGAGGTAAAAACCTCTGACCTGACACGGGAGATCTAGAGGTTAAAAAAACCTCTGACCTGACACGGAAGATCTAGAGGTAAAAAACCTCTGACCTGACACGGGAGATCTAGAGGTAAAAAACCTCTGACCTGACACAGGAGATCTAGAGGTAAAAAACCTCTGACCTGACACGCGAGATCTAGAGGTAAAAACCTCTGACCTGACACGGGAGATCTAGAGGTAAAAACCTCTGACCTGACACGAGAGATCTAGAGGTAAAAACCTCTGACCTGACACGGGAGATCAGAATCAGAAAGGGTTTTATTCGCCATGTAAGTTCACACCGACACGGAATTTACTTTGGCAGGATGGTACATACATTCAACATATAGGAATCTAAAATCTTAAATAAGTTTTAAACAAGTCTTACTATAATAAGGGTTAAAAGTCTAACACCAAGGGGCTGAAGTATATAAAATTAAATAAATATCGAATATAAAATAGCTTTAAGATATAATTTAAAAATAAAAAATACAAATAGGGTAACATAGTTAATATCGGTAAGGTGTCGTTCTGTAGATCAAATGTTAAAAACAGTGTTAGCCCTTGGCCTTGTTTAACAGGCCAGCAGCAGATGGGAAGAAACTGTTTTTATGGCGTGAGGTTTTGGTCCTGATGGACCGAAGCCTTCTGCCGGAGGGGAGTAGCTGAAACAGAGAGTGTCCAGGGTGGGAGGAATCGGCCACAATCTTCCTCGCTCGCCTCATGGACCTTGTCGTGTGCAGGTCCTCGAGGGTTGGTAGATTGCAGGCAATTACCTTCTCAGCAGTGTGGATGATACGCTGCAGTCTGCTCTTGTCCTTGGCAGTGGCAGCAGCGTACCAGACGGTTATGGAGGTGAGGATGGATTCAATGATCGCTGTATAGAATTGCACCATCATTGTCTTTGGCAGGTTGAATTTCTTCAGCTGCCGTAGAAAGTACATCCTCTGTTGAGCTTTCTTGGTGAGGGAGCTGATGTTCAATTCCCACTTGAGGTCCCGGGAGAGAATAGTGCCCAGGAAGCGGAAGGACTCTACAATTTTGACTGGGGAGTCTAACAGGGTGATGGGGGTGAGTGGTGCTGTATTCTTCCTGAAGTCCACAACCATCTCAACTGTCTTTAGAGCATTTAGCTCTAAGTTGTTCTGGCTACACCAGGTCACCAGATTGTCAGCTTCCCACCTATAGTCAGACTCATCCCCACCAGAGATCAGCCCAATGAGGGTGGTGTCATCCGCAAACTTCAATAGTTTGACGGACAGATGATTGGAGGTGCAGCTGTTGGTATACAGGGGAGAAGAGCAGAGGGGAAAGGACGCAGCCCTGAGGAGTTCCGGTGCTGATGGACCTGGAGTCAGAGACTTGTGTTCCCAGCTTAACGCACTGCTTCCTGTCAGACAGGAAGTCTGTGATCCATTTACAGGTGGTGTATGGCACGTTCAGCTGGAAGAGCTTGTCCTGAAGCAGGGCAGGGATGATGGTGTTGAAGGCAGAGCTGAAGTCCACAAACAGGATCCTGGCGTAGGATGCTGGGGCGTCCAGATGCTGTAGGGTGAAGTGGAGGGTCATGTTAACTGCATCGTCCACAGACCTGTTGGCTCTGTAGGCAAACTGAAGGGGGTCCAGGAGAGGGTCTGTGATAGCTTTGAGGTGTGCCAGGACCAGGCGCTCAAAAGACTTCATTACCACAGATGTAAGGGCGACCGGTCTGTAATCATTTAGTCCTGTTGGCCTTAGCTTTTTGGGCACAGGGATGATGGTGGAGGACTTGAGACAGGCTGGTGCATGGCATGTCTCCAGGGAGTTGTTAAAGATGTTGGTGAACACCGGAGACAGCTGGTCAGCGCAGTGCCTGAGGGTGGCTGGAGAGACAGAGTCCGGCCCGGCTGCTTTGCGTGGATTCTGCCTCTTGAAAAGTCTATTAACTTCTCCCTCCTGAAAGGAGATAGTCGTCTCTGTAGTACTGGTGGGGGATGGGGCCTCTTGGGTTGGAAGGGGTGGTTCAGGACAGTCCAATTGTCTTTCAAATCTACAGTAGAACTCGTTCAGGTCGTTGGCTAGGCGGGAGTCGTTAGTGGTGTGGGGGGCTCTGGGTTTGTAGTTGGTGATCTGCCTGAGCCCTCTCCAGACAGAAGCAGCGTCGTTTGTAGAGAACTGGTGTTTTAGTCTCTCTGAGTACAGTCGTTTAGCCTCTCTCACCGCTTTGCTAAACCTGTTCTTCGACTCCTTGAATCTTTCTCTATCTCCACTCCTAAACGCTTCCTCCTTCTCCAACCTCAACCTTCTGAGCTTTGCTGAGAACCAGGGCTTATTGTTGTTAAAGTTCACCCTGGTACGTGTTGGGATACAGCAGTCCTCACAGAAGCTGATGTAGGACGTCACAGCCTCTGTGAGTTCATCCAGACTATTGGTAGCAGTCGTGAACATATCCCAGTCAGTACAGTCTAAGCACGCCCGCAAATCTTCCACAGCCTCACTGGTCCACTGTTTAGATGTCCTCACAGCAGGTTTACAGAGTTTTAGTTTCTGCCTGTATGCATGAATCAGGTGGACCATGGCATGGTCAGAGTGTCCTAGTGCTGCTCGGGGGACGGCGTGGTAGGCTCTACTGACTGTAGTGTAGCAGTGATCCAGAGTGTTCCCTTCTCTGGTTGGGCATTTAATGAATTGTATGTATTTGGGGAGTTCGTGGCTGAGATTACCTTTGTTAAAGTCGCCAAGTACGATAACCAACGAATCTGGATTTGCTCGCTCCACACTCAGAATCTGATCGGCGAGCATGCGTTGGGCCTCTTTAACCTGAGGACAAGGCGGCAAATCAACTCCGACCAAAATGAGCGACGCGAACTCGCGAGGCGAGTAAAACGGTTTACAGGTTATAAAAATTGATTCAAGGAGTGGAGAACAATGTTGCAGAATCACTGTGACATCTACACACCAGCCACTGTTAATGTAAAAACAAATACCACCGCCTTTCGTCTTGCCGGAAAGTGCTATGTCACAATCCGATCTTACAAGATGGAATCCTGCTAGTTGTAGCGAAGTGTCCGGAGTCAAATCACACAGCCATGTTTACGTGAAGCACAATGCAGAAGCTGAAAGAAAGTCTTTGTTTTTTACCATCAGTAGCTGAAGTTCATCCATTTTGTTGTACAGTGAACGTACGTTGGAGAGGAAAAAGCTCGGAAGCACTGTTCGGATCCCGCGTCTGTGTAGCCGTACTAGAGCCCCCGACCGTTTACCCCTTGGGCGGCGTTTCGTCGCTTGAGCAAAGCCTAGCGCGGCATTGACTAGAATGCCTACTAATTCTGCCGCTGGAAGCAGAAAAGTAGGAATTAAATCCACAGGAGTTGTTTCCCTGATATTTAAAAGTTCGTCTCTTGTTAGAGAACTCCGAAAATCTTGGCAAAACACTGAATTGACAGACAAAACAAGACAAAACAGGGCGCACCGACCGGCTGAGGCTACCATCATCAGCGCCAACTTCGCACCAGCACGGGTGTGCTGAACAGCAGGCCCCTCTCACCAGCACGGGTATGCTGAACAGCAGGCCCCTCTCACCAGCACGGGTGTGTTGAACAGCAGGCCCCTCTCACCAGCACGGGTGTGTTGAACAGCAGGCCCCTCTCACCAGCACGGGTGTGTTGAACAGCAGGCCCCTCTCACCAGCACGGGTGTGCTGAACAGTAGGCCCCTCTCACCAGCACGGGTGTGTTGAACAGCAGGCCCCTCTCACCAGCACGGGTGTGTTGAACAGCAGGCCCCTCTCACCAGCACGGGTGTGTTGAACAGCAGGCCCCTCTCACCAGCACGGGTGTGTTGAACAGCAGGCCCCTCTCACCAGCACGGGTGTGTTGAACAGCAGGCCCCTCTCACCAGCACGGGTGTGTTGAACAGCAGGCCCCTCTCACCAGCACGGGTGTGTTGAACAGCAGGCCCCTCTCACCAGCACGGGTGTGTTGAACAGCAGGCCCCTCTCACCAGCACGGGTGTGTTGAACAGCAGGCCCCTCAACACGGGTGTGTTGAACAGCAGGCCCCTCTCACCAGCATGGGAGTGAACAGCAGGCCCCTCTCACCAGCACGGGTGTGCTGAACAGCAGGCCCCTCAACACGGGTGTGCTGAACAGCAGGCCTCTCTCGCCAACACGGGTGTGCTGAACAGCAGGCCTCTCTCACCAGCACGGGTGTGCTGAACAGCAGGCCCCTCAACAGCAGGCCTCTCTCACCAGCACGGGTGTGCTGAACAGCAGGCCCCTCAACACGGGTGTACTGAACAGCAGGCCTCTCTCACCAGCACGGGTGTGCTGAACAGCAGGCCCCTCAACACGGGTGTGCTGAACAGCAGGCCTCTCTCACCAGCACGGGTGTGCTGAACAGCAGGCCCCTCAACACAGGTGTGCTGAACAGCAGGCCTCTCTCACCAGCACGGGTGTGCTGAACAGCAGGCCCCTCAACACGGGTGTACTGAACAGCAGGCCTCTCTCACCAGCTCGAGAGTGTTGAACAGCAAGCCCCTCTCAAGACAAAACTGGACAAAACAGGGCGCACCAACCGGCCGAGGCTGCCATCATCGGCGCCATCTTGATCCATAGCACAGCTGACCTGACACGGGAGATCTAGAGGTAAAAAAACCTCTGACCTAACAAGGGAGATCTAGAGGTAAAAAACCTCTGACCTGACACGGGAGATCTAGACCTGACACGGGAGATCTAGAGGTAAAAAACCTCTGACCTGACATGGGAGATCTAGAGGTAAAAACTTCTGAACTGACACGGGAGATCTAGAGGTAAAAACCTCTGACCTGACACGGGAGATCTAGAGGTAAAAAACCTCTGACCTGACACGGGAGATCTAGAGGTAAAAACCTCTGACCTGACACGGGGGATCTAGAGGTAAAAAACCTGTGACCTGACACGGGAGATCTAGAGGTTTAACCTCTGACCTGACACGGGAGATCTATAGGTAAAAAAACCTCTGACCTGACACGGGAGATCTAGAGGTAAAAATCTCTGACCTGACACGGGAGATCTAGAGGTAAAAAGCCTCTGACCTGACACGGGAGATCTAGAGGTTAAAAAACCTCTGACCTGACACGGGAGATATTGAGGTAAAAAACCTCTGACCTGACACGGGAGATCTAGAGGTAAAAAAAACCTCTGACCTGACACGGGAGATCTAGAGGTAAAAACCTCTGACCTGACACGGGAGATCTAGAGGTTTAACCTCTAACCTGACACGGGAGATCTAGAGGTAAAAAAACCTCTGACCTGACACGGGAGATCTAGAGGTAAAAACCTCTGACCTGACACGGGAGATCTAGAGGTAAAAACCTCTGACCTGACACGGGAGATCTAGAGCTAAAAAACCTCTGACCTGACACGGGAGATCTAGAGGTAAAAACCTCTGACCTGACACGGGAGATCTAGAGGTAAAAAACCTCTGACCTGACACGGGAGATCTAGAGGTAAAAAACCTCTGACCTGACACGGGAGATCTAGAGGTAAAAACCTCTGACCTGACACGGGAGATCTAGAGGTAAAAACACCTCTGAGCTGACACGGGAGAACTAGAGGTAAAAAAACCTCTGACCTGACACGGGAGATCTAGAGGTAAAAACCTCTGACCTGACACAGGAGATCTAGAGGTAAAAACCTCTTACCTGACACGGGAGATCTAGAGGTAAAAACCTCTGACCTGACACGGGAGATCTAGAGGTAAAAACCTCTGACCTGAAACAGGAGATCTAGAGGTAAAAACCTCTTACCTGACACGGGAGATCTAGAGGTAAAAACCTCTGACCTGACACGGGGGATCTAGAGGCAAAAAACCTCTGACCTGACACGGGAGATCTAGAGGTGTAACCTCTGACCTGACACGGGAGATCTATAGGTAAAAAAAACCTCTGACCTGACACGGGAGATCTAGAGGTAAAAATCTCTGACCTGACACGGGAGATCTAGAGGTAAAAAAGCCTCTGACCTGACACGGAAATCTAGAGGTTAAAAAACCTCTGACCTGACACGGGAGATCTAGAGGTAAAAACCTCTGACCTGACACAGGAGATCTAGAGGTAAAAACCTCTTACCTGACACGGGAGATCTAGAGGTAAAAAACCTGTGACCTGACACGGGAGATATAGAGGGAAAAAACAACTGACCTGACATGGGAGATCTAGAGGTTTAACCTCTGACCTGACACGGGAGATCTAGAGGTAAAAAACCTCTGACCTGACACGGGAGATCTAGAGGTAAAAAAACCTCTGACCTGACACGGGAGATCTAGAGGTAAAAACCTCTTACCTGACACGGGAGATCTAGAGGTAAAATCCTCTGACCTGACACGGGGGATCTAGAGGTAAAAAACCTCTGACCTGACACGGGAGATCTAGAGGTTTAACCTCTGACCTGACACGGGAGATCTATAGGTAAAAAAAACCTCTGACCTGACACGGGAGATCTAGAGGTAAAAATCTCTGACCTGACACGGGAGATCTAGAGGTAAAAAAGCCTCTGACCTGACACGGGAGATCTAGAGGTTAAAAAACCTCTGACCTGACACGGGAGATATTGAGGTAAAAAACCTCTGACCTGACACGGGAGATCTAGAGGTAAAAAAAACCTCTGACCTGACACGGGAGATCTAGAGGTAAAAACCTCTGACCTGACACGGGAGATCTAGAGGTTTAACCTCTAACCTGACACGGGAGATCTAGAGGTAAAAAAAACCTCTGACCTGACACGGGAGATCTAGAGGTAAAAACCTCTGACCTGACACGGGAGATCTAGAGGTAAAAACCTCTGACCTGACACGGGAGATCTAGAGCTAAAAAACCTCTGACCTGACACGGGAGATCTAGAGGTAAAAACCTCTGACCTGACACGGGAGATCTAGAGGTTTAACCTCTAACCTGACACGGGAGATCTAGAGGTAAAAAAAACCTCTGACCTGACACGGGAGATCTAGAGGTAAAAACCTCTGACCTGACACGGGAGATCTAGAGGTAAAAACCTCTGACCTAACACGGGAGATCTAGAGCTAAAAAACCTCTGACCTGACACGGGAGATCTAGAGGTAAAAACCTCTGACCTGACACGGGAGATCTAGAGGTAAAAACCTCTGACCTGACACAGGAGATCTAGAGGTAAAAACCTCTTACCTGACACGGGAGATCTAGAGGTAAAAACCTCTGACCTGACACGGGGGATCTAGAGGTAAAAAACCTCTGACCTGACACGGGAGATCTAGAGGTTTAACCTCTGACCTGACACGGGAGATCTATAGGTAAAAAAAACCTCTGACCTGACACGGGAGATCTAGAGGTAAAAATCTCTGACCTGACACGGGAGATCTAGAGGTAAAAAAGCCTCTGACCTGACACGGGAGATCTAGAGGTTAAAAAACCTCTGACCTGACACGGGAGATCTAGAGGTAAAAACCTCTGACCTGACACAGGAGATCTAGAGGTAAAAACCTCTTACCTGACACGGGAGATCTAGAGGTAAAAAACCTCTGACCTGACACGGGAGATATAGAGGGAAAAAACAACTGACCTGACATGGGAGATCTAGAGGTTTAACCTCTGACCTGACACGGGAGATCTATAGGTAAAAAAAACCTCTGACCTGACACGGGAGATCTAGAGGTAAAAATCTCTGACCTGACACGGGAGATCTAGAGGTAAAAAAGCCTCTGACCTGACACGGGAGATCTAGAGGTTAAAAAACCTCTGACCTGACACGGGAGATATTGAGGTAAAACACCTCCGACCTGACACGGGAGATCTAGAGGTTTAACCTCTAACCTGACACGGGAGATCTAGAGGTAAAAAAAACCTCTGACCTGACACGGGAGATCTAGAGGTAAAAACCTCTGACCTGACACGGGAGATCTAGAGGTAAAAACCTCTGACCTGACACGGGAGATCTAGAGCTAAAAAACCTCTGACCTGACACGGGAGATCTAGAGGTAAAAACCTCTGACCTGACACGGGAGATCTAGAGGTTTAACCTCTAACCTGACACGGGAGATCTAGAGGTAAAAAAACCTCTGACCTGACACGGGAGATCTAGAGGTAAAAACCTCTGACCTGACACGGGAGATCTAGAGGTAAAAACCTCTGACCTGACACGGGAGATCTAGAGCTAAAAAACCTCTGACCTGACACGGGAGATCTAGAGGTAAAAACCTCTGACCTGACACGGGAGATCTAGAGGTAAAAACCTCTGACCTGACACAGGAGATCTAGAGGTAAAAACCTCTTACCTGACACGGGAGATCTAGAGGTAAAAACCTCTGACCTGACACGGGGGATCTAGAGGTAAAAAACCTCTGACCTGACACGGGAGATCTAGAGGTTTAACCTCTGACCTGACACGGGAGATCTATAGGTAAAAAAAACCTCTGACCTGACACGGGAGATCTAGAGGTAAAAATCTCTGACCTGACACGGGAGATCTAGAGGTAAAAAAGCCTCTGACCTGACACGGGAGATCTAGAGGTTAAAAAACCTCTGACCTGACACGGGAGATCTAGAGGTAAAAACCTCTGACCTGACACAGGAGATCTAGAGGTAAAAACCTCTTACCTGACACGGGAGATCTAGAGGTAAAAAACCTCTGACCTGACACGGGAGATATAGAGGGAAAAAACAACTGACCTGACATGGGAGATCTAGAGGTTTAACCTCTGACCTGACACGGGAGATCTAGAGGTAAAAAACCTCTGACCTGACACGGGAGATCTAGAGGTAAAAAACCTCTGACCTGACACGGGAGATCTAGAGGTAAAAA
Organism: Petromyzon marinus; assembly: GCF_048934315.1. Taxonomy (NCBI): domain Eukaryota; kingdom Metazoa; phylum Chordata; class Hyperoartia; order Petromyzontiformes; family Petromyzontidae; genus Petromyzon; species Petromyzon marinus. The sequence continues at coordinate 4,762,854 of NC_133728.1, forward strand.
CCTCTGACCTGACACGGGAGATCTAGAGGTAAAAAAAAAAACCTCTGACCTGACACGGGAGATCTAGAGGTAAAAACCTCTGACCTGACACAGGAGATCTAGAGGTAAAAACCTCTTACCTGACACGGGAGATCTAGAGGTAAAAACCTCTGACCTGACACGGGGGATCTAGAGGTAAAAACCTCTGACCTGACACGGGAGATCTAGAGGTTTAACCTCTGGCCTGACACGGGAGATCTAGAGGTAAAAAAACCCTCTGACCTGACACGGGAGATCTAGAGGTTTAACCTCTGACCTGACACGGGAGATCTAGAGGTAAAAATCTCTGACCTGACACGGGAGATCTAGAGGTAAAAAAACCTCTGACCTGACACGGGAGATCTAGAGGTAAAAAAAGCTCTGACCTGACACGGGAGATCTAGAGGTAAAAAACCTCTGACCTGACACGGGAGATCTAGACCTGACACGGGAGATCTAGAGGTAAAAAACCTCTGACCTGACATGGGAGATCTACAGGTTTAACCTCTGACCTGACACGGGAGATCTAGAGGTAAAAAAAACCTCTGACCTGACACGGGAGATCTAGAGGTAAAAAACCTCTGACCTGACACGGGAGATCTAGAGGTAAAAACAAACCTCTGACCTGACACGGGAGATCTAGAGGTAAAAAAACTCTGACCTGACACGGGAGATCTAGAGGTAAAAACATCTGACCTGACACGGGAGATATACAGGTTTAACCTCTGACCTGACACGGGAGATCTAGAGGTAAAAAACCCTCTGACCTGACACGGGAGATCTAGAGGTAAAAAAACCTCTGACCTGACACGGGAGATCTAGAGGTAAAAACCTCTGACCTGACACGGGAGATCTAGAGGTTAAAAAAACCTCTGACCTGACACGGAAGAGCTAGAGGTAAAAAACCTCTGACCTGACACGGGAGATCTAGAGGTAAAAAACCTCTGACCTGACACAGGAGATCTAGAGGTAAAAAACCTCTGACCTGACACGGGAGATCTAGAGGTAAAAACCTCTGACCTGACACGGGAGATCTACGGGTAAAAACCTCTGACCTGACACGGGAGATCTAGAGGTAAAAAAAACCTCTGACCTGACACGGGAGATCTAGAGGTAAAAAACCTCTGACCTGACACGGGAGATCTAGAGGTAAAAAAAACCTCTGACCTGACACGGGAGATCTAGAGGTAAAAAACCTCTGACCTGACACGGGAGATCTAGACCTGACACGGGAGATCTAGAGGTAAAAAACCTCTGACCTGACACGGGAGATCTAGAGGTTAAAAAACCTCTGACCTGACACGGGAGATATTGAGGTAAAAAACCTCTGACCTGACACGGGAGATCTAGAGGTAAAAACCTCTGACCTGACACGGGAGATCTAGGGGTAAAAAACCTCTGACCTGACACAGGAGATCTAGAGGTAAAAAACCTCTGACCTGACACGGGAGATCTAGAGGTAAAAACCTCTGACCTGACACGGGAGATCTAGGGGTAAAAACCTCTGACCTGACACGGGAGATCTAGAGGTAAAAAAAACCTCTGACCTGACACGGGAGATCTAGAGGTAAAAAACCTCTGACCTGACACGGGAGATCTAGACCTGACACGGGAGATCTAGAGGTAAAAAACCTCTGACCTGACACGGGAGATCTAGAGGTTAAAAAACCTCTGACCTGACACGGGAGATATTGAGGTAAAAAACCTCTGACCTGACACGGGAGATCTAGAGGTAAAAACCTCTGACCTGACACGGGAGATCTAGAGGTAAAAACCTCTGACCTGACACGGGAGATCTAGAGGTAAAAACCACTGACCTGACACGGGAGATCTAGAGGTAAAAAACCTCTGACCTGACACGGGAGATCTAGAGGGAAAAAACAACTGACCTGACATGGGAGATCTAGAGGTTTAACCTCTGACCTGACACGGGAGATCTAGAGGTAAAAAACCTCTGACCTGACACGGGAGATCTAAAGGTAAAAAACCTCTGACCTGACACGGGAGATCTAGAGGTAAAAAAACCTCTGACCTGACACGGGAGATCTAGAGGTAAAAACCTCTTACCTGACACGGGAGATCTAGAGGTAAAAACCTCTGACCTGACACGGGGGATCTAGAGGTAAAAAACCTCTGACCTGACACGGGAGATCTAGAGGTTTAACCTCTGACCTGACACGGGAGATCTATAGGTAAAAAAACCTCTGACCTGACACGGGAGATCTAGAGGTAAAAATCTCTGACCTGACACGGGAGATCTAGAGGTAAAAAAGCCTCTGACCTGACACGGGAGATCTAGAGGTTAAAAAACCTCTGACCTGACACGGGAGATATTGAGGTAAAAAACCTCTGACCTGACACGGGAGATCTAGAGGTAAAAAAAACCTCTGACCTGACACGGGAGATCTAGAGGTAAAAACCTCTGACCTGACACGGGAGATCTAGAGGTTTAACCTCTAACCTGACACGGGAGATCTAGAGGTAAAAAAACCTCTGACCTGACACGGGAGATCTAGAGGTAAAAACCTCTGACCTGACACGGGAGATCTAGAGGTAAAAACCTCTGACCTGACACGGGAGATCTAGAGCTAAAAAACCTCTGACCTGACACGGGAGATCTAGAGGTAAAAACCTCTGACCTGACACGGGAGATCTAGAGGTAAAAAACCTCTGACCTGACACGGGAGATCTAGAGGTAAAAAACCTCTGACCTGACACGGGAGATCTAGAGGTAAAAACCTCTGACCTGACACGGGAGATCTAGAGGTAAAAAAACCTCTGAGCTGACACGGGAGAACTAGAGGTAAAAAAACCTCTGACCTGACACGGGAGATCTAGAGGTAAAAACCTCTGACCTGACACAGGAGATCTAGAGGTAAAAACCTCTTACCTGACACGTGAGATCTAGAGGTAAAAACCTCTGACCTGACACGGGAGATCTAGAGGTAAAAACCTCTGACCTGACACAGGAGATCTAGAGGTAAAAACCTCTTACCTGACACGGGAGATCTAGAGGCAAAAAACTCTGACCTGACACGGGGGATCTAGAGGCAAAAAACCTCTGACCTGACACGGGAGATCTAGAGGTGTAACCTCTGACCTGACACGGGAGATCTATAGGTAAAAAAAACCTCTGACCTGACACGGGAGATCTAGAGGTAAAAATCTCTGACCTGACACGGGAGATCTAGAGGTAAAAAAGCCTCTGACCTGACACGGGAAATCTAGAGGTTAAAAAACCTCTGACCTGACACGGGAGATCTAGAGGTAAAAACCTCTGACCTGACACAGGAGATCTAGAGGTAAAAACCTCTTACCTGACACGGGAGATCTAGAGGTAAAAAACCTGTGACCTGACACGGGAGATATAGAGGGAAAAAACAACTGACCTGACATGGGAGATCTAGAGGTTTAACCTCTGACCTGACACGGAAGATCTAGAGGTAAAAAACCTCTGACCTGACACGGGAGATCTAGAGGTAAAAAAACCTCTGACCTGACACGGGAGATCTAGAGGTAAAAACCTCTTACCTGACACGGGAGATCTAGAGGTAAAATCCTCTGACCTGACACGGGGGATCTAGAGGTAAAAAACCTCTGACCTGACACGGGAGATCTAGAGGTTTAACCTCTGACCTGACACGGGAGATCTATAGGTAAAAAAAACCTCTGACCTGACACGGGAGATCTAGAGGTAAAAATCTCTGACCTGACACGGGAGATCTAGAGGTAAAAAAGCCTCTGACCTGACACGGGAGATCTAGAGGTTAAAAAACCTCTGACCTGACACGGGAGATATTGAGGTAAAAAACCTTTGACCTGACACGGGAGATCTAGAGGTAAAAAAAACCTCTGACCTGACACGGGAGATCTAGAGGTAAAAACCTCTGACCTGACACGGGAGATCTAGAGGTTTAACCTCTAACCTGACACGGGAGATCTAGAGGTAAAAACCTCTGACCTGACACGGGAGATCTAGAGGTTTAACCTCTAACCTGACACGGGAGATCTAGAGGTAAAAAAACCTCTGACCTGACACGGGAGATCTAGAAGTAAAAACCTATGACCTGACACGGGAGATCTAGAGGTAAAAACCTCTGACCTGACACGAGAGATCTAGAGGTAAAAAACCTCTGACCTGACACGGGAGATCTAGAGGTAAAAACCTCTGACCTGACACAGGAGATCTAGAGGTAAAAACCTCTTACCTGACACGGGAGATCTAGAGGTAAAAACCTCTGACCTGACACGGGGGATCTAGAGGTAAAAAACCTCTGACCTGACACGGGAGATCTAGAGGTTTAACCTCTGACCTGACACGGGAGATCTATAGGTAAAAAAAACCTCTGACCTGACACGGGAGATCTAGAGGTAAAAATCTCTGACCTGACACGGGAGATCTAGAGGTAAAAAAGCCTCTGACCTGACACGGGAGATCTAGAGGTTAAAAAACCTCTGACCTGACACGGGAGATCTAGAGGTAAAAACCTCTGACCTGACACAGGAGATCTAGAGGTAAAAACCTCTTACCTGACACGGGAGATCTAGAGGTAAAAAACCTCTGACCTGACACGGGAGATATAGAGGGAAAAAACAACTGACCTGACATGGGAGATCTAGAGGTTTAACCTCTGACCTGACACGGGAGATCTAGAGGTAAAAAACCTCTGACCTGACACGGGAGATCTAGAGGTAAAAAAAAAAACCTCTGACCTGACACGGGAGATCTAGAGGTAAAAACCTCTGACCTGACACAGGAGATCTAGAGGTAAAAACCTCTTACCTGACACGGGAGATCTAGAGGTAAAAACCTCTGACCTGACACGGGGGATCTAGAGGTAAAAACATCTGACCTGACACGGGAGATCTAGAGGTTTAACCTCTGACCTGACACGGGAGATCTAGAGGTAAAAAAAACCCTCTGACCTGACACGGGAGATCTAGAGGTTTAACCTCTGACCTGACACGGGAGATCTAGAGGTAAAAATCTCTGACCTGACACGGGAGATCTAGAGGTAAAAAAGCCTCTGACCTGACACGGGAGATCTAGAGGTTAAAAAACCTCTGACCTGACACGGGAGATCTAGAGGTAAAAAAAGCTCTGACCTGACACGGGAGATCTAGAGGTAAAAAACCTCTGACCTGACACGGGAGATCTAGACCTGACACGGGAGATCTAGAGGTAAAAAACCTCTGACCTGACATGGGAGATCTACAGGTTTAACCTCTGACCTGACACGGGAGATCTAGAGGTAAAAAAAACCTCTGACCTGACACGGGAGATCTAGAGGTAAAAAACCTCTGACCTGACACGGGAGATCTAGAGGTAAAAACAAACCTCTGACCTGACACGGGAGATCTAGAGGTAAAAAAACTCTGACCTGACACGGGAGATCTAGAGGTAAAAACATCTGACCTGACACGGGAGATCTACAGGTTTAACCTCTGACCTGACACGGGAGATCTAGAGGTAAAAAACCCTCTGACCTGACACGGGAGATCTAGAGGTAAAAAAACCTCTGACCTGACACGGGAGATCTAGAGGTAAAAACCTCTGACCTGACACGGGAGATCTAGAGGTTAAAAAAACCTCTGACCTGACACGGAAGATCTAGAGGTAAAAAACCTCTGACCTGACACGGGAGATCTAGAGGTAAAAAACCTCTGACCTGACACAGGAGATCTAGAGGTAAAAAACCTCTGACCTGACACGCGAGATCTAGAGGTAAAAACCTCTGACCTGACACGGGAGATCTAGAGGTAAAAACCTCTGACCTGACACGAGAGATCTAGAGGTAAAAACCTCTGACCTGACACGGGAGATCAGAATCAGAAAGGGTTTTATTCGCCATGTAAGTTCACACCGACACGGAATTTACTTTGGCAGGATGGTACATACATTCAACATATAGGAATCTAAAATCTTAAATAAGTTTTAAACAAGTCTTACTATAATAAGGGTTAAAAGTCTAACACCAAGGGGCTGAAGTATATAAAATTAAATAAATATCGAATATAAAATAGCTTTAAGATATAATTTAAAAATAAAAAATACAAATAGGGTAACATAGTTAATATCGGTAAGGTGTCGTTCTGTAGATCAAATGTTAAAAACAGTGTTAGCCCTTGGCCTTGTTTAACAGGCCAGCAGCAGATGGGAAGAAACTGTTTTTATGGCGTGAGGTTTTGGTCCTGATGGACCGAAGCCTTCTGCCGGAGGGGAGTAGCTGAAACAGAGAGTGTCCAGGGTGGGAGGAATCGGCCACAATCTTCCTCGCTCGCCTCATGGACCTTGTCGTGTGCAGGTCCTCGAGGGTTGGTAGATTGCAGGCAATTACCTTCTCAGCAGTGTGGATGATACGCTGCAGTCTGCTCTTGTCCTTGGCAGTGGCAGCAGCGTACCAGACGGTTATGGAGGTGAGGATGGATTCAATGATCGCTGTATAGAATTGCACCATCATTGTCTTTGGCAGGTTGAATTTCTTCAGCTGCCGTAGAAAGTACATCCTCTGTTGAGCTTTCTTGGTGAGGGAGCTGATGTTCAATTCCCACTTGAGGTCCCGGGAGAGAATAGTGCCCAGGAAGCGGAAGGACTCTACAATTTTGACTGGGGAGTCTAACAGGGTGATGGGGGTGAGTGGTGCTGTATTCTTCCTGAAGTCCACAACCATCTCAACTGTCTTTAGAGCATTTAGCTCTAAGTTGTTCTGGCTACACCAGGTCACCAGATTGTCAGCTTCCCACCTATAGTCAGACTCATCCCCACCAGAGATCAGCCCAATGAGGGTGGTGTCATCCGCAAACTTCAATAGTTTGACGGACAGATGATTGGAGGTGCAGCTGTTGGTATACAGGGGAGAAGAGCAGAGGGGAAAGGACGCAGCCCTGAGGAGTTCCGGTGCTGATGGACCTGGAGTCAGAGACTTGTGTTCCCAGCTTAACGCACTGCTTCCTGTCAGACAGGAAGTCTGTGATCCATTTACAGGTGGTGTATGGCACGTTCAGCTGGAAGAGCTTGTCCTGAAGCAGGGCAGGGATGATGGTGTTGAAGGCAGAGCTGAAGTCCACAAACAGGATCCTGGCGTAGGATGCTGGGGCGTCCAGATGCTGTAGGGTGAAGTGGAGGGTCATGTTAACTGCATCGTCCACAGACCTGTTGGCTCTGTAGGCAAACTGAAGGGGGTCCAGGAGAGGGTCTGTGATAGCTTTGAGGTGTGCCAGGACCAGGCGCTCAAAAGACTTCATTACCACAGATGTAAGGGCGACCGGTCTGTAATCATTTAGTCCTGTTGGCCTTAGCTTTTTGGGCACAGGGATGATGGTGGAGGACTTGAGACAGGCTGGTGCATGGCATGTCTCCAGGGAGTTGTTAAAGATGTTGGTGAACACCGGAGACAGCTGGTCAGCGCAGTGCCTGAGGGTGGCTGGAGAGACAGAGTCCGGCCCGGCTGCTTTGCGTGGATTCTGCCTCTTGAAAAGTCTATTAACTTCTCCCTCCTGAAAGGAGATAGTCGTCTCTGTAGTACTGGTGGGGGATGGGGCCTCTTGGGTTGGAAGGGGTGGTTCAGGACAGTCCAATTGTCTTTCAAATCTACAGTAGAACTCGTTCAGGTCGTTGGCTAGGCGGGAGTCGTTAGTGGTGTGGGGGGCTCTGGGTTTGTAGTTGGTGATCTGCCTGAGCCCTCTCCAGACAGAAGCAGCGTCGTTTGTAGAGAACTGGTGTTTTAGTCTCTCTGAGTACAGTCGTTTAGCCTCTCTCACCGCTTTGCTAAACCTGTTCTTCGACTCCTTGAATCTTTCTCTATCTCCACTCCTAAACGCTTCCTCCTTCTCCAACCTCAACCTTCTGAGCTTTGCTGAGAACCAGGGCTTATTGTTGTTAAAGTTCACCCTGGTACGTGTTGGGATACAGCAGTCCTCACAGAAGCTGATGTAGGACGTCACAGCCTCTGTGAGTTCATCCAGACTATTGGTAGCAGTCGTGAACATATCCCAGTCAGTACAGTCTAAGCACGCCCGCAAATCTTCCACAGCCTCACTGGTCCACTGTTTAGATGTCCTCACAGCAGGTTTACAGAGTTTTAGTTTCTGCCTGTATGCATGAATCAGGTGGACCATGGCATGGTCAGAGTGTCCTAGTGCTGCTCGGGGGACGGCGTGGTAGGCTCTACTGACTGTAGTGTAGCAGTGATCCAGAGTGTTCCCTTCTCTGGTTGGGCATTTAATGAATTGTATGTATTTGGGGAGTTCGTGGCTGAGATTACCTTTGTTAAAGTCGCCAAGTACGATAACCAACGAATCTGGATTTGCTCGCTCCACACTCAGAATCTGATCGGCGAGCATGCGTTGGGCCTCTTTAACCTGAGGACAAGGCGGCAAATCAACTCCGACCAAAATGAGCGACGCGAACTCGCGAGGCGAGTAAAACGGTTTACAGGTTATAAAAATTGATTCAAGGAGTGGAGAACAATGTTGCAGAATCACTGTGACATCTACACACCAGCCACTGTTAATGTAAAAACAAATACCACCGCCTTTCGTCTTGCCGGAAAGTGCTATGTCACAATCCGATCTTACAAGATGGAATCCTGCTAGTTGTAGCGAAGTGTCCGGAGTCAAATCACACAGCCATGTTTACGTGAAGCACAATGCAGAAGCTGAAAGAAAGTCTTTGTTTTTTACCATCAGTAGCTGAAGTTCATCCATTTTGTTGTACAGTGAACGTACGTTGGAGAGGAAAAAGCTCGGAAGCACTGTTCGGATCCCGCGTCTGTGTAGCCGTACTAGAGCCCCCGACCGTTTACCCCTTGGGCGGCGTTTCGTCGCTTGAGCAAAGCCTAGCGCGGCATTGACTAGAATGCCTACTAATTCTGCCGCTGGAAGCAGAAAAGTAGGAATTAAATCCACAGGAGTTGTTTCCCTGATATTTAAAAGTTCGTCTCTTGTTAGAGAACTCCGAAAATCTTGGCAAAACACTGAATTGACAGACAAAACAAGACAAAACAGGGCGCACCGACCGGCTGAGGCTACCATCATCAGCGCCATCTTCGCACCAGCACGGGTGTGCTGAACAGCAGGCCCCTCTCACCAGCACGGGTATGCTGAACAGCAGGCCCCTCTCACCAGCACGGGTGTGTTGAACAGCAGGCCCCTCTCACCAGCACGGGTGTGTTGAACAGCAGGCCCCTCTCACCAGCACGGGTGTGTTGAACAGCAGGCCCCTCTCACCAGCACGGGTGTGCTGAACAGTAGGCCCCTCTCACCAGCACGGGTGTGTTGAACAGCAGGCCCCTCTCACCAGCACGGGTGTGTTGAACAGCAGGCCCCTCTCACCAGCACGGGTGTGTTGAACAGCAGGCCCCTCTCACCAGCACGGGTGTGTTGAACAGCAGGCCCCTCTCACCAGCACGGGTGTGTTGAACAGCAGGCCCCTCTCACCAGCACGGGTGTGTTGAACAGCAGGCCCCTCTCACCAGCACGGGTGTGTTGAACAGCAGGCCCCTCTCACCAGCACGGGTGTGTTGAACAGCAGGCCCCTCTCACCAGCACGGGTGTGTTGAACAGCAGGCCCCTCTCACCAGCACGGGTGTGTTGAACAGCAGGCCCCTCAACACGGGTGTGTTGAACAGCAGGCCTCTCTCACCAGCACGGGTGTGTTGAACAGCAGGCCCCTCTCACCAGCACGGGTGTGTTGAACAGCAGGCCCCTCTCACCAGCACGGGTGTGTTGAACAGCAGGCCCCTCTCACCAGCACGGGTGTGTTGAACAGCAGGCCCCTCTCACCAGCACGGGTGTGTTGAACAGCAGGCCCCTCTCACCAGCACGGGTGTGTTGAACAGCAGGCCCCTCTCACCAGCACGGGTGTGTTGAACAGCAGGCCCCTCAACACGGGTGTGTTGAACAGCAGGCCCCTCTCACCAGCATGGGAGTGAACAGCAGGCCCCTCTCACCAGCACGGGTGTGCTGAACAGCAGGCCCCTCAACACGGGTGTGCTGAACAGCAGGCCTCTCTCGCCAACACGGGTGTGCTGAACAGCAGGCCTCTCTCACCAGCACGGGTGTGCTGAACAGCAGGCCCCTCAACAGCAGGCCTCTCTCACCAGCACGGGTGTGCTGAACAGCAGGCCCCTCAACACGGGTGTACTGAACAGCAGGCCTCTCTCACCAGCACGGGTGTGCTGAACAGCAGGCCCCTCAACACGGGTGTGCTGAACAGCAGGCCTCTCTCACCAGCACGGGTGTGCTGAACAGCAGGCCCCTCAACACAGGTGTGCTGAACAGCAGGCCTCTCTCACCAGCACGGGTGTGCTGAACAGCAGGCCCCTCAACACGGGTGTACTGAACAGCAGGCCTCTCTCACCAGCTCGAGAGTGTTGAACAGCAAGCCCCTCTCAAGACAAAACTGGACAAAACAGGGCGCACCAACCGGCCGAGGCTGCCATCATCGGCGCCATCTTGATCCATAGCACAGCTGACCTGACACGGGAGATCTAGAGGTAAAAAAACCTCTGACCTAACAAGGGAGATCTAGAGGTAAAAAACCTCTGACCTGACACGGGAGATCTAGACCTGACACGGGAGATCTAGAGGTAAAAAACCTCTGACCTGACATGGGAGATCTAGAGGTAAAAACTTCTGAACTGACACGGGAGATCTAGAGGTAAAAACCTCTGACCTGACACGGGAGATCTAGAGGTAAAAAACCTCTGACCTGACACGGGAGATCTAGAGGTAAAAACCTCTGACCTGACACGGGAGATCTAGAGGTAAAAAACCTCTGACCTGACACGGGAGATCTAGAGGTAAAAAACCTCTGACCTGACATGGGAGATCTAGAGGTTTAAACTCTGACCTGACACGGGAGATCTAGAGGTGAAAAACCTCTGACCTGACACGGGAGATCTAGAGGTAAAAAACCTCTGAGCTGACACGGGAGATCTAGAGGTAAAAACCTCTGGCCTGACACAGCAGATCCAGAGGTAAAAACCTCTGACCTGACACGGGAGATCTAGAGGTAAAAACCTCTGACCTGACACGGGAGATCTAGAGGTAAAAACCTCTGACCTGACACCTGAGATCTAGAGGTAAAAACCTCTGACCTGAAACAGCAGATCTAGAGGTAAAAACCTCTGACCTGACACGGGAGATCTAGAGGTAAAAACCTCTGACCTGACACGGGAGATCTAGAGGTAAAAAACCTCTGACCTGACATGGGAGATCTAGAGGTAAAAACCTCTGACCTGACACGGGAGATCTAGAGGTAAAAACCTCTGACCTGACACGGGAGATCTAGAGGTAAAAAACCTCTGACCTGATACGGGAGATCTAGAGGTAAAAACCTCTGACCTGACACGGGAGATCTAGAGGTAAAAACCTCTGACCTGACACGGGAGATCTAGAGCTAAAAAAAACCTCTGACCTGACACGGGAGATCTAGAGGTAAAAAAACCTGTGACCTGACACGGGAGATCTAGAGGTAAAAAAAATCTCTGACCTGACACGGGAGATCTAGAGGTAAAAAACCCTCTGACCTGACACGGGAGATCTAGAGGTAAAAAACCTCTGACCTGACATGGGAGATCTAGAGGTAAAAACCTCTGACCTGACACGGGAGATCTAGAGGTAAAAACCTCTGACCTGACACGGGAGATCTAGAGGTAAAAAACCTCTGACCGGATACGGGAGATCTAGAGGTAAAAACCTCTGACCTGACACGGGAGATCTAGAGGTAAACAACCTCTGACCTGACACGGGAGATCTAGAGCTAAAAAAACCTCTGACCTGACACGGGAGATCTAGAGGTAAAAAAAACCTCTGACCTGACACGGGAGATCTAGAGGTAAAAAACCTCTGACCTGACATGGGAGATCTAGAGGTAAAAACCTCTTACCTGACACGGGAGATCTAGAGGTAAAAACCTCTGACCTGACACGGGAGATCTAGAGGTAAAAACCTCTGACCTGACACGGGAGATCTAGAGGTAAAAAAAACCTCTGACCTGACACGGGAGATCTAGAGGTAAAAAAAATCTCTGACCTGACACAGGAGATCTAGAGGTAAAAAACCCTCTGACCTGACACGGGAGATCTAGAGGTAAAAAACCTCTGACCTGACATGGGAGATCTAGAGGTAAAAACCTCTTACCTGACACGGGAGATCTAGAGGTAAACAACCTCTGACCTGACACGGGAGATCTAGAGCTAAAAAAACCTCTGACCTGACACGGGAGATCTAGAGGTAAAAAAAACCTCTGACCTGACACGGGAGATCTAGAGGTAAAAAAAATCTCTGACCTGACACAGGAGATCTAGAGGTAAAAAACCCTCTGACCTGACACGGGAGATCTACAGGTTTAACCTCTGACCTGACACGGGAGATCTACAGGTTTAACCTCTGACCTGACACGGGAGATCTACAGGTTTAACCTCTGACCTGACACGGGAGATCTAGAGGTAAAAAACCTGCGACCTGACACGGGAGATCTGGAGGTAAAAAACCTCTGACCTGACACGGGAGATCTAGAGCTAAAAAAAACCTCTGACCTGACACGGGAGATCTAGAGGTTAAAAAAACCTCTGACCTGACACGGGAGATCTAGAGGTAAAAAAAATCTCTGACCTGACACGGGAGATCTAGAGGTAAAAAACCCTCTGACCTGACACGGGAGATCTAGAGGTAAAAAACCTCTGACCTGACATGGCAGATCTAGAGGTATAACCTCTGACCTGACACGGGAGATCTAGAGGTAAAAAACCTCTGACCTGACACGGGAGATCTAGAGGTAAAAAAACCTCCGACCTGACACGGGAGAACTAGAGGTAAAAACCTCTGACCTGACACGGGAGATCTAGAGGTAAAAACCTCTGACCTGACACGGGAGATCTAGAGGTAAAAAACCTCTGACCTGACATGGGAGATCTAGAGGTAAAAACCTCTGACCTGACACGGGAGATCTAGAGGTAAAAACCTCTGACCTGACACGGGAGATCTAGAGGTAAAAAACCTCTGACCTGATACGGGAGATCTAGAGGTAAAAACCTCTGACCTGACACGGGAGATCTAGAGGTAAAAAACCTCTGACCTGACACGGGAGATCTAGAGCTAAAAAAAACCTCTGACCTGACACGGGAGATCTAGAGGTAAAAAAAATCTCTGGCCTGACACGGGAGATCTAGAGGTAAAAAAACCTCTGATCTGACACGGGAGATCTAGAGGTAAAAAAACCTCTGACCTGAAACGGGAGATCTAGAGGTAAAAAAGCCTCTGATCTGACACGGGAGATCTAGAGGTAAAAAAACCTCTGACCTGACACGGGAGATCTAGAGGTAAAAAAAACCTTTGACCTGACACGGGAGATCTAGAGGTAAAAAACCTCTGACCTGACACGGGAGATCTAGAGGTAAAAAACCCTCTGACCTGACACGGGAGATCTAGAGGTAAAAAAGACCTCTGACCTGACACGGGAGATCTAGAGGTAAAAAAGCCCCTCACCTGACACGGGAGATCTAGAGGTAAAAAAACCTCTGACCTGACACGGGAGATCTAGAGGTAAAAACCTCTGACCTGACACGCGAGATCTAGAGGTAAAAACCTCTGACCTGACACGGGAGATCTAGAGGTAAAAAACCTCTGACCTGACACGGGAGATCTAGAGGTAAAAACCTCTGACCTGACACGGGAGATCTAGAGGTAAAAAACCTCTGACCTGACACGGGAGATCTAGAGGTAAAAACCTCTGACCTGACACGGGAGATCTAGAGGTAAAAAACCTCTGACCTGACACGGGAGATCTAGAGGTAAAAACCTCTGACCTGACACGGGAGATCTAGAGGTAAAAAACCTCTGACCTGACACGGGAGATCTAGAGGTAAAAACCTCTGACCTGACACGGGAGATCTAGAGGTAAAAAACCTCTGACCTGACACGGGAGATCTAGAGGTAAAAACCTCTGACCTGACACGGGAGATCTAGAGGTTAAAAAAACCTCTGACCTGACACGGGAGATCTAGAGGTAAAAAACCTCTGACCTGACACGGGAGATCTAGAGGTAAAAAAAACTCTGACCTGACACGGGAGATCTAGAGGTAAAAAACCTTTGACCTGACACGGGAGATCTGGAGGTAAAAACCTCTGACCTGACACGGGAGATCTAGAGGTAAAAAAACCTATGACCTGGCACGGGAGATAAAAAAGCCCCTGACCTGACACGGGAGATCTAGAGGTAAAAAAACCTCTGACCTGACACGGGAGGTCTAGAGGTAAAAAACCTCTGACCTGACACGGGAGATCTAGAGGTAAAAAAACCTCTGACCTGACACGGGAGATCTAGAGGTAAAAAAAAATCTCTGACCTGACACAGGAGATCTAGAGGTAAAAAACCCTCTGACCTGACACGGGAGATCTAGAGGTAAAAAACCTCTGACCTGACATGGGAGATCTAGAGGTAAAAACCTCTTACCTGACACGGGAGATCTAGAGGTAAACAACCTCTGACCTGACACGGGAGATCTAGAGCTAAAAAAACCTCTGACCTGACACGGGAGATCTAGAGGTAAAAAAAACCTCTGACCTGACACGGGAGATCTAGAGGTAAAAAAAATCTCTGACCTGACACAGGAGATCTAGAGGTAAAAAACCCTCTGACCTGACACGGGAGATCTACAGGTTTAACCTCTGACCTGACACGGGAGATCTACAGGTTTAACCTCTGACCTGACACGGGAGATCTACAGGTTTAACCTCTGACCTGACACGGGAGATCTAGAGGTAAAAAACCTGCGACCTGACACGGGAGATCTGGAGGTAAAAAACCTCTGACCTGACACGGGAGATCTAGAGCTAAAAAAAACCTCTGACCTGACACGGGAGATCTAGAGGTTAAAAAAACCTCTGACCTGACACGGGAGATCTAGAGGTAAAAAAAATCTCTGACCTGACACGGGAGATCTAGAGGTAAAAAACCCTCTGACCTGACACGGGAGATCTAGAGGTAAAAAACCTCTGACCTGACATGGCAGATCTAGAGGTATAACCTCTGACCTGACACGGGAGATCTAGAGGTAAAAAACCTCTGACCTGACACGGGAGATCTAGAGGTAAAAAAACCTCCGACCTGACACGGGAGAACTAGAGGTAAAAACCTCTGACCTGACACGGGAGATCTAGAGGTAAAAACCTCTGACCTGACACGGGAGATCTAGAGGTAAAAAACCTCTGACCTGACATGGGAGATCTAGAGGTAAAAACCTCTGACCTGACACGGGAGATCTAGAGGTAAAAACCTCTGACCTGACACGGGAGATCTAGAGGTAAAAAACCTCTGACCTGATACGGGAGATCTAGAGGTAAAAACCTCTGACCTGACACGGGAGATCTAGAGGTAAAAAACCTCTGACCTGACACGGGAGATCTAGAGCTAAAAAAAACCTCTGACCTGACACGGGAGATCTAGAGGTAAAAAAAATCTCTGGCCTGACACGGGAGATCTAGAGGTAAAAAAACCTCTGATCTGACACGGGAGATCTAGAGGTAAAAAAACCTCTGACCTGAAACGGGAGATCTAGAGGTAAAAAAGCCTCTGATCTGACACGGGAGATCTAGAGGTAAAAAAACCTCTGACCTGACACGGGAGATCTAGAGGTAAAAAAAACCTTTGACCTGACACGGGAGATCTAGAGGTAAAAAACCTCTGACCTGACACGGGAGATCTAGAGGTAAAAAACCCTCTGACCTGACACGGGAGATCTAGAGGTAAAAAAGACCTCTGACCTGACACGGGAGATCTAGAGGTAAAAAAGCCCCTCACCTGACACGGGAGATCTAGAGGTAAAAAAACCTCTGACCTGACACGGGAGATCTAGAGGTAAAAACCTCTGACCTGACACGCGAGATCTAGAGGTAAAAACCTCTGACCTGACACGGGAGATCTAGAGGTAAAAAACCTCTGACCTGACACGGGAGATCTAGAGGTAAAAACCTCTGACCTGACACGGGAGATCTAGAGGTAAAAAACCTCTGACCTGACACGGGAGATCTAGAGGTAAAAACCTCTGACCTGACACGGGAGATCTAGAGGTAAAAAACCTCTGACCTGACACGGGAGATCTAGAGGTAAAAACCTCTGACCTGACACGGGAGATCTAGAGGTAAAAAACCTCTGACCTGACACGGGAGATCTAGAGGTAAAAACCTCTGACCTGACACGGGAGATCTAGAGGTAAAAAACCTCTGACCTGACACGGGAGATCTAGAGGTAAAAACCTCTGACCTGACACGGGAGATCTAGAGGTAAAAAAAACCTCTGACCTGACACGGGAGATCTAGAGGTAAAAAACCTCTGACCTGACACGGGAGATCTAGAGGTAAAAAAAACTCTGACCTGACACGGGAGATCTAGAGGTAAAAAACCTTTGACCTGACACGGGAGATCTGGAGGTAAAAACCTCTGACCTGACACGGGAGATCTAGAGGTAAAAAAACCTATGACCTGGCACGGGAGATAAAAAAGCCCCTGACCTGACACGGGAGATCTAGAGGTAAAAAAACCTCTGACCTGACACGGGAGGTCTAGAGGTAAAAAACCTCTGACCTGACACGGGAGATCTAGAGGTAAAAAAACCTCTGACCTTACACGGGAGATCTAGAGGTAAAAACCTCTGACCTGACACGGGAGATCTAGAGGTAAAAACCTCTGACCTGACACGGGAGATCTAGAGGTAAAAAACCTCTGACCTGACACGGGAGATCTAGAGGTAAAAAAAAACTCTGAGATGACACGGGAGATCTAGAGGTAAAAAACCTCTGACCTGACACGGGAGATCTAGAGGTAAAAAACCTCTGACATGATACGGGAGATCTAGAGGTAAAAAAAACCTCTGACCTGACACGGGAGATCTAGAGGTAAAAACCTCTGACCTGACACGGGAGATCTAGACGTAAAAACCTCTGACCTGACACGGGAGATCTAGAGGTAAAAACCTCTGACCTGACACGGGAGATCTAGAGGAAAAAACCTCTGACCTGACACGGGAGATCTAGAGATAAAAAACCTCTGACCTGATACAGGAGATCTAGAGGTAAAAACCTCTGACCTGACACGGGAGATCTAGAGGTAAAAAAACCTCTGACCTGACACGGGAGATCTAGTGGTAAAAAAGCCCCTGACCTGACACGGGAGATCTAGAGGTAAAAAAAACCTCTGACCTGACACGGGAGATCTAGAGGTAAAAAACCTCCGACCTGACACGGGAGAACTAGAGGTAAAAACCTCTGACCTGACACGGGAGATCTAGAGGTAAAAACCTCTGACCTGACACGGGAGATCTAGAGGTAAAAAACCTCTGACCTGACATGAGAGATCTAGAGGTAAAAACCTCTGACCTGACACGGGAGATCTAGAGGTAAAAACCTCTGACCTGACACGGGAGATCTAGAGGTAAAAAACCTCTGACCTATATTCTTAGTTTTTTCGGTAAAGTCACGTTGAAGATAAACAACAAAATAATAAAATATATATAAAACAATTAAAAATTCTCACGCCGTTTCGACCATAACTCAAACGGTCATCTTCAGGTGTGTCGGTTTGCATAAATTTATTTTTAAACTGCGCGTTTATTTATTTATAAATAAATAATAATGAAATAAAAAAAGACGTTAGCGTCACGCGCAGCGATTTGGCAGTTTACCCAGGACTAGTCCATCTATATTTTGAAAAGAGGGGGGGGGGAGACGAAATTTTAAAATGTATGCTGTCTGAAAGCCAATGTAAGCGTGAACAATCAATTAAGAACTGAAATGGTTTATCAAATCTTTCCAATGATTGCTAAGATAGAATCCACCTTCTCGGTTGAAATTGTCTCTGTGCTTGTATATGTGGATAGCCTCATGAACGAATCTCTCATGGAAGCCAGATGGCTTACAAATAACCTCTGTCTTGGAAAAGTCAATGGCATGTGAGCCTACTGAATTAGAACAATGATCTGCTATGGCCGAGGTGTTGGTCCTACCGTGTTTAAGGTCTGCTTTGTGTTCATGAATGCAGTCCGAGACATGGCGTTTGGTTTCTCCAATGTAACTACTACCACAGAGGCAACTTAGTTTGTAGACACCAGGGTATTGTATGTCCGGAATCACATCTTTTACAGACGGAACCATATCACGGATTTTATGTAATGTGTTGAAACGGACCTGGATCTTGTGTTTATTCAAGATTTTGGAGATATTTTTTGTGATCCCAGCAATGTAGGGTAAAGTGATGGTTTTGAAAGGCTCCTCAAGAGGGTTCTTCTTCATGGTTTGAGTGATAGCTTTGCGGATTGTATAGTCGGAGTAACCATTATCCCTAAGAGCTTGGTGTACGTGCTTGAGTTCACTGCTTATGTGTTCCTGGTCGGATATGCATTGGGCTCTATGATACAGAGTCTTGATGAGAGAATTCTTCTGTGATGGATGGTGGTGGGAATCCGGTTTCAGATAAGCATCCGTATGGGTAGCTTTCCTGTAGACAGAGTGGCTCATTGAACCATCAGGTCTCTTTTTAATTAGGACATCCAAAAAAGGTATCTTGCCATCTATTTCGACTTCCATGGTAAATCTGATGGCTGGGTGTATAGAATTGATGTGGTCGAAGAATTGGTCTAGAGCAGGCCGGCCATGTGGCCAGATGACAAAAATGTCATCCACGTACCTCTTCCATAAAGTTGGGCGCAGAGTGGCAGTCTGGATGGCGTCAGTCTCAAATTTCTCCATGAAAATGTTAGCTATAACTGGAGAAAGGGGGGAGCCCATTGCGGTGCCCTCAGTTTGTTTGTAGAAAGTTCCATTCCAAGTGAAGTATGTATTGGTTAAACAGTGTCTCACCAGGGGGGGTACCTCAGTGTTTAGTCCTTGATGAACCAAGTCTTCAATGATTGCAATGGTGTCAGGTACAGGAACCTTGGTGAATAAGGAAACTACATCAAAACTGACAAGCAGGTCGTCTGGGGACAGGGAAATACCCTTGATTGTTGATACCAGGTGAGTAGAATTTTGTACCGCAGAGGTGGTCTTTCCAGTGAAAGGACGCAGGATTTCAGACAAAAAACGAGCTAGTTTGTAGGTGGGGGAGCTGATAGTAGAGACTATGGGACGAAGAGGTGTATCAACTTTATGTATTTTTGGTAAGCCGTATAATCTTGGTGGCCTGGCAGCAGAAGGTTTCAACGAAAACTGTTTAGGTTGATCAATTAATGCGGTTGAATCAGAAATTATTTTGTTGGTTTGTGTGACGAGGCTGTTGGTGGGATCTCTTTTTATTTTTGTATAACTACCATCGTCGAGTAATTCTTTAATTTTGTTGTTGTATTCTATTTTATCCATGATGACAGTAGCATTGCCTTTGTCAGCTGAGAGAACTACAATATCATTCCTCTTTTTTAATTTATATAATTCAAAACGCTCATCTTTGCTGAGGTTGCTAGCTGGCATCTTAGCGTTTTTGAGGGTTGCAGCGATTTCAGATCTTGCTACGTCTGCAGTGATGTGACCCAGGCCCCTGAGAGCAACGTCTACTTGGGCAATTATATCATTAACTGGTATGTGTTTAGGTGTGACTGCAAAGTTTAGACCTTTAGCTAAAACGGATTTCAGACCATCGGAAATAGAACTGTTACTGCGATTAAGTACGACTTTATTAACGTCTAACTTTTTGGTGTGTGGGTCCGGTCTTTTGTTGAAGAGGAGGTTAAATTTGGAAATCAGGTTTTCCTTACATTTGGTCGACATAGTAGCAGCTGAAGAGGCAGTCATATTGTCTACATGTTCCCAATCCGATGTGGACATTATTGCCGTCAATGATAAGTGTGATTTGTAGAGTGTCTTGTCTAACTGATCTAGTTCTGTGCGTATAAGTCTGATTTTTTCTGAGATAAGAGCTAAGCTAGTTTTGAAAAGAATTCGTTTCGCATTAGAAGAAGTTACAGCAGCAGAGGTCAGTGTAAATGCGATTGGTATTACCCCAGAGTCGCGGCATCTCTTCAGGAAGGTGAGAGACTCGATCAGCTGAGCTTTCTTATCCCGGAGTTTGTTGAAGGATCTTAAAGTTATGTGAAAACCCTCCCCGTAGAGGCGATTAAATTTTGATTTAAAGCTTTCGTGACTGCAGTAATTCATATTCTTAGTTTTTTCGGTAAAGTCACGTTGAAGAGAAACAACAAAATAATAAAATATATATAAAACAATAAAAATTCTCACGACGTTTCGACCATAACTCAAACGGTCATCTTCAGGTGTGTCGGTTTGCATAAATTTATTTTTAAGCCATCTGGCTTCCATGAGAGATTCGTTCATGAGGCTATCCACATATACAAGCACAGAGACAATTTCAACCGAGAAGGTGGATTCTATCTTAGCAATCATTGGAAAGATTTGATAAACCATTTCAGTTCTTAATTGATTGTTCACGCTTACATTGGCTTTCAGACAGCATACATTTTAAAATTTCGTCTCCCCCCTCCTCTTTTCAAAATATAGATGGACTAGTCCTGGGTAAACTGCCAAATCACTTCGCGTGACGCTAACGGCTTTTTGTATTTTATTATTATTTATTTATAAATAAATAAATGCGCAGTTTGAAAATAAATTTATGCAAACCGACACACCTGAAGATGACCGTTTGAGTTATGGTCGAAACGTCGTGAGAATTTTTTATTGTTTTATATATATTTTATTATTTTGTTGTTTCTCTTCAACGTGACTTTACCGAAAAAACTAAGAATATGAATTACTGCAGTCACGAAAGCTTTAAATCAAAACCTCTGACCTGACACGGGAGATCTAGAGGTAAAAACCTCTGACCTGACACGGGAGATCTAGAGGTAAAAAACCTCTGACCTGACACGGGAGATCTAGAGGTAAAAAAACCTCTGACCTGACACGGGAGATCTAGAGGTAAAAACCTCTGACCTGACACGGGAGATCTGGAGGTAAAAAAACCTCTGACCTGACACGGGAGATCTAGAGGTAAAAACCTCTGACCTGACACGGGAGATCTAGAGGTAAAAACCTCTGACCTGACACGGGAGATCTAGAGGTAAAAAAACCTCTGACCTGACACGGGAGATCTAGAGGTAAAAACCTCTGACCTGACACGGGAGATCTAGAGGTAAAAACCTCTGACCTGATACAGGAGATCTAGAGGTAAAAACCTCTGACCTGACACGGGAGATCTAGAGGTAAAAAAACCTCTGACCTGACACGGGAGATCTAGAGGTAAAAAAGCCCCTGACCTGACACGGGAGATCTAAAGGTAAAAAAAACCTCTGACCTGACACGGGAGATCTAGAGGTAAAAACCTCTGACCTGATACAGGAGATCTAGAGGTAAAAACCTCTGACCTGACACGGGAGATCTAGAGGTAAAAAAACCTCTGACCTGACACGGGAGATCTAGAGGTAAAAAAGCCCCTGACCTGACACGGGAGATCTAAAGGTAAAAAAAACCTCTGACCTGACACGGGAGATCTAGAGGTAAAAACCTCTGACCTGACACGGGAGATCTAGAGGTAAAAAAAACCTCTGACCTGGCACGGGAGATCTAGAGGTAAAAAAACCTCTGACCTGACACGGGAGATCTAGAGGTAAAAAAACCTCTGACCTGACACGGAAGATCTAGAGGTAAAAACCTCTGACCTGACACGGGAGATCTAGAGGTAAAAAACTTCTGACCTGACACGGGAGATCTAGAGGTAAAAACCTCTGACCTGACACGGGAGATCTAGGGGTAAAAAAAAACCTCTGACTTGACACTGGAGATCTAGAGGTAAAAAACCTCTGACCTGACACGGGAGATCTAGAGGTAAAAACCTCTGACCTGGCACGGGAGATCTAGAGGTAGAAAACCTCTGACCTGACACGGGAGATCTAGAGGTAAAAACCTCTGACCTGACACGGGAGATCTAGAGGTAAAAACCTCTGACCTGACACGGGAGATCTAGAGGTAAAAAACCTCTGACCTGACACGGGAGATCTAGAGGTAAAAAACCTCTGACCTGACACGGGAGATCTAGAGGTAAAAACCTCTGACCTGACACGGGAGATCTAGAGGTAAAAAACCTCTGACCTATATTCTTAGTTTTTTCGGTAAAGTCACGTTGAAGAGAAACAACAAAATAATAAAATATATATAAAACAATAAAAAATTCTCACGACGTTTCGACCATAACCCAAACGGTCATCTTCAGGTGTGTCGGTTTGCATAAATTTATTTTTAAACTGCGCGTTTATTTATTTATAAATAATAATGAAATAAAAAAAGACGTTAGCGTCACGCGCAGCGATTTGGCAGTTTACCCAGGACTAGTCCATCTATATTTTGAAAAGAGGAGGGGGGAGACGAAATTTTAAAATGTATGCTGTCTGAAAGCCAATGTAAGCGTGAACAATCAATTAAGAACTGAAATGGTTTATCAAATCTTTCCAATGATTGCTAAGATAGAATCCACCTTCTCGGTTGAAATTGTCTCTGTGCTTGTATATGTGGATAGCCTCATGAACGAATCTCTCATGGAAGCCAGATGGCTTACAAATAACCTCTGTCTTGGAAAAGTCAATGGCATGTGAGCCTACTGAATTAGAACAATGATCTGCTATGGCCGAGGTGTTGGTCCTACCGTGTTTAAGGTCTGCTTTGTGTTCATGAATGCAGTCCGAGACATGGCGTTTGGTTTCTCCAATGTAACTACTACCACAGAGGCAACTTAGTTTGTAGACACCAGGGTATTGTATGTCCGGAATCACATCTTTTACAGACGGAACCATATCACGGATTTTATGTAATGTGTTGAAACGGACCTGGATCTTGTGTTTATTCAAGATTTTGGAGATATTTTTTGTGATCCCAGCAATGTAGGGTAAAGTGATGGTTTTGAAAGGCTCCTCAAGAGGGTTCTTCTTCATGGTTTGAGTGATAGCTTTGCGGATTGTATAGTCGGAGTAACCATTATCCCTAAGAGCTTGGTGTACGTGCTTGAGTTCACTGCTTATGTGTTCCTGGTCGGATATGCATTGGGCTCTATGATACAGAGTCTTGATGAGAGAATTCTTCTGTGATGGATGGTGGTGGGAATCCGGTTTCAGATAAGCATCCGTATGGGTAGCTTTCCTGTAGACAGAGTGGCTCATTGAACCATCAGGTCTCTTTTTAATTAGGACATCCAAAAAAGGTATCTTGCCATCTATTTCGACTTCCATGGTAAATCTGATGGCTGGGTGTATAGAATTGATGTGGTCGAAGAATTGGTCTAGAGCAGGCCGGCCATGTGGCCAGATGACAAAAGTGTCATCCACGTACCTCTTCCATAAAGTTGGGCGCAGAGTGGCAGTCTGGATGGCGTCAGTCTCAAATTTCTCCATGAAAATGTTAGCTATAACTGGAGAAAGGGGGGAGCCCATTGCGGTGCCCTCAGTTTGTTTGTAGAAAGTTCCATTCCAAGTGAAGTATGTATTGGTTAAACAGTGTCTCACCAGGGGGGGTACCTCAGTGTTTAGTCCTTGATGAACCAAGTCTTCAATGATTGCAATGGTGTCAGGTACAGGAACCTTGGTGAATAAGGAAACTACATCAAAACTGACAAGCAGGTCGTCTGGGGACAGGGAAATACCCTTGATTGTTGATACCAGGTGAGTAGAATTTTGTACCGCAGAGGTGGTCTTTCCAGTGAAAGGACGCAGGATTTCAGACAAAAAACGAGCTAGTTTGTAGGTGGGGGAGCTGATAGTAGAGACTATGGGACGAAGAGGTGTATCAACTTTATGTATTTTTGGTAAGCCGTATAATCTTGGTGGCCTGGCAGCAGAAGGTTTCAACGAAAACTGTTTAGGTTGATCAATTAATGCGGTTGAATCAGAAATTATTTTGTTGGTTTGTGTGACGAGGCTGTTGGTGGGATCTCTTTTTATTTTTGTATAACTACCATCGTCGAGTAATTCTTTAATTTTGTTGTTGTATTCTATTTTATCCATGATGACAGTAGCATTGCCTTTGTCAGCTGAGAGAACTACAATATCATTCCTCTTTTTTAATTTATATAATTCAAAACGCTCATCTTTGCTTGAGGTTGCTAGCTGGCATCTTGGCGTTTTTGAGGGTTGCAGCGATTTCAGATCTTGCTACGTCTGCAGTGATGTGACCCAGGCCCCTGAGAGCAACGTCTACTTGGGCAATTATATCATTAACTGGTATGTGTTTAGGTGTGACTGCAAAGTTTAGACCTTTAGCTAAAACGGATTTCAGACCATCGGAAATAGAACTGTTACTGCGATTAAGTACGACTTTATTAACGTCTAACTTTTTGGTGTGTGGGTCCGGTCTTTTGTTGAAGAGGAGGTTAAATTTGGAAATCAGGTTTTCCTTACATTTGGTCGACATAGTAGCAGCTGAAGAGGCAGTCATATTGTCTACATGTTCCCAATCCGATGTGGACATTATTGCCGTCAATGATAAGTGTGATTTGTAGAGTGTCTTGTCTAACTGATCTAGTTCTGTGCGTATAAGTCTGATTTTTTCTGAGATAAGAGCTAAGCTAGTTTTGAAAAGAATTCGTTTCGCATTAGAAGAAGTTACAGCAGCAGAGGTCAGTGTAAATGCGATTGGTATTACCCCAGAGTCGCGGCATCTCTTCAGGAAGGTGAGAGACTCGATCAGCTGAGCTTTCTTATCCCGGAGTTTGTTGAAGGATCTTAAAGTTATGTGAAAACCCTCCCCGTAGAGGCGATTAAATTTTGATTTAAAGCTTTCGTGACTGCAGTAATTCATATTCTTAGTTTTTTCGGTAAAGTCACGTTGAAGAGAAACAACAAAATAATAAAATATATATAAAACAATAAAAATTCTCACGACGTTTCGACCATAACTCAAACGGTCATCTTCAGGTGTGTCGGTTTGCATAAATTTATTTTTAAGCCATCTGGCTTCCATGAGAGATTCGTTCATGAGGCTATCCACATATACAAGCACAGAGACAATTTCAACCGAGAAGGTGGATTCTATCTTAGCAATCATTGGAAAGATTTGATAAACCATTTCAGTTCTTAATTGATTGTTCACGCTTACATTGGCTTTCAGACAGCATACATTTTAAAATTTCGTCTCCCCCCTCCTCTTTTCAAAATATAGATGGACTAGTCCTGGGTAAACTGCCAAATCACTTCGCGTGACGCTAACGGCTTTTTTATTTTATTATTATTTATTTATAAATAAATAAATGCGCAGTTTGAAAATAAATTTATGCAAACCGACACACCTGAAGATGACCGTTTGAGTTATGGTCGAAACGTCGTGAGAATTTTTTATTGTTTTATATATATTTTATTATTTTGTTGTTTCTCTTCAACGTGACTTTACCGAAAAAACTAAGAATATGAATTACTGCAGTCACGAAAGCTTTAAATCAAAACCTCTGACCTGACACGGGAGATCTAGAGGTAAAAACCTCTGACCTGACACGGGAGATCTAGAGGTAAAAAACCTCTGACCTGACACGGGAGATCTAGAGGTAAAAAAACCTCTGACCTGACACGGGAGATCTAGAGGTAAAAACCTCTGACCTGACACGGGAGATCTGGAGGTAAAAAAACCTCTGACCTGACACGGGAGATCTAGAGGTAAAAACCTATGACCTGACACGGGAGATCTAGAGGTAAAAA
Source organism: Petromyzon marinus (assembly GCF_048934315.1). NCBI lineage: Eukaryota > Metazoa > Chordata > Hyperoartia > Petromyzontiformes > Petromyzontidae > Petromyzon > Petromyzon marinus. The sequence continues at coordinate 4,788,551 of NC_133728.1, forward strand.
CCTCTGACCTGACACGGGAGATCTAGAGGTAAAAAAACCTCTGACCTGACACGGGAGATCTAGAGGTAAAAACCTCTGACCTGACACGGGAGATCTAGAGGTAAAAACCTCTGACCTGATACAGGAGATCTAGAGGTAAAAACCTCTGACCTGACACGGGAGATCTAGAGGTAAAAAAACCTCTGACCTGACACGGGAGATCTAGAGGTAAAAAAGCCCCTGACCTGACACGGGAGATCTAAAGGTAAAAAAAACCTCTGACCTGACACGGGAGATCTAGAGGTAAAAACCTCTGACCTGACACGGGAGATCTAGAGGTAAAAAAAACCTCTGACCTGGCACGGGAGATCTAGAGGTAAAAAACCTCTGACCTGACACGGGAGATCTAGAGGTAAAAAAACCTCTGACCTGACACGGAAGATCTAGAGGTAAAAACCTCTGACCTGACACGGGAGATCTAGAGGTAAAAAACTTCTGACCTGACACGGGAGATCTAGAGGTAAAAACCTCTGACCTGACACGGGAGATCTAGGGGTAAAAAAAACCTCTGACTTGACACTGGAGATCTAGAGGTAAAAAACCTCTGACCTGACACGGGAGATCTAGAGGTAAAAACCTCTGACCTGGCACGGGAGATCTAGAGGTAGAAAACCTCTGACCTGACACGGGAGATCTAGAGGTAAAAACCTCTGACCTGACACGGGAGATCTAGAGGTAAAAACCTCTGACCTGACACGGGAGATCTAGAGGTAAAAAACCTCTGACCTGACACGGGAGATCTAGAGGTAAAAAACCTCTGACCTGACACGGGAGATCTAGAGGTAAAAACCTCTGACCTGACACGGGAGATCTAGAGGTAAAAAACCTCTGACCTATATTCTTAGTTTTTTCGGTAAAGTCACGTTGAAGAGAAACAACAAAATAATAAAATATATATAAAACAATAAAAAATTCTCACGACGTTTCGACCATAACCCAAACGGTCATCTTCAGGTGTGTCGGTTTGCATAAATTTATTTTTAAACTGCGCGTTTATTTATTTATAAATAATAATGAAATAAAAAAAGACGTTAGCGTCACGCGCAGCGATTTGGCAGTTTACCCAGGACTAGTCCATCTATATTTTGAAAAGAGGAGGGGGGAGACGAAATTTTAAAATGTATGCTGTCTGAAAGCCAATGTAAGCGTGAACAATCAATTAAGAACTGAAATGGTTTATCAAATCTTTCCAATGATTGCTAAGATAGAATCCACCTTCTCGGTTGAAATTGTCTCTGTGCTTGTATATGTGGATAGCCTCATGAACGAATCTCTCATGGAAGCCAGATGGCTTACAAATAACCTCTGTCTTGGAAAAGTCAATGGCATGTGAGCCTACTGAATTAGAACAATGATCTGCTATGGCCGAGGTGTTGGTCCTACCGTGTTTAAGGTCTGCTTTGTGTTCATGAATGCAGTCCGAGACATGGCGTTTGGTTTCTCCAATGTAACTACTACCACAGAGGCAACTTAGTTTGTAGACACCAGGGTATTGTATGTCCGGAATCACATCTTTTACAGACGGAACCATATCACGGATTTTATGTAATGTGTTGAAACGGACCTGGATCTTGTGTTTATTCAAGATTTTGGAGATATTTTTTGTGATCCCAGCAATGTAGGGTAAAGTGATGGTTTTGAAAGGCTCCTCAAGAGGGTTCTTCTTCATGGTTTGAGTGATAGCTTTGCGGATTGTATAGTCGGAGTAACCATTATCCCTAAGAGCTTGGTGTACGTGCTTGAGTTCACTGCTTATGTGTTCCTGGTCGGATATGCATTGGGCTCTATGATACAGAGTCTTGATGAGAGAATTCTTCTGTGATGGATGGTGGTGGGAATCCGGTTTCAGATAAGCATCCGTATGGGTAGCTTTCCTGTAGACAGAGTGGCTCATTGAACCATCAGGTCTCTTTTTAATTAGGACATCCAAAAAAGGTATCTTGCCATCTATTTCGACTTCCATGGTAAATCTGATGGCTGGGTGTATAGAATTGATGTGGTCGAAGAATTGGTCTAGAGCAGGCCGGCCATGTGGCCAGATGACAAAAGTGTCATCCACGTACCTCTTCCATAAAGTTGGGCGCAGAGTGGCAGTCTGGATGGCGTCAGTCTCAAATTTCTCCATGAAAATGTTAGCTATAACTGGAGAAAGGGGGGAGCCCATTGCGGTGCCCTCAGTTTGTTTGTAGAAAGTTCCATTCCAAGTGAAGTATGTATTGGTTAAACAGTGTCTCACCAGGGGGGGTACCTCAGTGTTTAGTCCTTGATGAACCAAGTCTTCAATGATTGCAATGGTGTCAGGTACAGGAACCTTGGTGAATAAGGAAACTACATCAAAACTGACAAGCAGGTCGTCTGGGGACAGGGAAATACCCTTGATTGTTGATACCAGGTGAGTAGAATTTTGTACCGCAGAGGTGGTCTTTCCAGTGAAAGGACGCAGGATTTCAGACAAAAAACGAGCTAGTTTGTAGGTGGGGGAGCTGATAGTAGAGACTATGGGACGAAGAGGTGTATCAACTTTATGTATTTTTGGTAAGCCGTATAATCTTGGTGGCCTGGCAGCAGAAGGTTTCAACGAAAACTGTTTAGGTTGATCAATTAATGCGGTTGAATCAGAAATTATTTTGTTGGTTTGTGTGACGAGGCTGTTGGTGGGATCTCTTTTTATTTTTGTATAACTACCATCGTCGAGTAATTCTTTAATTTTGTTGTTGTATTCTATTTTATCCATGATGACAGTAGCATTGCCTTTGTCAGCTGAGAGAACTACAATATCATTCCTCTTTTTTAATTTATATAATTCAAAACGCTCATCTTTGCTGAGGTTGCTAGCTGGCATCTTAGCGTTTTTGAGGGTTGCAGCGATTTCAGATCTTGCTACGTCTGCAGTGATGTGACCCAGGCCCCTGAGAGCAACGTCTACTTGGGCAATTATATCATTAACTGGTATGTGTTTAGGTGTGACTGCAAAGTTTAGACCTTTAGCTAAAACGGATTTCAGACCATCGGAAATAGAACTGTTACTGCGATTAAGTACGACTTTATTAACGTCTAACTTTTTGGTGTGTGGGTCCGGTCTTTTGTTGAAGAGGAGGTTAAATTTGGAAATCAGGTTTTCCTTACATTTGGTCGACATAGTAGCAGCTGAAGAGGCAGTCATATTGTCTACATGTTACCAATCCGATGTGGACATTATTGCCGTCAATGATAAGTGTGATTTGTAGAGTGTCTTGTCTAACTGATCTAGTTCTGTGCGTATAAGTCTGATTTTTTCTGAGATAAGAGCTAAGCTAGTTTTGAAAAGAATTCGTTTCGCATTAGAAGAAGTTACAGCAGCAGAGGTCAGTGTAAATGCGATTGGTATTACCCCAGAGTCGCGGCATCTCTTCAGGAAGGTGAGAGACTCGATCAGCTGAGCTTTCTTATCCCGGAGTTTGTTGAAGGATCTTAAAGTTATGTGAAAACCCTCCCCGTAGAGGCGATTAAATTTTAATTTAAAGCTTTCGTGACTGCAGTAATTCATATTCTTAGTTTTTTCGGTAAAGTCACGTTGAAGAGAAACAACAAAATAATAAAATATATATAAAACAATAAAAATTCTCACGACGTTTCGACCATAACTCAAACGGTCATCTTCAGGTGTGTCGGTTTGCATAAATTTATTTTTAAGCCATCTGGCTTCCATGAGAGATTCGTTCATGAGGCTATCCACATATACAAGCACAGAGACAATTTCAACCGAGAAGGTGGATTCTATCTTAGCAATCATTGGAAAGATTTGATAAACCATTTCAGTTCTTAATTGATTGTTCACGCTTACATTGGCTTTCAGACAGCATACATTTTAAAATTTCGTCTCCCCCCTCCTCTTTTCAAAATATAGATGGACTAGTCCTGGGTAAACTGCCAAATCACTTCGCGTGACGCTAACGGCTTTTTTATTTTATTATTATTTATTTATAAATAAATAAATGCGCAGTTTGAAAATAAATTTATGCAAACCGACACACCTGAAGATGACCGTTTGAGTTATGATCGAAACGTCGTGAGAATTTTTTATTGTTTTATATATATTTTATTATTTTGTTGTTTCTCTTCAACGTGACTTTACCGAAAAAACTAAGAATATGAATTACTGCAGTCATGAAAGCTTTAAATCAAAACCTCTGACCTGACACGGGAGATCTAGAGGTAAAAACCTCTGACCTGACACGGGAGATCTAGAGGTAAAAAACCTCTGACCTGACACGGGAGATCTAGAGGTAAAAAACCTCTGACCTGATACGGGAGATCTAGAGGTAAAAACCTCTGACCTGACACGGGAGATCTGGAGGTAAAAAAACCTCTGACCTGACACGGAAGATCTAGAGGTAAAAACCTCTGACCTGACACGGGAGATCTAGAGGTAAAAACCTCTGACCGGACACGGGAGATCTAGAGGTAAAAAAACCTATGACCTGACACGGGAGATCTAGAGATAAAAAAACCTCTGACCTGATACGGGAGATCTAGAGGTAAAAACCTCTGACTTGACACAGGAGATCTAGAGGTAAAAAAACCTCTGACCTGACACGGGAGATCTAGAGGTAAAAAAACTCTGACCTGACACGGGAGATCTAGAGGTAAAAACCTCTGACCTGACACGGGAGATCTAGAGGTAAAAACCTCTGACCTGAAACGGGAGATCTAGAGGTAAAAAAAACCTCTGACCTGACACGGGAGATCTAGAGGTTTAACCTCTGACCTGACACGGGAGATCTAGAGGTAAAAAAAACCTCTGACCTGACACGGGAGATCTAGAGGTAAAAACCTCTGACCTGACACGGGAGATCTAGAGGTAAAAAACCTCTGACCTGACACGGGAGATCTAGAGGTAAAAACCTCTGACCTGACACGGGAGATCTAGAGGTAAAAAAACCTCTGACCTGACACGGGAGATCTAGAGGTAAAACCTCTGACCTGACACGGGAGATCTAGAGGTAAAAAACCTCTGACCTGACACGGGAGATCTAGAGGTAAAAACCTCTGACCTGACACGGGAGATCTAGAGGTAAAAAAACCTCTGACCTGACACTGGAGATCTAGAGGTAAAAAACCTCTGACCTGACACGGGAGATCTAGAGGTAAAAAAACCTCTGACCTGACACGGGAGATCTAGAGGTAAAAACCTCTGACCTGACACGGGAGATCTAGAGGTAAAAAACCTCTGACCTGACACGGGAGATCTAGAGGTAAAAACCTCTGACCTGACACGGGAGATCTAGAGGTAAAAAACCTCTGACCTGACACTGGAGATCTAGAGGTAAAAAACCTCTGACCTGACACGGGAGATCTAGAGGTAAAAAAAACCTCTGACCTGACACGGGAGATCTAGAGGTAAAAACCTCCGACCTGACACGGGAGATCTAGAGGTAAAAAACCTCTGACCTGACACGGGAGATCTAGAGGTAAAAACCTCTGACCTGACACGGGAGATCTAGAGGTAAAAAAAAACCTCTGAGCTGACACGGGAAATCTAGAGGTAAAAAACCTCTGACATGACACGGGAGATCTAGAGGTAAAAAAAACCTCTGACCTAACACGGGAGATCTAGAGGTAAAAACCTCTGACCTGACACGGGAGATCTAGACGTAAAAAACCTCTGACCTGACACGGGAGATCTAGAGGTAAAAACCTCTGACCTGACACAGGAGATCTAGAGGTAAAAAAACCTCTGACCTGACACGGGAGATCTAGAGGTAAATATCTCTGACCTGACACGGGAGATCTAGAGGTAAAAAACCTCTGACCTGACACGGGAGATCTAGAGGTAAAAACCTCTGACCTGACACGGGAGATCTGGAGGTAAAAAACCTCTGACCTGACACGGGAGATCTAGAGGTAAAAACCTCTGACCTGACACGGGAGATCTAGAAGTAAAAACCTCTGACCTGACACGGGAGATCTAGAGGTAAAAAAAACCTCTGACCTGACACGGGAGATCTAGAGATAAAAAACCTCTGACCTGATACGGGAGATCTAGAGGTAAAAACCTCTGACCTGACACAGGAGATCTAGAGGTAAAAAAACCTCTGACCTGACACGGGAGATCTAGAGGTAAAAACCTCTGACCTGACACGGGAGATCTAGAGGTAAAAACCTCTGACCTGACACGGGAGATCTAGAGGTAAAAAACCTCTTACCTGACACGGGAGATCTAGAGGTAAAAACCTCTGACCTGACACGGGAGATCTAGAGGTAAAAACCTCTGACCTGACACGGGAGATCTAGAGGTAAAAAAGCCCCTGACCTGACACGGGAGATCTAGAGGTAAAAAAACCTCTGACCTGACACGGGAGATCTAGAGGTAAAAACCTCTGACCTGACACGGGAGATCTAGAGGTAAAAAAACCTCTGACCTGACACGGGAGATCTAGAGGTAAAAAAGCCCCTGACCTGACACGGGAGATCTCGAGGTAAAAAAACCTCTGACCTGACACGGGAGATCTATAGGTAAAAAACCTCCGACCTGACACGGGAGATCTAGAGGTAAAAAACCTCTGACCTGACACGGGAGATCTAGAGGTAAAAAAAACCTCTGACCTGACACGGGAGATCTAGAGGTAAAAACCTCTGACCTGACACGGGAGATCTAGAGGTAAAAAAGCCCCTGACCTGACACGGGAGATCTAGAGGTAAAAAACCTCTGACCTGACACGGGAGATCTAGAGGTAAAAACCTCTGAGCTGACACGGGAGATCTAGAGGTAAAAAACCTCTTACCTGACACGGGAGATCTAGAGGTAAAAACCTCTGACCTGACACGGGAGATCTAGAGGTAAAAACCTCTGACCTGACACGGGAGATCTAGAGGTAAAAAAGCCCCTGACCTGACACGGGAGATCTAGAGGTAAAAAAAACCTCTGACCTGACACGGGAGATCTAGAGGTAAAAACCTCTGACCTGACACGGGAGATCTAGAGGTAAAAAAACCTCTGACCTGACACGGGAGATCTAGAGGTAAAAAAGCCCCTGACCTGACACGGGAGATCTAGAGGTAAAAAAACCTCTGACCTGACACGGGAGATCTATAGGTAAAAAACCTCTGACCTGACACGGGAGATCTAGAGGTAAAAACCTCTGACCTGACACAGGAGATCTAGAGGTAAAAAAACCTCTGATCTGACATGGGAGATCTAGAGGTAAATATCTCTGACCTGACACGGGAGATCTAGAGGTAAAAAACCTCTGACCTGACACGGGAGATCTAGAGGTAAAAACCTCTGACCTGACACGGGAGATCTGGAGGTAAAAAACCTCTGACCTGACACGGGAGATCTAGAGGTAAAAACCTCTGACCTGACACGGGAGATCTAGAAGTAAAAACCTCTGACCTGACACGGGAGATCTAGAGGTAAAAAAAACCTCTGACCTGACACGGGAGATCTAGAGATAAAAAACCTCTGACCTGATACGGGAGATCTAGAGGTAAAAACCTCTGACCTGACACAGGAGATCTAGAGGTAAAAAAACCTCTGACCTGACACGGGAGATCTAGAGGTAAAAACCTCTGACCTGACACGGGAGATCTAGAGGTAAAAACCTCTGACCTGACACGGGAGATCTAGAGGTAAAAAACCTCTTACCTGACACGGGAGATCTAGAGGTAAAAACCTCTGACCTGACACGGGAGATCTAGAGGTAAAAACCTCTGACCTGACACGGGAGATCTAGAGGTAAAAAAGCCCCTGACCTGACACGGGAGATCTAGAGGTAAAAAAACCTCTGACCTGACACGGGAGATCTAGAGGTAAAAACCTCTGACCTGACACGGGAGATCTAGAGGTAAAAAAACCTCTGACCTGACACGGGAGATCTAGAGGTAAAAAAGCCCCTGACCTGACACGGGAGATCTCGAGGTAAAAAAACCTCTGACCTGACACGGGAGATCTATAGGTAAAAAACCTCCGACCTGACACGGGAGATCTAGAGGTAAAAAACCTCTGACCTGACACGGGAGATCTAGAGGTAAAAAAACCTCTGACCTGACACGGGAGATCTAGAGGTAAAAACCTCTGACCTGACACGGGAGATCTAGAGGTAAAAAAGCCCCTGACCTGACACGGGAGATCTAGAGGTAAAAAAACCTCTGACCTGACACGGGAGATCTAGAGGTAAAAACCTCTGAGCTGACACGGGAGATCTAGAGGTAAAAAACCTCTTACCTGACACGGGAGATCTAGAGGTAAAAACCTCTGACCTGACACGGGAGATCTAGAGGTAAAAACCTCTGACCTGACACGGGAGATCTAGAGGTAAAAAAGCCCCTGACCTGACACGGGAGATCTAGAGGTAAAAAAAACCTCTGACCTGACACGGGAGATCTAGAGGTAAAAACCTCTGACCTGACACGGGAGATCTAGAGGTAAAAAAACCTCTGACCTGACACGGGAGATCTAGAGGTAAAAAAGCCCCTGACCTGACACGGGAGATCTAGAGGTAAAAAAACCTCTGACCTGACACGGGAGATCTATAGGTAAAAAACCTCTGACCTGACACGGGAGATCTAGAGGTAAAAAACCTCTGACTTGACACGGGAGATCTAGAGGTAAAAAAACCTCTGACCTGACACGGGAGATCTAGAGGTAAAAACCTCTGACCTGACACGGGAGATCTAGAGGTAAAAAACCTCTGACCTGACACGGGAGATCTAGAGGTAAAAACCTCTGACCTGACACGGGAGATCTAGAGGTAAAAAAACCTCTGACCTGACACGGGAGATCTAGAGGTAAAAAACCTCTGACCTGACACGGGAGATCTAGAGGTAAAAAACCTCTGACCTGACACGGGAGATCTAGAGGAAAAAACCTCTGACCTGACACGGGAGATCTAGAGGTAAAAAAACCTCTGACCTGACACGGGAGATCTAGAAGTAAAAACCTCTGACCTGACACGGGAGATCTAGAGGTAAAAAACCTCTGACCTGACACGGGAGATCTAGAGGTAAAAACCTCTGACCTGACACGGGAGATCTAGAGGTAAAAAACCTCTGACCTGACACTGGAGATCTAGAGGTAAAAAACCTCTGACCTGACACGGGAGATCTAGAGGTAAAAACCTCCGACCTGACACGGGAGATCTAGAGGTAAAAAACCTCTGACCTGACACGGGTGATCTAGAGGTAAAAACCTCTGACCTGACACGGGAGATCTAGAGGTAAAAAACCTCTGACCTGACACGGGAGATCTAGAGGTAAAAAAAACCTCTGACCTGACACGGGAGATCTAGAGGTAAAAACCTCTGAGCTGACACGGGAGATCTAGAGGTAAAAAACCTCTTACCTGACACGGGAGATCTAGAGGTAAAAAACCTCTGACATGACACGGGAGATCTAGAGGTAAAAAAACCTCTGACCTGACACGGGAGATCTAGAGGTAAAAACCTCTGACCTGACACGGGAGATCTAGAGGAAAAAACCTCTGACCTGACACGGGAGATCTAGAGATAAAAAATCTCTGACCTGACACGGGAGATCTAGAGGTAAAAAAACCTCAGACCTGACACGGGAGATCTAGAGGTAAAAACCTCTGACCTGACACGGGAGATCTAGACGTAAAAAACCTCTGACCTGACACGGGAGATCTAGAGGTAAAAAACCTCTGACCTGACACGGGAGATCTAGAGGTAAAAACCTCCGACCTGACACGGGAGATCTAGAGGTAAAAAACCTCTGACCTGACACGGGAGATCTAGAGGTAAAAACCTCTGACCTGACACGGGAGATCTAGAGGTAAAAAACCTCTGACCTGACACGGGAGATCTAGAGGTAAAAACCTCTGACCTGACACGGGAGATCTAGAGGAAAAAACCTCTGACCTGACACGGGAGATCTAGAGATAAAAAAATCTCTGACCTGACACGGGAGATCTAGAGGTAAAAAAACCTCTGACCTGACACGGGAGATCTAGAGGTAAAAACCTCTGACCTGACACGGGAGATCTAGACGTAAAAAACCTCTGACCTGACACGGGAGATCTAGAGGTAAAAACCTCCGACCTGACACGGGAGATCTAGAGGTAAAAAACCTCTGACCTGACACGGGAGATCTAGAGGTAAAAACCTCTGACCTGACACGGGAGATCTAGAGGTAAAAAACCTCTGACCTGACACGGGAGATCTAGAGGTAAAAAAACCTCTGACCTGACACGGGAGATCTAGAGGTAAAAACCTCTGAGCTGACACGGGAGATCTAGAGGTAAAAAACCTCTTACCTGACACGGGAGATCTAGAGGTAAAAAACCTCTGACATGACACGGGAGATCTAGAGGTAAAAAAACCTCTGACCTGACACGGGAGATCTAGAGGTAAAAACCTCTGACCTGACACGGGAGATCTAGACGTAAAAAACCTCTGACCTGACACGGGAGATCTAGAGGTAAAAACCTCTGACCTGACACGGGAGATCTAGAGGTAAAAACCTCTGACCTGACACGGGAGATCTAGAGGTAAAAAACCTCTGACCTGACACGGGAGATCTAGAGGTAAAAAAGCCCCTGACCTGACACGGGAGATCTAAAGGTAAAAAAAAACCTCTGACCTGACACGGGAGATCTAGAGGTAAAAACCTCTGACCTGACACGGGAGATCTAGACGTAAAAAAACCTCTGACCTGACAAGGGAGATCTAGAGGTAAAAAACCTCTGACCTGACATGGGAGATCTAGAGGTAAAAAACCTCTGACCTGACACGGGAGATCTAGAGGTAAAAAAAACCTCTGACCTGACACGGGAGATCTAGAGGTAAAAACCTCTGACCTGACACGGGAGATCTAGAGGTAAAAAACCTCTGACCTGACACCGGAGATCTAGAGGTAAAAACCTCTGACCTGACACGGGAGATCTAGGGGGTAAAAAAAACCTCTGACTTGACACTGGAGATCTAGAGGTAAAAAACCTCTGACCTGACACGGGAGATCTAGAGGTAAAAACCTCTGACCTGACACGGGAGATCTAGAGGTAAAAAACCTCTGACCTGACACGGGAGATCTAGAGGTAAAAACCTCTGACCTGACACGGGAGATCTAGAGGTAAAAAAACCTCTGACCTGACACGGGAGATCTAGAGGTAAAAAACCTCTGACCTGACACGGGAGATCTAGAGGTAAAAAAACCTCTGACCTGACACGGGAGATCTAGAGGTAAAAACCTCTGACCTGACACGGGAGATCTAGACGTAAAAAAACCTCTGACCTGACACGGGAGATCTAGAGGTAAAAACCTCTGACCTGACTACGGGAGATCTAGAGGTAAAAACCTCTGACCTGACACGGGAGATCTAGAGGTAAAAACCTCTGACCTGACACGGGAGATCTAGAGGTAAAAAAACCTCTGACCTGACACGGGAGATCTAGAGGTAAAAAACCTCTGGCCTGACACGGGAGATCTAGAGGTAAAAAAACCTCTGACCTGACACGGGAGATCTAGAGGTAAAAACCTCTGACCTGACACGGGAGATCTAGACGTAAAAAAACCTCTGACCTGACACGGGAGATCTAGAGGTAAAAACCTCTGACCTGACTACGGGAGATCTAGAGGTAAAAACCTCTGACCTGACACGGGAGATCTAGAGGTAAAAACCTCTGACCTGACACGGGAGATCTAGAGGTAAAAAACCTCTGACCTGACACGGGAGATCTAGAGGTAAAAACCTCTGACCTGACACGGGAGATCTAGAGGTAAAAAAACCTCTGACTTGACACTGGAGATCTAGAGGTAAAAAACCTCTTACCTTACACGGGAGATCTAGAGGTAAAAACCTCTGACCTGACACGGGAGATCTAGAGGTAAAAACCTCTGACCTGACACGGGAGATCTAGAGGTAAAAACCTCTGACCTGACACGGGAGATCTAGAGGTAAAAAAACCTCTGACCTGACACGAGAGATCTAGAGGTAAAAAAACCTCTGACCTGACACTGGAGATCTAGAGGTAAAAACCTCTGACCTGACACGGGAGATCTAGAGGTAAAAAACCTCTGACCTGACACGGGAGATCTAGAGGTAAAAAAACCTCTGACCTGACACGGGAGATCTAGAGGTAAAAACCTCTGACCTGACACGGGAGATCTAGAGGTAAAAACCTCTGACCTGACTACGGGAGATCTAGAGGTAAAAACCTCTGACCTGACACGGGAGATCTAGAGGTAAAAAAACCTCTGACCTGACACGGGAGATCTAGAGGTAAAATCCTCTGACATGACACGGGAGATCTAGAGGTAAAAACCTCTGACCTGACACGGGAGATCTAGAGGTAAAAAACCTCTGACCTGACACGGGAGATCTAGAGGTAAAAAAACCTCTGACCTGACACGGGAGATCTAGAGGTAAAAACCTCTGACCTGACACGGGAGATCTAGAGGTAAAAACCTCTGACCTGACTACGGGAGATCTAGAGGTAAAAACCTCTGACCTGACACGGGAGATCTAGAGGTAAAAAAACCTCTGACCTGACACGGGAGATCTAGAGGTAAAAAACCTCTGACCTGACACGGGAGATCTAGAGGTAAAAACCTCCGACCTGACACGGGAGATCTAGAGGTAAAAAACCTCCGACCTGACACGGGAGATCTAGAGGTAAAAACCTCTGACCTGACACGGGAGATCTAGAGGTAAAAACCTCTGACCTGACACGGGAGATCTAGAGGTAAAAACCTCTGACCTGACACGGGAGATCTAGAGGTAAAAAACCTCTGACATGATACGGGAGATCTAGAGGTAAAAAAAACCTCTGACCTGACACGGGAGATCTAGAGGTAAAAACCTCTGACCTGACACGGGAGATCTAGACGTAAAAACCTCTGACCTGACACGGGAGATCTAGAGGTAAAAACCTCTGACCTGACACGGGAGATCTAGAGGTAAAAACCTCTGACCTGACACGGGAGATCTAGAGGAAAAAACCTCTGACCTGACACGGGAGATCTAGAGATAAAAAACCTCTGACCTGATACAGGAGATCTAGAGGTAAAAACCTCTGACCTGACACGGGAGATCTAGAGGTAAAAAAACCTCTGACCTGACACGGGAGATCTAGTGGTAAAAAAGCCCCTGACCTGACACGGGAGATCTAGAGGTAAAAAAAACCTCTGACCTGACACGGGAGATCTAGAGGTAAAAAACCTCCGACCTGACACGGGAGAACTAGAGGTAAAAACCTCTGACCTGACACGGGAGATCTAGAGGTAAAAACCTCTGACCTGACACGGGAGATCTAGAGGTAAAAAACCTCTGACCTGACATGAGAGATCTAGAGGTAAAAACCTCTGACCTGACACGGGAGATCTAGAGGTAAAAACCTCTGACCTGACACGGGAGATCTAGAGGTAAAAAACCTCTGACCTATATTCTTAGTTTTTTCGGTAAAGTCACGTTGAAGAGAAACAACAAAATAATAAAATACATATAAAACAATTAAAAATTCTCACGACGTTTCGACCATAACTCAAACGGTCATCTTCAGGTGTGTCGGTTTGCATAAATTTATTTTTAAACTGCGCGTTTATTTATTTATAAATAAATAATAATGAAATAAAAAAAGACGTTAGCGTCACGCGCAGCGATTTGGCAGTTTACCCAGGACTAGTCCATCTATATTTTGAAAAGAGGGGGGGGGAGACGAAATTTTAAAATGTATGCTGTCTGAAAGCCAATGTAAGCGTGAACAATCAATTAAGAACTGAAATGGTTTATCAAATCTTTCCAATGATTGCTAAGATAGAATCCACCTTCTCGGTTGAAATTGTCTCTGTGCTTGTATATGTGGATAGCCTCATGAACGAATCTCTCATGGAAGCCAGATGGCTTACAAATAACCTCTGTCTTGGAAAAGTCAATGGCATGTGAGCCTACTGAATTAGAACAATCATCTGCTATGGCCGAGGTGTTGGTCCTACCGTGTTTAAGGTCTGCTTTGTGTTCATGAATGCAGTCCGAGACATGGCGTTTGGTTTCTCCAATGTAACTACTACCACAGAGGCAACTTAGTTTGTAGACACCAGGGTATTGTATGTCCGGAATCACATCTTTTACAGACGGAACCATATCACGGATTTTATGTAATGTGTTGAAACGGACCTGGATCTTGTGTTTATTCAAGATTTTGGAGATATTTTTTGTGATCCCAGCAATGTAGGGTAAAGTGATGGTTTTGAAAGGCTCCTCAAGAGGGTTCTTCTTCATGGTTTGAGTGATAGCTTTGCGGATTGTATAGTCGGAGTAACCATTATCCCTAAGAGCTTGGTGTACGTGCTTGAGTTCACTGCTTATGTGTTCCTGGTCGGATATGCATTGGGCTCTATGATACAGAGTCTTGATGAGAGAATTCTTCTGTGATGGATGGTGGTGGGAATCCGGTTTCAGATAAGCATCCGTATGGGTAGCTTTCCTGTAGACAGAGTGGCTCATTGAACCATCAGGTCTCTTTTTAATTAGGACATCCAAAAAAGGTATCTTGCCATCTATTTCGACTTCCATGGTAAATCTGATGGCTGGGTGTATAGAATTGATGTGGTCGAAGAATTGGTCTAGAGCAGGCCGGCCATGTGGCCAGATGACAAAAGTGTCATCCACGTACCTCTTCCATAAAGTTGGGCGCAGAGTGGCAGTCTGGATGGCGTCAGTCTCAAATTTCTCCATGAAAATGTTAGCTATAACTGGAGAAAGGGGGGAGCCCATTGCGGTGCCCTCAGTTTGTTTGTAGAAAGTTCCATTCCAAGTGAAGTATGTATTGGTTAAACAGTGTCTCACCAGGGGGGGTACCTCAGTGTTTAGTCCTTGATGAACCAAGTCTTCAATGATTGCAATGGTGTCAGGTACAGGAACCTTGGTGAATAAGGAAACTACATCAAAACTGACAAGCAGGTCGTCTGGGGACAGGGAAATACCCTTGATTGTTGATACCAGGTGAGTAGAATTTTGTACCGCAGAGGTGGTCTTTCCAGTGAAAGGACGCAGGATTTCAGACAAAAAACGAGCTAGTTTGTAGGTGGGAGAGCTGATAGTAGAGACTATGGGACGAAGAGGTGTATCAACTTTATGTATTTTTGGTAAGCCGTATAATCTTGGTGGCCTGGCAGCAGAAGGTTTCAACGAAAACTGTTTAGGTTGATCAATTAATGCGGTTGAATCAGAAATTATTTTGTTGGTTTGTGTGACGAGGCTGTTGGTGGGATCTCTTTTTATTTTTGTATAACTACCATCGTCGAGTAATTCTTTAATTTTGTTGTTGTATTCTATTTTATCCATGATGACAGTAGCATTGCCTTTGTCAGCTGAGAGAACTACAATATCATTCCTCTTTTTTAATTTATATAATTCAAAACGCTCATCTTTGCTGAGGTTGCTAGCTGGCATCTTAGCGTTTTTGAGGGTTGCAGCGATTTCAGATCTTGCTACGTCTGCAGTGATGTGACCCAGGCCCCTGAGAGCAACGTCTACTTGGGCAATTATATCATTAACTGGTATGTGTTTAGGTGTGACTGCAAAGTTTAGACCTTTAGCTAAAACGGATTTCAGACCATCGGAAATAGAACTGTTACTGCGATTAAGTACGACTTTATTAACGTCTAACTTTTTGGTGTGTGGGTCCGGTCTTTTGTTGAAGAGGAGGTTAAATTTGGAAATCAGGTTTTCCTTACATTTGGTCGACATAGTAGCAGCTGAAGAGGCAGTCATATTGTCTACATGTTCCCAATCCGATGTGGACATTATTGCCGTCAATGATAAGTGTGATTTGTAGAGTGTCTTGTCTAACTGATCTAGTTCTGTGCGTATAAGTCTGATTTTTTCTGAGATAAGAGCTAAGCTAGTTTTGAAAAGAATTCGTTTCGCATTAGAAGAAGTTACAGCAGCAGAGGTCAGTGTAAATGCGATTGGTATTACCCCAGAGTCGCGGCATCTCTTCAGGAAGGTGAGAGACTCGATCAGCTGAGCTTTCTTATCCCGGAGTTTGTTGAAGGATCTTAAAGTTATGTGAAAACCCTCCCCGTAGAGGCGATTAAATTTTGATTTAAAGCTTTCGTGACTGCAGTAATTCATATTCTTAGTTTTTTCGGTAAAGTCACGTTGAAGAGAAACAACAAAATAATAAAATATATATAAAACAATAAAAATTCTCACGACGTTTCGACCATAACTCAAACGGTCATCTTCAGGTGTGTCGGTTTGCATAAATTTATTTTTAAGCCATCTGGCTTCCATGAGAGATTCGTTCATGAGGCTATCCACATATACAAGCACAGAGACAATTTCAACCGAGAAGGTGGATTCTATCTTAGCAATCATTGGAAAGATTTGATAAACCATTTCAGTTCTTAATTGATTGTTCACGCTTACATTGGCTTTCAGACAGCATACATTTTAAAATTTCGTCTCCCCCCTCCTCTTTTCAAAATATAGATGGACTAGTCCTGGGTAAACTGCCAAATCACTTCGCGTGACGCTAACGGCTTTTTTATTTTATTATTATTTATTTATAAATAAATAAATGCGCAGTTTGAAAATAAATTTATGCAAACCGACACACCTGAAGATGACCGTTTGAGTTATGGTCGAAACGTCGTGAGAATTTTTTATTGTTTTATATATATTTTATTATTTTGTTGTTTCTCTTCAACGTGACTTTACCGAAAAAACTAAGAATATGAATTACTGCAGTCACGAAAGCTTTAAATCAAAACCTCTGACCTGACACGGGAGATCTAGAGGTAAAAACCTCTGACCTGACACGGGAGATCTAGAGGTAAAAAACCTCTGACCTGACACGGGAGATCTAGAGGTAAAAAAACCTCTGACCTGACACGGGAGATCTAGAGGTAAAAACCTCTGACCTGACACGGGAGATCTGGAGGTAAAAAAACCTCCGACCTGACACTGGAGATCTAGAGGTAAAAACCTCTGACCTGACACGGGAGATCTAGAGGTAAAAACCTCTGACCTGACACGGGAGATCTAGAGGTAAAAAAACCTCTGACCTGACACGGGAGATCTAGAGGTAAAAACCTCTGACCTGACACGGGAGATCTAGAGGTAAAAACCTCTGACCTGATACAGGAGATCTAGAGGTAAAAACCTCTGACCTGACACGGGAGATCTAGAGGTAAAAAAACCTCTGACCTGACACGGGAGATCTAGAGGTAAAAAGCCCCTGACCTGACACGGGAGATCTAAAGGTAAAAAAAACCTCTGACCTGACACGGGAGATCTAGAGGTAAAAAAACCTCTGACCTGACACGGGAGATCTAGAGGTAAAAAAACCTCTGACCTGACACGGGAGATCTAGAGGTAAAAACCTCTGACCTGACACGGGAGATCTAGACGTAAAAAAACCTCTGACCTGACACGGGAGATCTAGAGGTAAAAACCTCTGACCTGACTACGGGAGATCTAGAGGTAAAAACCTCTGACCTGACACGGGAGATCTAGAGGTAAAAACCTCTGACCTGACACGGGAGATCTAGAGGTAAAAAACCTCTGACCTGACACGGGAGATCTAGAGGTAAAAACCTCTGACCTGACACGGGAGATCTAGAGGTAAAAAAACCTCTGACTTGACACTGGAGATCTAGAGGTAAAAAACCTCTTACCTTACACGGGAGATCTAGAGGTAAAAACCTCTGACCTGACACGGGAGATCTAGAGGTAAAAACCTCTGACCTGACACGGGAGATCTAGAGGTAAAAACCTCTGACCTGACACGGGAGATCTAGAGGTAAAAAAACCTCTGACCTGACACGAGAGATCTAGAGGTAAAAAAACCTCTGACCTGACACTGGAGATCTAGAGGTAAAAACCTCTGACCTGACACGGGAGATCTAGAGGTAAAAAACCTCTGACCTGACACGGGAGATCTAGAGGTAAAAAAACCTCTGACCTGACACGGGAGATCTAGAGGTAAAAACCTCTGACCTGACACGGGAGATCTAGAGGTAAAAACCTCTGACCTGACTACGGGAGATCTAGAGGTAAAAACCTCTGACCTGACACGGGAGATCTAGAGGTAAAAAAACCTCTGACCTGACACGGGAGATCTAGAGGTAAAATCCTCTGACATGACACGGGAGATCTAGAGGTAAAAACCTCTGACCTGACACGGGAGATCTAGAGGTAAAAAACCTCTGACCTGACACGGGAGATCTAGAGGTAAAAAACCTCTGACCTGACACGGGAGATCTAGAGGTAAAAACCTCTGACCTGACACGGGAGATCTAGAGGTAAAAAACCTCTGACCTCACACGGGAGATCTAGAGGTAAAAAACCTCTGACCTGACACGGGTGATCTAGAGGTTTAACCTCTGACCTGACACGGTAGATCTAGAGGTGAAAAACCTCTGACCTGACACGGGAGATCTAGAGGTTTAACCTCTGACCTGACACGGGAGATCTAGAGGTAAAAAACCTCTGACCTGACACGGGAGATCTAGAGGTTTAACCTCTGACCTGACACGGGAGATCTAGAGGTAAAAAAACCTCTGACCTGACACGGGAGATCTAGAGGTTTAACCTCTGACCTGACACGGGAGATCTAAAGGTAAAAAACCTCTGACCTGACACGGGAGATCTAGAGGTAAAAACCTCTGACCTGACACGGGAGATCTAGAGGTAAAAAAACCTCTGACCTGACACGGGAGATCTAGAGGTAAAAAACCTCTGACCTGACACGGGAGATCTAGAGGTAAAAAAACCTCTGACCTGACACGGGAGATCTAGAGGTAAAAACCTCTGACCTGACACGGGAGATCTAGACGTAAAAAAACCTCTGACCTGACACGGGAGATCTAGAGGTAAAAACCTCTGACCTGACTACGGGAGATCTAGAGGTAAAAACCTCTGACCTGACACGGGAGATCTAGAGGTAAAAACCTCTGACCTGACACGGGAGATCTAGAGGTAAAAAACCTCTGACCTGACACGGGAGATCTAGAGGTAAAAACCTCTGACCTGACACGGGAGATCTAGAGGTAAAAAAACCTCTGATTTGACACTGGAGATCTAGAGGTAAAAAACCTCTTACCTTACACGGGAGATCTAGAGGTAAAAACCTCTGACCTGACACGGGAGATCTAGAGGTAAAAACCTCTGACCTGACACGGGAGATCTAGAGGTAAAAACCTCTGACCTGACACGGGAGATCTAGAGGTAAAAAACCTCTGACCTGACACGAGAGATCTAGAGGTAAAAAAACCTCTGACCTGACACGGGAGATCTAGAGGTAAAAACCTCTGACCTGACACGGGAGATCTAGAGGTAAAAACCTCTGACCTGACACAGGAGATCTAGAGGTAAAAAACCTCTGACCTGACATGAGAGATCTAGAGGTAAAAACCTCTGACCTGACACGGGAGATCTAGAGGTAAAAACCTCTGACCTGACACGGGAGATCTAGAGGTAAAAAACCTCTGACCTATATTCTTAGTTTTTTCGGTAAAGTCACGTTGAAGAGAAACAACAAAATAATAAAATACATATAAAACAATTAAAAATTCTCACGACGTTTCGACCATAACTCAAACGGTCATCTTCAGGTGTGTCGGTTTGCATAAATTTATTTTTAAACTGCGCGTTTATTTATTTATAAATAAATAATAATGAAATAAAAAAAGACGTTAGCGTCACGCGCAGCGATTTGGCAGTTTACCCAGGACTAGTCCATCTATATTTTGAAAAGAGGGGGGGGGAGACGAAATTTTAAAATGTATGCTGTCTGAAAGCCAATGTAAGCGTGAACAATCAATTAAGAACTGAAATGGTTTATCAAATCTTTCCAATGATTGCTAAGATAGAATCCACCTTCTCGGTTGAAATTGTCTCTGTGCTTGTATATGTGGATAGCCTCATGAACGAATCTCTCATGGAAGCCAGATGGCTTACAAATAACCTCTGTCTTGGAAAAGTCAATGGCATGTGAGCCTACTGAATTAGAACAATGATCTGCTATGGCCGAGGTGTTGGTCCTACCGTGTTTAAGGTCTGCTTTGTGTTCATGAATGCAGTCCGAGACATGGCGTTTGGTTTCTCCAATGTAACTACTACCACAGAGGCAACTTAGTTTGTAGACACCAGGGTATTGTATGTCCGGAATCACATCTTTTACAGACGGAACCATATCACGGATTTTATGTAATGTGTTGAAACGGACCTGGATCTTGTGTTTATTCAAGATTTTGGAGATATTTTTTGTGATCCCAGCAATGTAGGGTAAAGTGATGGTTTTGAAAGGCTCCTCAAGAGGGTTCTTCTTCATGGTTTGAGTGATAGCTTTGCGGATTGTATAGTCGGAGTAACCATTATCCCTAAGAGCTTGGTGTACGTGCTTGAGTTCACTGCTTATGTGTTCCTGGTCGGATATGCATTGGGCTCTATGATACAGAGTCTTGATGAGAGAATTCTTCTGTGATGGATGGTGGTGGGAATCCGGTTTCAGATAAGCATCCGTATGGGTAGCTTTCCTGTAGACAGAGTGGCTCATTGAACCATCAGGTCTCTTTTTAATTAGGACATCCAAAAAAGGTATCTTGCCATCTATTTCGACTTCCATGGTAAATCTGATGGCTGGGTGTATAGAATTGATGTGGTCGAAGAATTGGTCTAGAGCAGGCCGGCCATGTGGCCAGATGACAAAAGTGTCATCCACGTACCTCTTCCATAAAGTTGGGCGCAGAGTGGCAGTCTGGATGGCGTCAGTCTCAAATTTCTCCATGAAAATGTTAGCTATAACTGGAGAAAGGGGGGAGCCCATTGCGGTGCCCTCAGTTTGTTTGTAGAAAGTTCCATTCCAAGTGAAGTATGTATTGGTTAAACAGTGTCTCACCAGGGGGGGTACCTCAGTGTTTAGTCCTTGATGAACCAAGTCTTCAATGATTGCAATGGTGTCAGGTACAGGAACCTTGGTGAATAAGGAAACTACATCAAAACTGACAAGCAGGTCGTCTGGGGACAGGGAAATACCCTTGATTGTTGATACCAGGTGAGTAGAATTTTGTACCGCAGAGGTGGTCTTTCCAGTGAAAGGACGCAGGATTTCAGACAAAAAACGAGCTAGTTTGTAGGTGGGAGAGCTGATAGTAGAGACTATGGGACGAAGAGGTGTATCAACTTTATGTATTTTTGGTAAGCCGTATAATCTTGGTGGCCTGGCAGCAGAAGGTTTCAACGAAAACTGTTTAGGTTGATCAATTAATGCGGTTGAATCAGAAATTATTTTGTTGGTTTGTGTGACGAGGCTGTTGGTGGGATCTCTTTTTATTTTTGTATAACTACCATCGTCGAGTAATTCTTTAATTTTGTTGTTGTATTCTATTTTATCCATGATGACAGTAGCATTGCCTTTGTCAGCTGAGAGAACTACAATATCATTCCTCTTTTTTAATTTATATAATTCAAAACGCTCATCTTTGCTGAGGTTGCTAGCTGGCATCTTAGCGTTTTTGAGGGTTGCAGCGATTTCAGATCTTGCTACGTCTGCAGTGATGTGACCCAGGCCCCTGAGAGCAACGTCTACTTGGGCAATTATATCATTAACTGGTATGTGTTTAGGTGTGACTGCAAAGTTTAGACCTTTAGCTAAAACGGATTTCAGACCATCGGAAATAGAACTGTTACTGCGATTAAGTACGACTTTATTAACGTCTAACTTTTTGGTGTGTGGGTCCGGTCTTTTGTTGAAGAGGAGGTTAAATTTGGAAATCAGGTTTTCCTTACATTTGGTCGACATAGTAGCAGCTGAAGAGGCAGTCATATTGTCTACATGTTCCCAATCCGATGTGGACATTATTGCCGTCAATGATAAGTGTGATTTGTAGAGTGTCTTGTCTAACTGATCTAGTTCTGTGCGTATAAGTCTGATTTTTTCTGAGATAAGAGCTAAGCTAGTTTTGAAAAGAATTCGTTTCGCATTAGAAGAAGTTACAGCAGCAGAGGTCAGTGTAAATGCGATTGGTATTACCCCAGAGTCGCGGCATCTCTTCAGGAAGGTGAGAGACTCGATCAGCTGAGCTTTCTTATCCCGGAGTTTGTTGAAGGATCTTAAAGTTATGTGAAAACCCTCCCCGTAGAGGCGATTAAATTTTGATTTAAAGCTTTCGTGACTGCAGTAATTCATATTCTTAGTTTTTTCGGTAAAGTCACGTTGAAGAGAAACAACAAAATAATAAAATATATATAAAACAATAAAAATTCTCACGACGTTTCGACCATAACTCAAACGGTCATCTTCAGGTGTGTCGGTTTGCATAAATTTATTTTTAAGCCATCTGGCTTCCATGAGAGATTCGTTCATGAGGCTATCCACATATACAAGCACAGAGACAATTTCAACCGAGAAGGTGGATTCTATCTTAGCAATCATTGGAAAGATTTGATAAACCATTTCAGTTCTTAATTGATTGTTCACGCTTACATTGGCTTTCAGACAGCATACATTTTAAAATTTCGTCTCCCCCCTCCTCTTTTCAAAATATAGATGGACTAGTCCTGGGTAAACTGCCAAATCACTTCGCGTGACGCTAACGGCTTTTTTATTTTATTATTATTTATTTATAAATAAATAAATGCGCAGTTTGAAAATAAATTTATGCAAACCGACACACCTGAAGATGACCGTTTGAGTTATGGTCGAAACGTCGTGAGAATTTTTTATTGTTTTATATATATTTTATTATTTTGTTGTTTCTCTTCAACGTGACTTTACCGAAAAAACTAAGAATATGAATTACTGCAGTCACGAAAGCTTTAAATCAAAACCTCTGACCTGACACGGGAGATCTAGAGGTAAAAACCTCTGACCTGACACGGGAGATCTAGAGGTAAAAAACCTCTGACCTGACACGGGAGATCTAGAGGTAAAAAAACCTCTGACCTGACACGGGAGATCTAGAGGTAAAAACCTCTGACCTGACACGGGAGATCTGGAGGTAAAAAAACCTCTGACCTGACACTGGAGATCTAGAGATAAAAACCTCTGACCTGACACGGGAGATCTAGAGGTAAAAACCTCTGACCTGACACGGGAGATCTAGAGGTAAAAAAACCTCTGACCTGACACGGGAGATCTAGAGGTAAAAACCTCTGACCTGACACGGGAGATCTAGAGGTAAAAACCTCTGACCTGATACAGGAGATCTAGAGGTAAAAACCTCTGACCTGACACGGGAGATCTAGAGGTAAAAAAACCTCTGACCTGACACGGGAGATCTAGAGGTAAAAAGCCCCTGACCTGACACGGGAGATCTAAAGGTAAAAAAAACCTCTGACCTGACACGGGAGATCTAGAGGTAAAAAAACCTCTGACCTGACACGGGAGATCTAGAGGTAAAAAAACCTCTGACCTGAGACGGGAGATCTAGAGGTAAAAACCTCTGACCTGACACGGGAGATCTAGACGTAAAAAAACCTCTGACCTGACACGGGAGATCTAGAGGTAAAAACCTCTGACCTGACTACGGGAGATCTAGAGGTAAAAACCTCTGACCTGACACGGGAGATCTAGAGGTAAAAACCTCTGACCTGACACGGGAGATCTAGAGGTAAAAAACCTCTGACCTGACACGGGAGATCTAGAGGTAAAAACCTCTGACCTGACACGGGAGATCTAGAGGTAAAAAAACCTCTGACTTGACACTGGAGATCTAGAGGTAAAAAACCTCTTACCTTACACGGGAGATCTAGAGGTAAAAACCTCTGACCTGACACGGGAGATCTAGAGGTAAAAACCTCTGACCTGACACGGGAGATCTAGAGGTAAAAACCTCTGACCTGACACGGGAGATCTAGAGGTAAAAAAACCTCTGACCTGACACGAGAGATCTAGAGGTAAAAAAACCTCTGACCTGACACTGGAGATCTAGAGGTAAAAACCTCTGACCTGACACGGGAGATCTAGAGGTAAAAAACCTCTGACCTGACACGGGAGATCTAGAGGTAAAAAAACCTCTGACCTGACACGGGAGATCTAGAGGTAAAAACCTCTGACCTGACACGGGAGATCTAGAGGTAAAAACCTCTGACCTGACTACGGGAGATCTAGAGGTAAAAACCTCTGACCTGACACGGGAGATCTAGAGGTAAAAAAACCTCTGACCTGACACGGGAGATCTAGAGGTAAAATCCTCTGACATGACACGGGAGATCTAGAGGTAAAAACCTCTGACCTGACACGGGAGATCTAGAGGTAAAAAACCTCTGACCTGACACGGGAGATCTAGAGGTAAAAAACCTCTGACCTGACACGGGAGATCTAGAGGTAAAAACCTCTGACCTGACACGGGAGATCTAGAGGTAAAAAACCTCTGACCTCACACGGGAGATCTAGAGGTAAAAAACCTCTGACCTGACACGGGTGATCTAGAGGTTTAACCTCTGACCTGACACGGGAGATCTAGAGGTGAAAAACCTCTGACCTGACACGGGAGATCTAGAGGTTTAACCTCTGACCTGACACGGGAGATCTAGAGGTAAAAAACCTCTGACCTGACACGGGAGATCTAGAGGTTTAACCTCTGACCTGACACGGGAGATCTAGAGGTAAAAAAACCTCTGACCTGACACGGGAGATCTAGAGGTTTAACCTCTGACCTGACACGGGAGATCTAAAGGTAAAAAACCTCTGACCTGACACGGGAGATCTAGAGGTAAAAACCTCTGACCTGACACGGGAGATCTAGAGGTAAAAAAACCTCTGACCTGACACGGGAGATCTAGAGGTAAAAAACCTCTGACCTGACACGGGAGATCTAGAGGTAAAAAAACCTCTGACCTGACACGGGAGATCTAGAGGTAAAAACCTCTGACCTGACACGGGAGATCTAGACGTAAAAAAACCTCTGACCTGACACGGGAGATCTAGAGGTAAAAACCTCTGACCTGACTACGGGAGATCTAGAGGTAAAAACCTCTGACCTGACACGGGAGATCTAGAGGTAAAAACCTCTGACCTGACACGGGAGATCTAGAGGTAAAAAACCTCTGACCTGACACGGGAGATCTAGAGGTAAAAACCTCTGACCTGACACGGGAGATCTAGAGGTAAAAAAACCTCTGATTTGACACTGGAGATCTAGAGGTAAAAAACCTCTTACCTTACACGGGAGATCTAGAGGTAAAAACCTCTGACCTGACACGGGAGATCTAGAGGTAAAAACCTCTGACCTGACACGGGAGATCTAGAGGTAAAAACCTCTGACCTGACACGGGAGATCTAGAGGTAAAAAACCTCTGACCTGACACGAGAGATCTAGAGGTAAAAAAACCTCTGACCTGACACGGGAGATCTAGAGGTAAAAACCTCTGACCTGACACGGGAGATCTAGAGGTAAAAACCTCTGACCTGACACGGGAGATCTAGAGGTAAAAAACCTCTGACCTGACATGAGAGATCTAGAGGTAAAAACCTCTGACCTGACACGGGAGATCTAGAGGTAAAAACCTCTGACCTGACACGGGAGATCTAGAGGTAAAAAACCTCTGACCTATATTCTTAGTTTTTTCGGTAAAGTCACGTTGAAGAGAAACAACAAAATAATAAAATACATATAAAACAATTAAAAATTCTCACGACGTTTCGACCATAACTCAAACGGTCATCTTCAGGTGTGTCGGTTTGCATAAATTTATTTTTAAACTGCGCGTTTATTTATTTATAAATAAATAATAATGAAATAAAAAAAGACGTTAGCGTCACGCGCAGCGATTTGGCAGTTTACCCAGGACTAGTCCATCTATATTTTGAAAAGAGGGGGGGGGAGACGAAATTTTAAAATGTATGCTGTCTGAAAGCCAATGTAAGCGTGAACAATCAATTAAGAACTGAAATGGTTTATCAAATCTTTCCAATGATTGCTAAGATAGAATCCACCTTCTCGGTTGAAATTGTCTCTGTGCTTGTATATGTGGATAGCCTCATGAACGAATCTCTCATGGAAGCCAGATGGCTTACAAATAACCTCTGTCTTGGAAAAGTCAATGGCATGTGAGCCTACTGAATTAGAACAATGATCTGCTATGGCCGAGGTGTTGGTCCTACCGTGTTTAAGGTCTGCTTTGTGTTCATGAATGCAGTCCGAGACATGGCGTTTGGTTTCTCCAATGTAACTACTACCACAGAGGCAACTTAGTTTGTAGACACCAGGGTATTGTATGTCCGGAATCACATCTTTTACAGACGGAACCATATCACGGATTTTATGTAATGTGTTGAAACGGACCTGGATCTTGTGTTTATTCAAGATTTTGGAGATATTTTTTGTGATCCCAGCAATGTAGGGTAAAGTGATGGTTTTGAAAGGCTCCTCAAGAGGGTTCTTCTTCATGGTTTGAGTGATAGCTTTGCGGATTGTATAGTCGGAGTAACCATTATCCCTAAGAGCTTGGTGTACGTGCTTGAGTTCACTGCTTATGTGTTCCTGGTCGGATATGCATTGGGCTCTATGATACAGAGTCTTGATGAGAGAATTCTTCTGTGATGGATGGTGGTGGGAATCCGGTTTCAGATAAGCATCCGTATGGGTAGCTTTCCTGTAGACAGAGTGGCTCATTGAACCATCAGGTCTCTTTTTAATTAGGACATCCAAAAAAGGTATCTTGCCATCTATTTCGACTTCCATGGTAAATCT
Source organism: Petromyzon marinus (assembly GCF_048934315.1). Classification (NCBI taxonomy): domain Eukaryota; kingdom Metazoa; phylum Chordata; class Hyperoartia; order Petromyzontiformes; family Petromyzontidae; genus Petromyzon; species Petromyzon marinus. The sequence goes on from NC_133728.1 coordinate 4,815,230, forward strand.
GATGGCTGGGTGTATAGAATTGATGTGGTCGAAGAATTGGTCTAGAGCAGGCCGGCCATGTGGCCAGATGACAAAAGTGTCATCCACGTACCTCTTCCATAAAGTTGGGCGCAGAGTGGCAGTCTGGATGGCGTCAGTCTCAAATTTCTCCATGAAAATGTTAGCTATAACTGGAGAAAGGGGGGAGCCCATTGCGGTGCCCTCAGTTTGTTTGTAGAAAGTTCCATTCCAAGTGAAGTATGTATTGGTTAAACAGTGTCTCACCAGGGGGGGTACCTCAGTGTTTAGTCCTTGATGAACCAAGTCTTCAATGATTGCAATGGTGTCAGGTACAGGAACCTTGGTGAATAAGGAAACTACATCAAAACTGACAAGCAGGTCGTCTGGGGACAGGGAAATACCCTTGATTGTTGATACCAGGTGAGTAGAATTTTGTACCGCAGAGGTGGTCTTTCCAGTGAAAGGACGCAGGATTTCAGACAAAAAACGAGCTAGTTTGTAGGTGGGAGAGCTGATAGTAGAGACTATGGGACGAAGAGGTGTATCAACTTTATGTATTTTTGGTAAGCCGTATAATCTTGGTGGCCTGGCAGCAGAAGGTTTCAACGAAAACTGTTTAGGTTGATCAATTAATGCGGTTGAATCAGAAATTATTTTGTTGGTTTGTGTGACGAGGCTGTTGGTGGGATCTCTTTTTATTTTTGTATAACTACCATCGTCGAGTAATTCTTTAATTTTGTTGTTGTATTCTATTTTATCCATGATGACAGTAGCATTGCCTTTGTCAGCTGAGAGAACTACAATATCATTCCTCTTTTTTAATTTATATAATTCAAAACGCTCATCTTTGCTGAGGTTGCTAGCTGGCATCTTAGCGTTTTTGAGGGTTGCAGCGATTTCAGATCTTGCTACGTCTGCAGTGATGTGACCCAGGCCCCTGAGAGCAACGTCTACTTGGGCAATTATATCATTAACTGGTATGTGTTTAGGTGTGACTGCAAAGTTTAGACCTTTAGCTAAAACGGATTTCAGACCATCGGAAATAGAACTGTTACTGCGATTAAGTACGACTTTATTAACGTCTAACTTTTTGGTGTGTGGGTCCGGTCTTTTGTTGAAGAGGAGGTTAAATTTGGAAATCAGGTTTTCCTTACATTTGGTCGACATAGTAGCAGCTGAAGAGGCAGTCATATTGTCTACATGTTCCCAATCCGATGTGGACATTATTGCCGTCAATGATAAGTGTGATTTGTAGAGTGTCTTGTCTAACTGATCTAGTTCTGTGCGTATAAGTCTGATTTTTTCTGAGATAAGAGCTAAGCTAGTTTTGAAAAGAATTCGTTTCGCATTAGAAGAAGTTACAGCAGCAGAGGTCAGTGTAAATGCGATTGGTATTACCCCAGAGTCGCGGCATCTCTTCAGGAAGGTGAGAGACTCGATCAGCTGAGCTTTCTTATCCCGGAGTTTGTTGAAGGATCTTAAAGTTATGTGAAAACCCTCCCCGTAGAGGCGATTAAATTTTGATTTAAAGCTTTCGTGACTGCAGTAATTCATATTCTTAGTTTTTTCGGTAAAGTCACGTTGAAGAGAAACAACAAAATAATAAAATATATATAAAACAATAAAAATTCTCACGACGTTTCGACCATAACTCAAACGGTCATCTTCAGGTGTGTCGGTTTGCATAAATTTATTTTTAAGCCATCTGGCTTCCATGAGAGATTCGTTCATGAGGCTATCCACATATACAAGCACAGAGACAATTTCAACCGAGAAGGTGGATTCTATCTTAGCAATCATTGGAAAGATTTGATAAACCATTTCAGTTCTTAATTGATTGTTCACGCTTACATTGGCTTTCAGACAGCATACATTTTAAAATTTCGTCTCCCCCCTCCTCTTTTCAAAATATAGATGGACTAGTCCTGGGTAAACTGCCAAATCACTTCGCGTGACGCTAACGGCTTTTTTATTTTATTATTATTTATTTATAAATAAATAAATGCGCAGTTTGAAAATAAATTTATGCAAACCGACACACCTGAAGATGACCGTTTGAGTTATGGTCGAAACGTCGTGAGAATTTTTTATTGTTTTATATATATTTTATTATTTTGTTGTTTCTCTTCAACGTGACTTTACCGAAAAAACTAAGAATATGAATTACTGCAGTCACGAAAGCTTTAAATCAAAACCTCTGACCTGACACGGGAGATCTAGAGGTAAAAAAACCTCTGACCTGACACGAGAGATCTAGAGGTAAAAAAACCTCTGACCTGACACTGGAGATCTAGAGGTAAAAACCTCTGACCTGACACGGGGAGATCTAGAGGTAAAAAACCTCTGACCTGACACGGGAGATCTAGAGGTAAAAAAACCTCTGACCTGACACGGGAGATCTAGAGGTAAAAACCTCTGACCTGACACGGGAGATCTAGAGGTAAAAACCTCTGACCTGACTACGGGAGATCTAGAGGTAAAAACCTCTGACCTGACACGGGAGATCTAGAGGTAAAAAAACCTCTGACCTGACACGGGAGATCTAGAGGTAAAATCCTCTGACATGACACGGGAGATCTAGAGGTAAAAACCTCTGACCTGACACGGGAGATCTAGAGGTAAAAAACCTCTGACCTGACACGGGAGATCTAGAGGTAAAAAACCTCTGACCTGACACGGGAGATCTAGAGGTAAAAACCTCTGACCTGACACGGGAGATCTAGAGGTAAAAAACCTCTGACCTCACACGGGAGATCTAGAGGTAAAAAACCTCTGACCTGACACGGGTGATCTAGAGGTTTAACCTCTGACCTGACACGGGAGATCTAGAGGTGAAAAACCTCTGACCTGACACGGGAGATCTAGAGGTTTAACCTCTGACCTGACACGGGAGATCTAGAGGTAAAAAACCTCTGACCTGACACGGGAGATCTAGAGGTTTAACCTCTGACCTGACACGGGAGATCTAGAGGTAAAAAAACCTCTGACCTGACACGGGAGATCTAGAGGTTTAACCTCTGACCTGACACGGGAGATCTAAAGGTAAAAAACCTCTGACCTGACACGGGAGATCTAGAGGTAAAAACCTCTGACCTGACACGGGAGATCTAGAGGTAAAAAAACCTCTGACCTGACACGGGAGATCTAGAGGTAAAAAACCTCTGACCTGACACGGGAGATCTAGAGGTAAAAAAACCTCTGACCTGACACGGGAGATCTAGAGGTAAAAACCTCTGACCTGACACGGGAGATCTAGACGTAAAAAAACCTCTGACCTGACACGGGAGATCTAGAGGTAAAAACCTCTGACCTGACTACGGGAGATCTAGAGGTAAAAACCTCTGACCTGACACGGGAGATCTAGAGGTAAAAACCTCTGACCTGACACGGGAGATCTAGAGGTAAAAAACCTCTGACCTGACACGGGAGATCTAGAGGTAAAAACCTCTGACCTGACACGGGAGATCTAGAGGTAAAAAAACCTCTGATTTGACACTGGAGATCTAGAGGTAAAAAACCTCTTACCTTACACGGGAGATCTAGAGGTAAAAACCTCTGACCTGACACGGGAGATCTAGAGGTAAAAACCTCTGACCTGACACGGGAGATCTAGAGGTAAAAACCTCTGACCTGACACGGGAGATCTAGAGGTAAAAAACCTCTGACCTGACACGAGAGATCTAGAGGTAAAAAAACCTCTGACCTGACACGGGAGATCTAGAGGTAAAAACCTCTGACCTGACACGGGAGATCTAGAGGTAAAAAACCTCTGACCTGACACGGGAGATCTAGAGGTAAAAAAACCTCTGACCTGACACGGGAGATCTAGAGGTAAAAACCTCTGACCTGACACGGGAGATCTAGAGGTAAAAACCTCTGACCTGACTACGGGAGATCTAGAGGTAAAAACCTCTGACCTGACACGGGAGATCTAGAGGTAAAAAAACCTCTGACCTGACACGGGAGATCTAGAGGTAAAATCCTCTGACATGACACGGGAGATCTAGAGGTAAAAACCTCTGACCTGACACGGGAGATCTAGAGGTAAAAAACCTTTGAACTGACACGGGAGATCTAGAGGTAAAAAACCTCTGACCTGACACGGGAGATCTAGAGGTAAAAACCTCTGACCTGACACGGGAGATCTAGAGGTAAAAAACCTCTGACCTGACACGGGAGATCTAGAGGTAAAAAACCTCTGACCTGACACGGGTGATCTAGAGGTTTAACCTCTGACCTGACACGGGAGATCTAGAGGTGAAAAACCTCTGACCTGACACGGGAGATCTAGAGGTTTAACCTCTGACCTGACACGGGAGATCTAGAGGTAAAAAACCTCTGACCTGACACGGGAGATCTAGAGGTTTAACCTCTGACCTGACACGGGAGATCTAGAGGTAAAAAAACCTCTGACCTGACACGGGAGATCTAGAGGTTTAACCTCTGACCTGACACGGGAGATCTAAAGGTAAAAAACCTCTGACCTGACACGGGAGATCTAGAGGTAAAAAACCTCTGACCTGACATGGGAGATCTAGAGGTAAAAACCTCTGACCTGACACGGGAGATCTACAGGTTTAACCTCTGACCTGACACGGGAGATCTACAGGTTTAACCTCTGACCTGACACGGGAGATCTACAGGTTTAACCTCTGACCTGACACGGGAGATCTAGAGGTAAAAAACCTGCGACCTGACACGGGAGATCTGGAGGTAAAAAACCTCTGACCTGACAGGGGAGATCTAGAGGTAAAAACCTCTGACCTGACACGGGAGATCTAGAGGTAAAAAAACCTCTGACCTGACACGGGAGATCTAGAGGTAAAAACCTCTGACCTGACACGGGAGATCTAGAGGTAAAAAAACCTGTGACCTGACAGGGGAGATTTAGAGGTAAAAACCTCTGACCTGACATGGGAGATCTAGAGGTAAAAACCTCTGACCTGACACGGGAGATCTAGAGGTAAAAAAACCTCTGACCTGACATGGGAGATCTAGAGGTAAAAACCTCTGACCTGACACGGGAGATCTAGAGGTAAAAACCTCTGACCTGACATGGGAGATCTAGAGGTAAAAAACCTCTGACATGACACGGGAGATCTAGAGGTAAAAACCTCTGACCTGACACGGGAGATCTAGAGGTAAAAACCTCTGACCTGACACGGGAGATCTAGAGGTAAAAACCTCTGACCTGACACGGGAGATCTAGAGGTAAAAAAACCTCTGACTTGACACTGGAGATCTAGAGGTAAAAAACCTCTTACCTTACACGGGAGATCTAGAGGTAAAAACCTCTGACCTGACACGGGAGATCTAGAGGTAAAAACCTCTGACCTGACACGGGAGATCTAGAGGTAAAAACCTCTGACCTGACACGGGAGATCTAGAGGTAAAAAACCTCTGACCTGACACGAGAGATCTAGAGGTAAAAAAACCTCTGACCTGACACGGGAGATCTAGAGGTAAAAACCTCTGACCTGACACGGGAGATCTAGAGGTAAAAAACCTCTGACCTGACATGGGAGATCTAGAGGTAAAAAAACCTCTGACCTGACACGGGAGATCTAGAGGTAAAAACCTCTGACCTGACACGGGAGATCTAGAGGTAAAAACCTCTGACCTGACTACGGGAGATCTAGAGGTAAAAACCTCTGACCTGACACGGGAGATCCAGAGGTAAAAAACCTCTGACCTGACACGGGAGATCTAGAGGTAAAAAAAAACCTCTGACCTGACACGGGAGATCTAGAGGTAAAAACCTCTGACCTGACACGGGAGATCTAGAGGTAAAAACCTCTGACCTGACTACGGGAGATCTAGAGGTAAAAACCTCTGACCTGACACGGGAGATCTAGAGGTAAAAAAACCTCTGACCTGACACGGGAGATCTAGAGGTAAAATCCTCTGACATGACACGGGAGATCTAGAGGTAAAAACCTCTGACCTGACACGGGAGATCTAGAGGTAAAAAACCTCTGAACTGACACGGGAGATCTAGAGGTAAAAAACCTCTGACCTGACACGGGAGATCTAGAGGTAAAAACCTCTGACCTGACACGGGAGATCTAGAGGTAAAAAACCTCTGACCTGACACGGGAGATCTAGAGGTAAAAAACCTCTGACCTGACACGGGTGATCTAGAGGTTTAACCTCTGACCTGACACGGGAGATCTAGAGGTGAAAAACCTCTGACCTGACACGGGAGATCTAGAGGTTTAACCTCTGACCTGACACGGGAGATCTAGAGGTAAAAAACCTCTGACCTGACACGGGAGATCTAGAGGTTTAACCTCTGACCTGACACGGGAGATCTAGAGGTAAAAAAACCTCTGACCTGACACGGGAGATCTAGAGGTTTAACCTCTGACCTGACACGGGAGATCTAAAGGTAAAAAACCTCTGACCTGACACGGGAGATCTAGAGGTAAAAAACCTCTGACCTGACATGGGAGATCTAGAGGTAAAAACCTCTGACCTGACACGGGAGATCTACAGGTTTAACCTCTGACCTGACACGGGAGATCTACAGGTTTAACCTCTGACCTGACACGGGAGATCTACAGGTTTAACCTCTGACCTGACACGGGAGATCTAGAGGTAAAAAACCTGCGACCTGACACGGGAGATCTGGAGGTAAAAAACCTCTGACCTGACAGGGGAGATCTAGAGGTAAAAACCTCTGACCTGACACGGGAGATCTAGAGGTAAAAAACCTCTGACCTGACACGGGAGATCTAGAGGTAAAAACCTCTGACCTGACACGGGAGATCTAGAGGTAAAAAACCTCTGACCTATATTCTTAGTTTTTTCGGTAAAGTCACGTTGAAGAGAAACAACAAAATAATAAAATATATATAAAACAATAAAAAATTCTCACGACGTTTCGACCATAACCCAAACGGTCATCTTCAGGTGTGTCGGTTTGCATAAATTTATTTTTAAGCTGCGCGTTTATTTATTTATAAATAATAATGAAATAAAAAAAGACGTTAGCGTCACGCGCAGCGATTTGGCAGTTTACCCAGGACTAGTCCATCTATATTTTGAAAAGAGGAGGGGGGAGACGAAATTTTAAAATGTATGCTGTCTGAAAGCCAATGTAAGCGTGAACAATCAATTAAGAACTGAAATGGTTTATCAAATCTTTCCAATGATTGCTAAGATAGAATCCACCTTCTCGGTTGAAATTGTCTCTGTGCTTGTATATGTGGATAGCCTCATGAACGAATCTCTCATGGAAGCCAGATGGCTTACAAAGAACCTCTGTCTTGGAAAAGTCAATGGCATGTGAGCCTACTGAATTAGAACAATGATCTGCTACGGCCGAGGTGTTGGTCCTACCGTGTTTAAGTTCTGCTTTGTGTTCACGAATGCAGTCCGAGACATGGCGTTTGGTTTCTCCAATGTAACTACTACCACAGAGGCAATTTAGTTTGTAGACACCAGGGTATTGTATGTCCGGAATCACATCTTTTACAGACGGAACCAGATCACGGATTTTATGTAATGTGTTGAAACGGACCTGGATCTTGTGTTTATTCAAGATTTTGGAGATCTTTTTTGTGATCCCAGCAATGTAGGGTAAAGTGATGGTTTTGAAAGGCTCCTCAAGAGGGTTCTTCTTCATGGTTTGAGTGATAGCTTTGCGGATTGTATAGTCGGAGTAACCATTATCCCTAAGAGCTTGGTGTACGTGCTTGAGTTCACTGCTTATGTGTTCCTGGTCGGATATGCATTGGGCTCTATGATACAGAGTCTTGATGAGAGAATTCTTCTGTGATGGATGGTGGTGGGAATCCGGTTTCAGATAAGCATCCGTATGGGTAGCTTTCCTGTAGACAGAGTGGCTCATTGAACCATCAGGTCTCTTTTTAATTAGGACATCCAAAAAGGTATCTTGCCATCTATTTCGACTTCCATGGTAAATCTGATGGCTGGGTGTATAGAATTGATGTGGTCGAAGAATTGGTCTAGAGCAGGCCGGCCATGTGGCCAGATGACAAAAGTGTCATCCACGTACCTCTTCCATAAAGTTGGGCGCAGAGTGGCAGTCTGGATGGCGTCAGTCTCAAATTTCTCCATGAAAATGTTAGCTATAACTGGAGAAAGGGGGGAGCCCATTGGGGTGCCCTCAGTTTGTTTGTAGAAAGTTCCATTCCAAGTGAAGTATGTATTGGTTAAACAGTGTCTCACCAGGGGGGGTACCTCAGTGTTTAGTCCTTGATGAACCAAGTCTTCAATGATTGCAATGGTGTCAGGTACAGGAACCTTGGTGAATAAGGAAACTACATCAAAACTGACAAGCAGGTCGTCTGGGGACAGGGAAATACCCTTGATTGTTGATACCAGGTGAGTAGAATTTTGTACCGCAGAGGTGGTCTTTCCAGTGAAAGGACGCAGGATTTCAGACAAAAAACGAGCTAGTTTGTAGGTGGGAGAGCTGATAGTAGAGACTATGGGACGAAGAGGTGTATCAACTTTATGTATTTTTGGTAAGCCGTATAATCTTGGTGGCCTGGCAGCAGAAGGTTTCAACGAAAACTGTTTAGATTGATCAATTAATGCGGTTGAATCAGAAATTATTTTGTTGGTTTGTGTGACGAGGCTGTTGGTGGGATCTCTTTTTATTTTTGTATAACTACCATCGTCGAGTAATTCTTTAATTTTGTTGTTGTATTCTATTTTATCCATGATGACAGTCGCATTGCCTTTGTCAGCTGAGAGAACTACAATATCATTCCTCTTTTTTAATTTATATAATTCAAAACGCTCATCTTTGCTGAGGTTGCTAGCTAGCATCTTAGCGTTTTTGAGGGTTGCAGCGATTTCAGATCTTGCTACGTCTGCAGCGATGTGACCCAGGCCCCTGAGAGCAACGTCTACTTGGGCAATTATATCATTAACTGGTATGTGTTTAGGTGTGACTGCAAAGTTTAGACCTTTAGCTAAAACGGATTTCAGACCATCGGAAATAGAACTGTTACTGCGATTAATTACGACTTTATTAACGTCTAACTTTTTGGTGTGTGGGTCCGGTCTTTTGTTGAAGAGGAGGTTAAATTTGGAAATCAGGTTTTCCTTACATTTGGTCGACATAGTAGCAGCTGAAGAGGCAGTCATATTGTCTACATGTTACCAATCCGATGTGGACATTATTGCCGTCAATGATAAGTGTGATTTGTAGAGTGTCTTGTCTAACTGATCTAGTTCTGTGCGTATAAGTCTGATTTTTTCTGAGATAAGAGCTAAGCTAGTTTTGAAAAGAATTCGTTTCGCATTAGAAGAAGTTACAGCAGCAGAGGTCAGTGTAAATGCGATTGGTATTACCCCAGAGTCGCGGCATCTCTTCAGGAAGGTGAGAGACTCGATCAGCTGAGCTTTCTTATCCCGGAGTTTGTTGAAGGATCTTAAAGTTATGTGAAAACCCTCCCCGTAGAGGCGATTAAATTTTAATTTAAAGCTTTCGTGACTGCAGTAATTCATATTCTTAGTTTTTTCGGTAAAGTCACGTTGAAGAGAAACAACAAAATAATAAAATATATATAAAACAATAAAAATTCTCACGACGTTTCGACCATAACTCAAACGGTCATCTTCAGGTGTGTCGGTTTGCATAAATTTATTTTTAAGCCATCTGGCTTCCATGAGAGATTCGTTCATGAGGCTATCCACATATACAAGCACAGAGACAATTTCAACCGAGAAGGTGGATTCTATCTTAGCAATCATTGGAAAGATTTGATAAACCATTTCAGTTCTTAATTGATTGTTCACGCTTACATTGGCTTTCAGACAGCATACATTTTAAAATTTCGTCTCCCCCCTCCTCTTTTCAAAATATAGATGGACTAGTCCTGGGTAAACTGCCAAATCACTTCGCGTGACGCTAACGGCTTTTTTATTTTATTATTATTTATTTATAAATAAATAAATGCGCAGTTTGAAAATAAATTTATGCAAACCGACACACCTGAAGATGACCGTTTGAGTTATGATCGAAACGTCGTGAGAATTTTTTATTGTTTTATATATATTTTATTATTTTGTTGTTTCTCTTCAACGTGACTTTACCGAAAAAACTAAGAATATGAATTACTGCAGTCATGAAAGCTTTAAATCAAAACCTCTGACCTGACACGGGAGATCTAGAGGTAAAAACCTCTGACCTGACACGGGAGATCTAGAGGTAAAAAACCTCTGACCTGACACGGGAGATCTAGAGGTAAAAAACCTCTGACCTGATACGGGAGATCTAGAGGTAAAAACCTCTGACCTGACACGGGAGATCTGGAGGTAAAAAAACCTCTGACCTGACACGGAAGATCTAGAGGTAAAAACCTCTGACCTGACACGGGAGATCTAGAGGTAAAAACCTCTGACCTGACACGGGAGATCTAGAGGTAAAAAAACCTATGACCTGACACGGGAGATCTAGAGATAAAAAAACCTCTGACCTGATACGGGAGATCTAGAGGTAAAAACCTCTGACTTGACACAGGAGATCTAGAGGTAAAAAAACCTCTGACCTGACACGGGAGATCTAGAGGTAAAAAAACTCTGACCTGACACGGGAGATCTAGAGGTAAAAACCTCTGACCTGACACGGGAGATCTAGAGGTAAAAACCTCTGACCTGAAACGGGAGATCTAGAGGTAAAAAAAACCTCTGACCTGACACGGGAGATCTAGAGGTTTAACCTCTGACCTGACACGGGAGATCTAGAGGTAAAAAAAAACCTCTGACCTGACACGGGAGATCTAGAGGTAAAAACCTCTGACCTGACACGGGAGATCTAGAGGTAAAAAACCTCTGACCTGACACGGGAGATCTAGAGGTAAAAACCTCTGACCTGACACGGGAGATCTAGAGGTAAAAAAACCTCTGACCTGACACGGGAGATCTAGAGGTAAAACCTCTGACCTGACACGGGAGATCTAGAGGTAAAAAACCTCTGACCTGACACGGGAGATCTAGAGGTAAAAACCTCTGACCTGACACGGGAGATCTAGAGGTAAAAAAACCTCTGACCTGACACTGGAGATCTAGAGGTAAAAAACCTCTGACCTGACACGGGAGATCTAGAGGTAAAAAAACCTCTGACCTGACACGGGAGATCTAGAGGTAAAAACCTCTGACCTGACACGGGAGATCTAGAGGTAAAAAACCTCTGACCTGACACGGGAGATCTAGAGGTAAAAACCTCTGACCTGACACGGGAGATCTAGAGGTAAAAAACCTCTGACCTGACACTGGAGATCTAGAGGTAAAAAACCTCTGACCTGACACGGGAGATCTAGAGGTAAAAAAACCTCTGACCTGACACGGGAGATCTAGAGGTAAAAACCTCCGACCTGACACGGGAGATCTAGAGGTAAAAAACCTCTGACCTGACACGGGAGATCTAGAGGTAAAAACCTCTGACCTGACACGGGAGATCTAGAGGTTTAAAAAAACCTCTGAGCTGACACGGGAAATCTAGAGGTAAAAAACCTCTGACATGACACGGGAGATCTAGAGGTAAAAAAAACCTCTGACCTAACACGGGAGATCTAGAGGTAAAAACCTCTGACCTGACACGGGAGATCTAGACGTAAAAAACCTCTGACCTGACACGGGAGATCTAGAGGTAAAAACCTCTGACCTGACACGGGAGATCTAGAGGTAAAAACCTCTGACCTGACACGGGAGATCTAGAGGAAAAAACCTCTGACCTGACACGGGAGGAGATCTAGAGGTAAAAAAACCTCTGACCTGACACGGGAGATCTAGAGATAAAAAACCTCTGACCTGATACGGGAGATATAGAGGTAAAAACCTCTGACCTGACACAGGAGATCTAGAGGTAAAAAAAACTCTGACCTGACACGGGAGATCTAGAGGTAAATATCTCTGACCTGACACGGGAGATCTAGAGGTAAAAAACCTCTGACCTGACACGGGAGATCTAGAGGTAAAAACCTCTGACCTGACACGGGAGATCTGGAGGTAAAAAACCTCTGACCTGACACGGGAGATCTAGAGGTAAAAACCTCTGACCTGACACGGGAGATCTAGAAGTAAAAACCTCTGACCTGACACGGGAGATCTAGAGGTAAAAAAAACCTCTGACCTGACACGGGAGATCTAGAGATAAAAAACCTCTGACCTGATACGGGAGATCTAGAGGTAAAAACCTCTGACCTGACACAGGAGATCTAGAGGTAAAAAAACCTCTGACCTGACACGGGAGATCTAGAGGTAAAAACCTCTGACCTGACACGGGAGATCTAGAGGTAAAAACCTCTGACCTGACACGGGAGATCTAGAGGTAAAAAACCTCTTACCTGACACGGGAGATCTAGAGGTAAAAACCTCTGACCTGACACGGGAGATCTAGAGGTAAAAACCTCTGACCTGACACGGGAGATCTAGAGGTAAAAAAGCCCCTGACCTGACACGGGAGATCTAGAGGTAAAAAAACCTCTGACCTGACACGGGAGATCTAGAGGTAAAAACCTCTGACCTGACACGGGAGATCTAGAGGTAAAAAAACCTCTGAACTGACACGGGAGATCTAGAGGTAAAAAAGCCTCTGACCTGACACGGGAGATCTCGAGGTAAAAAAACCTCTGACCTGACACGGGAGATCTATAGGTAAAAAACCTCCGACCTGACACGGGAGATCTAGAGGTAAAAAACCTCTGACCTGACACGGGAGATCTAGAGGTAAAAAAACCTCTGACCTGACACGGGAGATCTAGAGGTAAAAACCTCTGACCTGACACGGGAGATCTAGAGGTAAAAAAGCCCCTGACCTGACACGGGAGATCTAGAGGTAAAAAAACCTCTGACCTGACACGGGAGATCTAGAGGTAAAAACCTCTGAGCTGACACGGGAGATCTAGAGGTAAAAAACCTCTTACCTGACACGGGAGATCTAGAGGTAAAAACCTCTGACCTGACACGGGAGATCTAGAGGTAAAAACCTCTGACCTGACACGGGAGATCTAGAGGTAAAAAAGCCCCTGACCTGACACGGGAGATCTAGAGGTAAAAAAAACCTCTGACCTGACACGGGAGATCTAGAGGTAAAAACCTCTGACCTGACACGGGAGATCTAGAGGTAAAAAAACCTCTGACCTGACACGGGAGATCTAGAGGTAAAAAAGCCCCTGACCTGACACGGGAGATCTAGAGGTAAAAAAACCTCTGACCTGACACGGGAGATCTATAGGTAAAAAACCTCTGACCTGACACGGGAGATCTAGAGGTAAAAAACCTCTGACTTGACACGGGAGATCTAGAGGTAAAAAAACCTCTGACCTGACACGGGAGATCTAGAGGTAAAAACCTCTGACCTGACACGGGAGATCTAGAGGTAAAAAACCTCTGACCTGACACGGGAGATCTAGGGGTAAAAACCTCTGACCTGACACGGGAGATCTAGAGGTAAAAAAACCTCTGACCTGACACGGGAGATCTAGAGGTAAAAAACCTCTGACCTGACACGGGAGATCTAGAGGTAAAAAACCTCTGACCTGACACGGGAGATCTAGAGGAAAAAACCTCTGACCTGACACGGGAGATCTAGAGGTAAAAAAACCTCTGACCTGACACGGGAGATCTAGAAGTAAAAACCTCTGACCTGACACGGGAGATCTAGAGGTAAAAAAACCTCTGACCTGACACGGGAGATCTAGAGGTAAAAACCTCTGACCTGACACGGGAGATCTAGAGGTAAAAAACCTCTGACCTGACACTGGAGATCTAGAGGTAAAAAACCTCTGACCTGACACGGGAGATCTAGAGGTAAAAACCTCCGACCTGACACGGGAGATCTAGAGGTAAAAAACCTCTGACCTGACACGGGTGATCTAGAGGTAAAAACCTCTGACCTGACACGGGAGATCTAGAGGTAAAAAACCTCTGACCTGACACGGGAGATCTAGAGGTAAAAAAAACCTCTGACCTGACACGGGAGATCTAGAGGTAAAAACCTCTGAGCTGACACGGGAGATCTAGAGGTAAAAAACCTCTTACCTGACACGGGAGATCTAGAGGTAAAAAACCTCTGACATGACACGGGAGATCTAGAGGTAAAAAAACCTCTGACCTGACACGGGAGATCTAGAGGTAAAAACCTCTGACCTGACACGGGAGATCTAGAGGAAAAAACCTCTGACCTGACACGGGAGATCTAGAGATAAAAAATCTCTGACCTGACACGGGAGATCTAGAGGTAAAAAAACCTCAGACCTGACACGGGAGATCTAGAGGTAAAAACCTCTGACCTGACACGGGAGATCTAGACGTAAAAAACCTCTGACCTGACACGGGAGATCTAGAGGTAAAAAACCTCTGACCTGACACGGGAGATCTAGAGGTAAAAACCTCCGACCTGACACGGGAGATCTAGAGGTAAAAAACCTCTGACCTGACACGGGAGATCTAGAGGTAAAAACCTCTGACCTGACACGGGAGATCTAGAGGTAAAAAACCTCTGACCTGACACGGGAGATCTAGAGGTAAAAACCTCTGACCTGACACGGGAGATCTAGAGGAAAAAACCTCTGACCTGACACGGGAGATCTAGAGATAAAAAAATCTCTGACCTGACACGGGAGATCTAGAGGTAAAAAAACCTCTGACCTGACACGGGAGATCTAGAGGTAAAAACCTCTGACCTGACACGGGAGATCTAGACGTAAAAAACCTCTGACCTGACACGGGAGATCTAGAGGTAAAAACCTCCGACCTGACACGGGAGATCTAGAGGTAAAAAACCTCTGACCTGACACGGGAGATCTAGAGGTAAAAACCTCTGACCTGACACGGGAGATCTAGAGGTAAAAAAACCTCTGACCTGACACGGGAGATCTAGAGGTAAAAAAACCTCTGACCTGACACGGGAGATCTAGAGGTAAAAACCTCTGAGCTGACACGGGAGATCTAGAGGTAAAAAACCTCTTACCTGACACGGGAGATCTAGAGGTAAAAAACCTCTGACATGACACGGGAGATCTAGAGGTAAAAAAACCTCTGACCTGACACGGGAGATCTAGAGGTAAAAACCTCTGACCTGACACGGGAGATCTAGACGTAAAAAACCTCTGACCTGACACGGGAGATCTAGAGGTAAAAACCTCTGACCTGACACGGGAGATCTAGAGGTAAAAACCTCTGACCTGACACGGGAGATCTAGAGGTAAAAAACCTCTGACCTGACACGGGAGATCTAGAGGTAAAAAAGCCCCTGACCTGACACGGGAGATCTAAAGGTAAAAAAAAACCTCTGACCTGACACGGGAGATCTAGAGGTAAAAACCTCTGACCTGACACGGGAGATCTAGACGTAAAAAAACCTCTGACCTGACAAGGGAGATCTAGAGGTAAAAAACCTCTGACCTGACATGGGAGATCTAGAGGTAAAAAACCTCTGACCTGACACGGGAGATCTAGAGGTAAAAAAAACCTCTGACCTGACACGGGAGATCTAGAGGTAAAAACCTCTGACCTGACACGGGAGATCTAGAGGTAAAAAACCTCTGACCTGACACCGGAGATCTAGAGGTAAAAACCTCTGACCTGACACGGGAGATCTAGGGGGTAAAAAAAACCTCTGACTTGACACTGGAGATCTAGAGGTAAAAAACCTCTGACCTGACACGGGAGATCTAGAGGTAAAAACCTCTGACCTGACACGGGAGATCTAGAGGTAAAAAACCTCTGACCTGACACGGGAGATCTAGAGGTAAAAACCTCTGACCTGACACGGGAGATCTAGAGGTAAAAAAAACCTCTGACCTGACACGGGAGATCTAGAGGTAAAAAAACCTCTGACCTGACACGGGAGATCTAGAGGTAAAAAAACCTCTGACCTGACACGGGAGATCTAGAGGTAAAAACCTCTGACCTGACACGGGAGATCTAGACGTAAAAAAACCTCTGACCTGACACGGGAGATCTAGAGGTAAAAACCTCTGACCTGACTACGGGAGATCTAGAGGTAAAAACCTCTGACCTGACACGGGAGATCTAGAGGTAAAAACCTCTGACCTGACACGGGAGATCTAGAGGTAAAAAACCTCTGACCTGACACGGGAGATCTAGAGGTAAAAACCTCTGACCTGACACGGGAGATCTAGAGGTAAAAAAACCTCTGACTTGACACTGGAGATCTAGAGGTAAAAAACCTCTTACCTTACACGGGAGATCTAGAGGTAAAAACCTCTGACCTGACACGGGAGATCTAGAGGTAAAAACCTCTGACCTGACACGGGAGATCTAGAGGTAAAAACCTCTGACCTGACACGGGAGATCTAGAGGTAAAAAACCTCTGACCTGACACGAGAGATCTAGAGGTAAAAAAACCTCTGACCTGACACTGGAGATCTAGAGGTAAAAACCTCTGACCTGACACGGGAGATCTAGAGGTAAAAAACCTCTGACCTGACACGGGAGATCTAGAGGTAAAAAAACCTCTGACCTGACACGGGAGATCTAGAGGTAAAAACCTCTGACCTGACACGGGAGATCTAGAGGTAAAAACCTCTGACCTGACTACGGGAGATCTAGAGGTAAAAACCTCTGACCTGACACGGGAGATCTAGAGGTAAAAAAACCTCTGACCTGACACGGGAGATCTAGAGGTAAAATCCTCTGACATGACACGGGAGATCTAGAGGTAAAAACCTCTGACCTGACACGGGAGATCTAGAGGTAAAAAACCTCTGACCTGACACGGGAGATCTAGAGGTAAAAAACCTCTGACCTGACACGGGAGATCTAGAGGTAAAAACCTCTGACCTGACACGGGAGATCTAGAGGTAAAAAACCTCTGACCTGACACGGGAGATCTAGAGGTAAAAAACCTCTGACCTGACACGGGTGATCTAGAGGTTTAACCTCTGACCTGACACGGGAGATCTAGAGGTGAAAAACCTCTGACCTGACACGGGAGATCTAGAGGTTTAACCTCTGACCTGACACGGGAGATCTAGAGGTAAAAAACCTCTGACCTGACACGGGAGATCTAGAGGTTTAACCTCTGACCTAACACGGGAGATCTAGAGGTAAAAAAACCTCTGACCTGACACGGGAGATCTAGAGGTTTAACCTCTGACCTGACACGGGAGATCTAAAGGTAAAAAACCTCTGACCTGACACGGGAGATCTAGAGGTAAAAACCTCTGACCTGACACGGGAGATCTAGAGGTAAAAAAACCTCTGACCTGACACGGGAGATCTAGAGGTAAAAAACCTCTGACCTGACACGGGAGATCTAGAGGTAAAAAAACCTCTGACCTGACACGGGAGATCTAGAGGTAAAAACCTCTGACCTGACACGGGAGATCTAGACGTAAAAAAACCTCTGACCTGACACGGGAGATCTAGAGGTAAAAACCTCTGACCTGACTACGGGAGATCTAGAGGTAAAAACCTCTGACCTGACACGGGAGATCTAGAGGTAAAAACCTCTGACCTGACACGGGAGATCTAGAGGTAAAAAACCTCTGACCTGACACGGGAGATCTAGAGGTAAAAACCTCTGACCTGACACGGGAGATCTAGAGGTAAAAAAACCTCTGACTTGACACTGGAGATCTAGAGGTAAAAAACCTCTTACCTTACACGGGAGATCTAGAGGTAAAAACCTCTGACCTGACACGGGAGATCTAGAGGTAAAAACCTCTGACCTGACACGGGAGATCTAGAGGTAAAAACCTCTGACCTGACACGGGAGATCTAGAGGTAAAAAACCTCTGACCTGACACGAGAGATCTAGAGGTAAAAAAACCTCTGACCTGACACGGGAGATCTAAAGGTAAAAACCTCTGACCTGACACGGGAGATCTAGAGGTAAAAAACCTCTGACCTGACACGGGAGATCTAGAGGTAAAAAAACCTCTGACCTGACACGGGAGATCTAGAGGTAAAAACCTCTGACCTGACACGGGAGATCTAGAGGTAAAAACCTCTGACCTGACTACGGGAGATCTAGAGGTAAAAACCTCTGACCTGACACGGGAGATCTAGAGGTAAAAAAACCTCTGACCTGACACGGGAGATCTAGAGGTAAAATCCTCTGACATGACACGGGAGATCTAGAGGTAAAAACCTCTGACCTGACACGGGAGATCTAGAGGTAAAAAACCTCTGAACTGACACGGGAGATCTAGAGGTAAAAAACCTCTGACCTGACACGGGAGATCTAGAGGTAAAAACCTCTGACCTGACACGGGAGATCTAGAGGTAAAAAACCTCTGACCTGACACGGGAGATCTAGAGGTAAAAAACCTCTGACCTGACACGGGTGATCTAGAGGTTTAACCTCTGACCTGACACGGGAGATCTAGAGGTGAAAAACCTCTGACCTGACACGGGAGATCTAGAGGTTTAACCTCTGACCTGACACGGGAGATCTAGAGGTAAAAAACCTCTGACCTGACACGGGAGATCTAGAGGTTTAACCTCTGACCTGACACGGGAGATCTAGAGGTAAAAAAACCTCTGACCTGACACGGGAGATCTAGAGGTTTAACCTCTGACCTGACACGGGAGATCTAAAGGTAAAAAACCTCTGACCTGACACGGGAGATCTAGAGGTAAAAAACCTCTGACCTGACATGGGAGATCTAGAGGTAAAAACCTCTGACCTGACACGGGAGATCTACAGGTTTAACCTCTGACCTGACACGGGAGATCTACAGGTTTAACCTCTGACCTGACACGGGAGATCTACAGGTTTAACCTCTGACCTGACACGGGAGATCTAGAGGTAAAAAACCTGCGACCTGACACGGGAGATCTGGAGGTAAAAAACCTCTGACCTGACAGGGGAGATCTAGAGGTAAAAACCTCTGACCTGACACGGGAGATCTAGAGGTAAAAAACCTCTGACCTGACACGGGAGATCTAGAGGTAAAAACCTCTGACCTGACACGGGAGATCTAGAGGTAAAAAAACCTGTGACCTGACAGGGGAGATTTAGAGGTAAAAACCTCTGACCTGACATGGGAGATCTAGAGGTAAAAACCTCTGACCTGACACGGGAGATCTAGAGGTAAAAAAACCTCTGACCTGACATGGGAGATCTAGAGGTAAAAACCTCTGACCTGACACGGGAGATCTAGAGGTAAAAACCTCTGACCTGACATGGGAGATCTAGAGGTAAAAAACCTCTGACATGACACGGGAGATCTAGAGGTAAAAACCTCTGACCTGACACGGGAGATCTAGAGGTAAAAACCTCTGACCTGACACGGGAGATCTAGAGGTAAAAACCTCTGACCTGACACGGGAGATCTAGAGGTAAAAAAACCTCTGACTTGACACTGGAGATCTAGAGGTAAAAAACCTCTTACCTTACACGGGAGATCTAGAGGTAAAAACCTCTGACCTGACACGGGAGATCTAGAGGTAAAAACCTCTGACCTGACACGGGAGATCTAGAGGTAAAAACCTCTGACCTGACACGGGAGATCTAGAGGTAAAAAACCTCTGACCTGACACGAGAGATCTAGAGGTAAAAAAACCTCTGACCTGACACGGGAGATCTAGAGGTAAAAACCTCTGACCTGACACGGGAGATCTAGAGGTAAAAAACCTCTGACCTGACACGGGAGATCTAGAGGTAAAAAAACCTCTGACCTGACACGGGAGATCTAGAGGTAAAAACCTCTGACCTGACACGGGAGATCTAGAGGTAAAAACCTCTGACCTGACTACGGGAGATCTAGAGGTAAAAACCTCTGACCTGACACGGGAGATCTAGAGGTAAAAAAACCTCTGACCTGACACGGGAGATCTAGAGGTAAAATCCTCTGACATGACACGGGAGATCTAGAGGTAAAAACCTCTGACCTGACACGGGAGATCTAGAGGTAAAAAACCTCTGAACTGACACGGGAGATCTAGAGGTAAAAAACCTCTGACCTGACACGGGAGATCTAGAGGTAAAAACCTCTGACCTGACACGGGAGATCTAGAGGTAAAAAACCTCTGACCTGACACGGGAGATCTAGAGGTAAAAAACCTCTGACCTGACACGGGTGATCTAGAGGTTTAACCTCTGACCTGACACGGGAGATCTAGAGGTGAAAAACCTCTGACCTGACACGGGAGATCTAGAGGTTTAACCTCTGACCTGACACGGGAGATCTAGAGGTAAAAAACCTCTGACCTGACACGGGAGATCTAGAGGTTTAACCTCTGACCTGACACGGGAGATCTAGAGGTAAAAAAAACCTCTGACCTGACACGGGAGATCTAGAGGTTTAACCTCTGACCTGACACGGGAGATCTAAAGGTAAAAAACCTCTGACCTGACACGGGAGATCTAGAGGTAAAAAACCTCTGACCTGACATGGGAGATCTAGAGGTAAAAACCTCTGACCTGACACGGGAGATCTACAGGTTTAACCTCTGACCTGACACGGGAGATCTACAGGTTTAACCTCTGACCTGACACGGGAGATCTACAGGTTTAACCTCTGACCTGACACGGGAGATCTAGAGGTAAAAAACCTGCGACCTGACACGGGACATCTGGAGGTAAAAAACCTCTGACCTGACAGGGGAGATCTAGAGGTAAAAACCTCTGACCTGACACGGGAGATCTAGAGGTAAAAAACCTCTGACCTGACACGGGAGATCTAGAGGTAAAAACCTCTGACCTGACACGGGAGATCTAGAGGTAAAAAACCTCTGACCTATATTCTTAGTTTTTTCGGTAAAGTCACGTTGAAGAGAAACAACAAAATAATAAAATATATATAAAACAATAAAAAATTCTCACGACGTTTCGACCATAACCCAAACGGTCATCTTCAGGTGTGTCGGTTTGCATAAATTTATTTTTAAACTGCGCGTTTATTTATTTATAAATAATAATGAAATAAAAAAAGACGTTAGCGTCACGCGCAGCGATTTGGCAGTTTACCCAGGACTAGTCCATCTATATTTTGAAAAGAGGAGGGGGGAGACGAAATTTTAAAATGTATGCTGTCTGAAAGCCAATGTAAGCGTGAACAATCAATTAAGAACTGAAATGGTTTATCAAATCTTTCCAATGATTGCTAAGATAGAATCCACCTTCTCGGTTGAAATTGTCTCTGTGCTTGTATATGTGGATAGCCTCATGAACGAATCTCTCATGGAAGCCAGATGGCTTACAAAGAACCTCTGTCTTGGAAAAGTCAATGGCATGTGAGCCTACTGAATTAGAACAATGATCTGCTACGGCCGAGGTGTTGGTCCTACCGTGTTTAAGTTCTGCTTTGTGTTCACGAATGCAGTCCGAGACATGGCGTTTGGTTTCTCCAATGTAACTACTACCACAGAGGCAATTTAGTTTGTAGACACCAGGGTATTGTATGTCCGGAATCACATCTTTTACAGACGGAACCAGATCACGGATTTTATGTAATGTGTTGAAACGGACCTGGATCTTGTGTTTATTCAAGATTTTGGAGATCTTTTTTGTGATCCCAGCAATGTAGGGTAAAGTGATGGTTTTGAAAGGCTCCTCAAGAGGGTTCTTCTTCATGGTTTGAGTGATAGCTTTGCGGATTGTATAGTCGGAGTAACCATTATCCCTAAGAGCTTGGTGTACGTGCTTGAGTTCACTGCTTATGTGTTCCTGGTCGGATATGCATTGGGCTCTATGATACAGAGTCTTGATGAGAGAATTCTTCTGTGATGGATGGTGGTGGGAATCCGGTTTCAGATAAGCATCCGTATGGGTAGCTTTCCTGTAGACAGAGTGGCTCATTGAACCATCAGGTCTCTTTTTAATTAGGACATCCAAAAAGGTATCTTGCCATCTATTTCGACTTCCATGGTAAATCTGATGGCTGGGTGTATAGAATTGATGTGGTCGAAGAATTGGTCTAGAGCAGGCCGGCCATGTGGCCAGATGACAAAAGTGTCATCCACGTACCTCTTCCATAAAGTTGGGCGCAGAGTGGCAGTCTGGATGGCGTCAGTCTCAAATTTCTCCATGAAAATGTTAGCTATAACTGGAGAAAGGGGGGAGCCCATTGGGGTGCCCTCAGTTTGTTTGTAGAAAGTTCCATTCCAAGTGAAGTATGTATTGGTTAAACAGTGTCTCACCAGGGGGGGTACCTCAGTGTTTAGTCCTTGATGAACCAAGTCTTCAATGATTGCAATGGTGTCAGGTACAGGAACCTTGGTGAATAAGGAAACTACATCAAAACTGACAAGCAGGTCATCTGGGGACAGGGAAATACCCTTGATTGTTGATACCAGGTGAGTAGAATTTTGTACCGCAGAGGTGGTCTTTCCAGTGAAAGGACGCAGGATTTCAGACAAAAAACGAGCTAGTTTGTAGGTGGGAGAGCTGATAGTAGAGACTATGGGACGAAGAGGTGTATCAACTTTATGTATTTTTGGTAAGCCGTATAATCTTGGTGGCCTGGCAGCAGAAGGTTTCAACGAAAACTGTTTAGATTGATCAATTAATGCGGTTGAATCAGAAATTATTTTGTTGGTTTGTGTGACGAGGCTGTTGGTGGGATCTCTTTTTATTTTTGTATAACTACCATCGTCGAGTAATTCTTTAATTTTGTTGTTGTATTCTATTTTATCCATGATGACAGTAGCATTGCCTTTGTCAGCTGAGAGAACTACAATATCATTCCTCTTTTTTAATTTATATAATTCAAAACGCTCATCTTTGCTGAGGTTGCTAGCTAGCATCTTAGCGTTTTTGAGGGTTGCAGCGATTTCAGATCTTGCTACGTCTGCAGCGATGTGACCCAGGCCCCTGAGAGCAACGTCTACTTGGGCAATTATATCATTAACTGGTATGTGTTTAGGTGTGACTGCAAAGTTTAGACCTTTAGCTAAAACGGATTTCAGACCATCGGAAATAGAACTGTTACTGCGATTAATTACGACTTTATTAACGTCTAACTTTTTGGTGTGTGGGTCCGGTCTTTTGTTGAAGAGGAGGTTAAATTTGGAAATCAGGTTTTCCTTACATTTGGTCGACATAGTAGCAGCTGAAGAGGCAGTCATATTGTCTACATGTTACCAATCCGATGTGGACATTATTGCCGTCAATGATAAGTGTGATTTGTAGAGTGTCTTGTCTAACTGATCTAGTTCTGTGCGTATAAGTCTGATTTTTTCTGAGATAAGAGCTAAGCTAGTTTTGAAAAGAATTCGTTTCGCATTAGAAGAAGTTACAGCAGCAGAGGTCAGTGTAAATGCGATTGGTATTACCCCAGAGTCGCGGCATCTCTTCAGGAAGGTGAGAGACTCAATCAGCTGAGCTTTCTTATCCCGGAGTTTGTTGAAGGATCTTAAAGTTATGTGAAAACCCTCCCCGTAGAGGCGATTAAATTTTAATTTAAAGCTTTCGTGACTGCAGTAATTCATATTCTTAGTTTTTTCGGTAAAGTCACGTTGAAGAGAAACAACAAAATAATAAAATATATATAAAACAATAAAAATTCTCACGACGTTTCGACCATAACTCAAACGGTCATCTTCAGGTGTGTCGGTTTGCATAAATTTATTTTTAAGCCATCTGGCTTCCATGAGAGATTCGTTCATGAGGCTATCCACATATACAAGCACAGAGACAATTTCAACCGAGAAGGTGGATTCTATCTTAGCAATCATTGGAAAGATTTGATAAACCATTTCAGTTCTTAATTGATTGTTCACGCTTACATTGGCTTTCAGACAGCATACATTTTAAAATTTCGTCTCCCCCCTCCTCTTTTCAAAATATAGATGGACTAGTCCTGGGTAAACTGCCAAATCACTTCGCGTGACGCTAACGGCTTTTTTATTTTATTATTATTTATTTATAAATAAATAAATGCGCAGTTTGAAAATAAATTTATGCAAACCGACACACCTGAAGATGACCGTTTGAGTTATGATCGAAACGTCGTGAGAATTTTTTATTGTTTTATATATATTTTATTATTTTGTTGTTTCTCTTCAACGTGACTTTACCGAAAAAACTAAGAATATGAATTACTGCAGTCATGAAAGCTTTAAATCAAAACCTCTGACCTGACACGGGAGATCTAGAGGTAAAAACCTCTGACCTGACACGGGAGATCTAGAGGTAAAAAAACCTCTGACCTGACACGGGAGATCTAGAGGTAAAAAACCTCTGACCTGATATGGGAGATCTAGAGGTAAAAACCTCTGACCTGACACGGGAGATCTGGAGGTAAAAAAACCTCTGACCTGACACGGAAGATCTAGAGGTAAAAACCTCCGACCTGACACGGGAGATCTAGAGGTAAAAACCTCTGACCTGACACGGGAGATCTAGAGGTAAAAAAACCTATGACCTGACACGGGAGATCTAGAGATAAAAAAACCTCTGACCTGATACGGGAGATCTAGAGGTAAAAACCTCTGACTTGACACAGGAGATCTAGAGGTAAAAAAACCTCTGACCTGACACGGGAGATCTAGAGGTAAAAAAACTCTGACCTGACACGGGAGATCTAGAGGTAAAAACCTCTGACCTGACACGGGAGATCTAGAGGTAAAAACCTCTGACCTGAAACGGGAGATCTAGAGGTAAAAAAAACCTCTGACCTGACACGGGAGATCTAGAGGTTTAACCTCTGACCTGACACGGGAGATCTAGAGGTAAAAAAAACCTCTGACCTGACACGGGAGATCTAGAGGTAAAAACCTCTGACCTGACACGGGAGATCTAGAGGTAAAAAACCTCTGACCTGACACGGGAGATCTAGAGGTAAAAACCTCTGACCTGACACGGGAGATCTAGAGGTAAAAAACCTCTGAACTGACACGGGAGATCTAGAGGTAAAAAACCTCTGACCTGATATGGGAGATCTAGAGGTAAAAACCTCTGACCTGACACGGGAGATCTGGAGGTAAAAAAACCTCTGACCTGACACGGAAGATCTAGAGGTAAAAACCTCTGACCTGACACGGGAGATCTAGAGGTAAAAACCTCTGACCTGACACGGGAGATCTAGAGGTAAAAAAACCTATGACCTGACACGGGAGATCTAGAGATAAAAAAACCTCTGACCTGATACGGGAGATCTAGAGGTAAAAACCTCTGACTTGACACAGGAGATCTAGAGGTAAAAAAACCTCTGACCTGACACGGGAGATCTAGAGGTAAAAAAACTCTGACCTGACACGGGAGATCTAGAGGTAAAAACCTCTGACCTGACACGGGAGATCTAGAGGTAAAAACCTCTGACCTGAAACGGGAGATCTAGAGGTAAAAAAAACCTCTGACCTGACACGGGAGATCTAGAGGTTTAACCTCTGACCTGACACGGGAGATCTAGAGGTAAAAAAAACCTCTGACCTGACACGGGAGATCTAGAGGTAAAAACCTCTGACCTGACACGGGAGATCTAGAGGTAAAAAACCTCTGACCTGACACGGGAGATCTAGAGGTAAAAACCTCTGACCTGACACGGGAGATCTAGAGGTAAAAAACCTCTGAACTGACACGGGAGATCTAGAGGTAAAAAACCTCTGACCTGATACGGGAGATCTAGAGGTAAAAACCTCTGACCTGACACGGGAGATCTAGAGATAAAAAAACCTCTGACCTGATACGGGAGATCTAGAGGTAAAAACCTCTGACTTGACACAGGAGATCTAGAGGTAAAAAAACCTCTGACCTGACACGGGAGATCTAGAGGTAAAAAAACTCTGACCTGACACGGGAGATCTAGAGGTAAAAACCTCTGACCTGACACGGGAGATCTAGAGGTAAAAACCTCTGACCTGAAACGGGAGATCTAGAGGTAAAAAAAACCTCTGACCTGACACGGGAGATCTAGAGGTTTAACCTCTGACCTGACACGGGAGATCTAGAGGTAAAAAAAACCTCTGACCTGACACGGGAGATCTAGAGGTAAAAACCTCTGACCTGACACGGGAGATCTAGAGGTAAAAAACCTCTGACCTGACACGGGAGATCTAGAGGTAAAAACCTCTGACCTGACACGGGAGATCTAGAGGTAAAAAACCTCTGAACTGACACGGGAGATCTAGAGGTAAAAAACCTCTGACCTGACACGGGAGATCTAGAGGTAAAAACCTCTGACCTGACACGGGAGATCTAGAGGTAAAAAACCTCTGACCTGACACGGGAGATCTAGAGGTAAAAAACCTCTGACCTGACACGGGTGATCTAGAGGTTTAACCTCTGACCTGACACGGGAGATCTAGAGGTGAAAAACCTCTGACCTGACACGGGAGATCTAGAGGTTTAACCTCTGACCTGACACGGGAGATCTAGAGGTAAAAAACCTCTGACCTGACACGGGAGATCTAGAGGTTTAACCTCTGACCTGACACGGGAGATCTAGAGGTAAAAAAAACCTCTGACCTGACACGGGAGATCTAGAGGTTTAACCTCTGACCTGACACGGGAGATCTAAAGGTAAAAAACCTCTGACCTGACACGGGAGATCTAGAGGTAAAAAACCTCTGACCTGACATGGGAGATCTAGAGGTAAAAACCTCTGACCTGACACGGGAGATCTACAGGTTTAACCTCTGACCTGACACGGGAGATCTACAGGTTTAACCTCTGACCTGACACGGGAGATCTACAGGTTTAACCTCTGACCTGACACGGGAGATCTAGAGGTAAAAAACCTGCGACCTGACACGGGACATCTGGAGGTAAAAAACCTCTGACCTGACAGGGGAGATCTAGAGGTAAAAACCTCTGACCTGACACGGGAGATCTAGAGGTAAAAAACCTCTGACCTGACACGGGAGATCTAGAGGTAAAAACCTCTGACCTGACACGGGAGATCTAGAGGTAAAAAACCTCTGACCTATATTCTTAGTTTTTTCGGTAAAGTCACGTTGAAGAGAAACAACAAAATAATAAAATATATATAAAACAATAAAAAATTCTCACGACGTTTCGACCATAACCCAAACGGTCATCTTCAGGTGTGTCGGTTTGCATAAATTTATTTTTAAACTGCGCGTTTATTTATTTATAAATAATAATGAAATAAAAAAAGACGTTAGCGTCACGCGCAGCGATTTGGCAGTTTACCCAGGACTAGTCCATCTATATTTTGAAAAGAGGAGGGGGGAGACGAAATTTTAAAATGTATGCTGTCTGAAAGCCAATGTAAGCGTGAACAATCAATTAAGAACTGAAATGGTTTATCAAATCTTTCCAATGATTGCTAAGATAGAATCCACCTTCTCGGTTGAAATTGTCTCTGTGCTTGTATATGTGGATAGCCTCATGAACGAATCTCTCATGGAAGCCAGATGGCTTACAAAGAACCTCTGTCTTGGAAAAGTCAATGGCATGTGAGCCTACTGAATTAGAACAATGATCTGCTACGGCCGAGGTGTTGGTCCTACCGTGTTTAAGTTCTGCTTTGTGTTCACGAATGCAGTCCGAGACATGGCGTTTGGTTTCTCCAATGTAACTACTACCACAGAGGCAATTTAGTTTGTAGACACCAGGGTATTGTATGTCCGGAATCACATCTTTTACAGACGGAACCAGATCACGGATTTTATGTAATGTGTTGAAACGGACCTGGATCTTGTGTTTATTCAAGATTTTGGAGATCTTTTTTGTGATCCCAGCAATGTAGGGTAAAGTGATGGTTTTGAAAGGCTCCTCAAGAGGGTTCTTCTTCATGGTTTGAGTGATAGCTTTGCGGATTGTATAGTCGGAGTAACCATTATCCCTAAGAGCTTGGTGTACGTGCTTGAGTTCACTGCTTATGTGTTCCTGGTCGGATATGCATTGGGCTCTATGATACAGAGTCTTGATGAGAGAATTCTTCTGTGATGGATGGTGGTGGGAATCCGGTTTCAGATAAGCATCCGTATGGGTAGCTTTCCTGTAGACAGAGTGGCTCATTGAACCATCAGGTCTCTTTTTAATTAGGACATCCAAAAAGGTATCTTGCCATCTATTTCGACTTCCATGGTAAATCTGATGGCTGGGTGTATAGAATTGATGTGGTCGAAGAATTGGTCTAGAGCAGGCCGGCCATGTGGCCAGATGACAAAAGTGTCATCCACGTACCTCTTCCATAAAGTTGGGCGCAGAGTGGCAGTCTGGATGGCGTCAGTCTCAAATTTCTCCATGAAAATGTTAGCTATAACTGGAGAAAGGGGGGAGCCCATTGGGGTGCCCTCAGTTTGTTTGTAGAAAGTTCCATTCCAAGTGAAGTATGTATTGGTTAAACAGTGTCTCACCAGGGGGGGTACCTCAGTGTTTAGTCCTTGATGAACCAAGTCTTCAATGATTGCAATGGTGTCAGGTACAGGAACCTTGGTGAATAAGGAAACTACATCAAAACTGACAAGCAGGTCGTCTGGGGACAGGGAAATACCCTTGATTGTTGATACCAGGTGAGTAGAATTTTGTACCGCAGAGGTGGTCTTTCCAGTGAAAGGACGCAGGATTTCAGACAAAAAACGAGCTAGTTTGTAGGTGGGAGAGCTGATAGTAGAGACTATGGGACGAAGAGGTGTATCAACTTTATGTATTTTTGGTAAGCCGTATAATCTTGGTGGCCTGGCAGCAGAAGGTTTCAACGAAAACTGTTTAGATTGATCAATTAATGCGGTTGAATCAGAAATTATTTTGTTGGTTTGTGTGACGAGGCTGTTGGTGGGATCTCTTTTTATTTTTGTATAACTACCATCGTCGAGTAATTCTTTAATTTTGTTGTTGTATTCTATTTTATCCATGATGACAGTAGCATTGCCTTTGTCAGCTGAGAGAACTACAATATCATTCCTCTTTTTTAATTTATATAATTCAAAACGCTCATCTTTGCTGAGGTTGCTAGCTAGCATCTTAGCGTTTTTGAGGGTTGCAGCGATTTCAGATCTTGCTACGTCTGCAGCGATGTGACCCAGGCCCCTGAGAGCAACGTCTACTTGGGCAATTATATCATTAACTGGTATGTGTTTAGGTGTGACTGCAAAGTTTAGACCTTTAGCTAAAACGGATTTCAGACCATCGGAAATAGAACTGTTACTGCGATTAATTACGACTTTATTAACGTCTAACTTTTTGGTGTGTGGGTCCGGTCTTTTGTTGAAGAGGAGGTTAAATTTGGAAATCAGGTTTTCCTTACATTTGGTCGACATAGTAGCAGCTGAAGAGGCAGTCATATTGTCTACATGTTACCAATCCGATGTGGACATTATTGCCGTCAATGATAAGTGTGATTTGTAGAGTGTCTTGTCTAACTGATCTAGTTCTGTGCGTATAAGTCTGATTTTTTCTGAGATAAGAGCTAAGCTAGTTTTGAAAAGAATTCGTTTCGCATTAGAAGAAGTTACAGCAGCAGAGGTCAGTGTAAATGCGATTGGTATTACCCCAGAGTCGCGGCATCTCTTCAGGAAGGTGAGAGACTCAATCAGCTGAGCTTTCTTATCCCGGAGTTTGTTGAAGGATCTTAAAGTTATGTGAAAACCCTCCCCGTAGAGGCGATTAAATTTTAATTTAAAGCTTTCGTGACTGCAGTAATTCATATTCTTAGTTTTTTCGGTAAAGTCACGTTGAAGAGAAACAACAAAATAATAAAATATATATAAAACAATAAAAATTCTCACGACGTTTCGACCATAACTCAAACGGTCATCTTCAGGTGTGTCGGTTTGCATAAATTTATTTTTAAGCCATCTGGCTTCCATGAGAGATTCGTTCATGAGGCTATCCACATATACAAGCACAGAGACAATTTCAACCGAGAAGGTGGATTCTATCTTAGCAATCATTGGAAAGATTTGATAAACCATTTCAGTTCTTAATTGATTGTTCACGCTTACATTGGCTTTCAGACAGCATACATTTTAAAATTTCGTCTCCCCCCTCCTCTTTTCAAAATATAGATGGACTAGTCCTGGGTAAACTGCCAAATCACTTCGCGTGACGCTAACGGCTTTTTTTATTTTATTATTATTTATTTATAAATAAATAAATGCGCAGTTTGAAAATAAATTTATGCAAACCGACACACCTGAAGATGACCGTTTGAGTTATGATCGAAACGTCGTGAGAATTTTTTATTGTTTTATATATATTTTATTATTTTGTTGTTTCTCTTCAACGTGACTTTACCGAAAAAA
Source organism: Petromyzon marinus (assembly GCF_048934315.1). Taxonomy (NCBI): domain Eukaryota; kingdom Metazoa; phylum Chordata; class Hyperoartia; order Petromyzontiformes; family Petromyzontidae; genus Petromyzon; species Petromyzon marinus. The sequence continues at coordinate 4,845,335 of NC_133728.1, forward strand.
CTAAGAATATGAATTACTGCAGTCATGAAAGCTTTAAATCAAAACCTCTGACCTGACACGGGAGATCTAGAGGTAAAAACCTCTGACCTGACACGGGAGATCTAGAGGTAAAAAAACCTCTGACCTGACACGGGAGATCTAGAGGTAAAAAACCTCTGACCTGATACGGGAGATCTAGAGGTAAAAACCTCTGACCTGACACGGGAGATCTGGAGGTAAAAAAACCTCTGACCTGACACGGAAGATCTAGAGGTAAAAACCTCTGACCTGACACGGGAGATCTAGAGGTAAAAACCTCTGACCTGACACGGGAGATCTAGAGGTAAAAAAACCTATGACCTGACACGGGAGATCTAGAGATAAAAAAACCTCTGACCTGATACGGGAGATCTAGAGGTAAAAACCTCTGACTTGACACAGGAGATCTAGAGGTAAAAAAACCTCTGACCTGACACGGGAGATCTAGAGGTAAAAAAAACTCTGACCTGACACGGGAGATCTAGAGGTAAAAACCTCTGACCTGACACGGGAGATCTAGAGGTAAAAACCTCTGACCTGAAACGGGAGATCTAGAGGTAAAAAAAACCTCTGACCTGACACGGGAGATCTAGAGGTTTAACCTCTGACCTGACACGGGAGATCTAGAGGTAAAAAAAACCTCTGACCTGACACGGGAGATCTAGAGGTAAAAACCTCTGACCTGACACGGGAGATCTAGAGGTAAAAAACCTCTGACCTGACACGGGAGATCTAGAGGTAAAAACCTCTGACCTGACACGGGAGATCTAGAGGTAAAAAAACCTCTGACCTGACACGGGAGATCTAGAGGTAAAACCTCTGACCTGACACGGGAGATCTAGAGGTAAAAAACCTCTGACCTGACACGGGAGATCTAGAGGTAAAAACCTCTGACCTGACACGGGAGATCTAGAGGTAAAAAAACCTCTGACCTGACACTGGAGATCTAGAGGTAAAAAACCTCTGACCTGACACGGGAGATCTAGAGGTAAAAACCTCTGACTTGACACGGGAGATCTAGAGGTAAAAAAAAACCTCTGAGCTGACACGGGAAATCTAGAGGTAAAAAACCTCTGACATGACACGGGAGATCTAGAGGTAAAAAAAACCTCTGACCTAACACGGGAGATCTAGAGGTAAAAACCTCTGACCTGACACGGGAGATCTAGACGTAAAAAACCTCTGACCTGACACGGGAGATCTAGAGGTAAAAACCTCTGACCTGACACGGGAGATCTAGAGGTAAAAACCTCTGACCTGACACGGGAGATCTAGAGGAAAAAACCTCTGACCTGACACGGGAGATCTAGAGGTAAAAAAAACCTCTGACCTGACACGGGAGATCTAGAGGTAAAAAAACCTCTGACCTGACACGGGAGATCTAGAGATAAAAAAACCTCTGACCTGATACGGGAGATATAGAGGTAAAAACCTCTGACCTGACACAGGAGATCTAGAGGTAAAAAAACCTCTGACCTGACACGGGAGATCTAGAGGTAAAAAACCTCTGACCTGACACGGGAGATCTAGAGGTAAAAACCTCTGACCTGACACGGGAGATCTGGAGGTAAAAAACCTCTGACCTGACACGGGAGATCTAGAGGTAAAAACCTCTGACCTGACACGGGAGATCTAGAAGTAAAAACCTCTGACCTGACACGGGAGATCTAGAGGTAAAAAAAACCTCTGACCTGACACGGGAGATCTAGAGATAAAAAACCTCTGACCTGATACGGGAGATCTAGAGGTAAAAACCTCTGACCTGACACAGGAGATCTAGAGGTAAAAAAACCTCTGACCTGACACGGGAGATCTAGAGGTAAAAACCTCTGACCTGACACGGGAGATCTAGAGGTAAAAACCTCTGACCTGACACGGGAGATCTAGAGGTAAAAACCTCTTACCTGACACGGGAGATCTAGAGGTAAAAACCTCTGACCTGATACGGGAGATCTAGAGGTAAAAACCTCTGACCTGACACGGGAGATCTAGAGGTAAAAAAGCCCCTGACCTGACACGGGAGATCTAGAGGTAAAAAAACCTCTGACCTGACACGGGAGATCTAGAGGTAAAAAAACCTCTGACCTGACACGGGAGATCTAGAGGTAAAAAAGCCCCTGACCTGACACGGGAGATCTCGAGGTAAAAAAACCTCTGACCTGACACGGGAGATCTATAGGTAAAAAACCTCCGACCTGACACGGGAGATCTAGAGGTAAAAAACCTCTGACCTGACACGGGAGATCTAGAGGTAAAAAAACCTCTGACCTGACACGGGAGATCTAGAGGTAAAAACCTCTGACCTGACACGGGAGATCTAGAGGTAAAAAAGCCCCTGACCTGACACGGGAGATCTAGAGGTAAAAAAACCTCTGACCTGACACGGGAGATCTAGAGGTAAAAACCTCTGAGCTGACACGGGAGATCTAGAGGTAAAAAACCTCTTACCTGACACGGGAGATCTAGAGGTAAAAACCTCTGACCTGACACGGGAGATCTAGAGGTAAAAACCTCTGACCTGACACGGGAGATCTAGAGGTAAAAAAGCCCCTGACCTGACACGGGAGATCTAGAGGTAAAAAAAACCTCTGACCTGACACGGGAGATCTAGAGGTAAAAACCTCTGACCTGACACGGGAGATCTAGAGGTAAAAAAACCTCTGACCTGACACGGGAGATCTAGAGGTAAAAAAGCCCCTGACCTGACACGGGAGATCTAGAGGTAAAAAAACCTCTGACCTGACACGGGAGATCTATAGGTAAAAAACCTCTGACCTGACACGGGAGATCTAGAGGTAAAAAACCTCTGACTTGACACGGGAGATCTAGAGGTAAAAAAACCTCTGACCTGACACGGGAGATCTAGAGGTAAAAACCTCTGACCTGACACGGGAGATCTAGAGGTAAAAAACCTCTGACCTGACACGGGAGATCTAGAGGTAAAAACCTCTGACCTGACACGGGAGATCTAGAGGTAAAAACCTCTGACCTGACACGGGAGATCTAGAGGTAAAAAACCTCTGACCTGACACTGGAGATCTAGAGGTAAAAAACCTCTGACCTGACACGGGAGATCTAGAGGTAAAAACCTCCGACCTGACACGGGAGATCTAGAGGTAAAAAACCTCTGACCTGACACGGGTGATCTAGAGGTAAAAACCTCTGACCTGACACGGGAGATCTAGAGGTAAAAAACCTCTGACCTGACACGGGAGATCTAGAGGTAAAAAAAACCTCTGACCTGACACGGGAGATCTAGAGGTAAAAACCTCTGAGCTGACACGGGAGATCTAGAGGTAAAAAACCTCTTACCTGACACGGGAGATCTAGAGGTAAAAAACCTCTGACATGACACGGGAGATCTAGAGGTAAAAAAACCTCTGACCTGACACGGGAGATCTAGAGGTAAAAACCTCTGACCTGACACGGGAGATCTAGAGGAAAAAACCTCTGACCTGACACGGGAGATCTAGAGATAAAAAAATCTCTGACCTGACACGGGAGATCTAGAGGTAAAAAAACCTCAGACCTGACACGGGAGATCTAGAGGTAAAAACCTCTGACCTGACACGGGAGATCTAGACGTAAAAAACCTCTGACCTGACAGGGGAGATCTAGAGGTAAAAAACCTCTGACCTGACACGGGAGATCTAGAGGTAAAAACCTCCGACCTGACACGGGAGATCTAGAGGTAAAAAACCTCTGACCTGACACGGGAGATCTAGAGGTAAAAACCTCTGACCTGACACGGGAGATCTAGAGGTAAAAAACCTCTGACCTGACACAGGAGATCTAGAGGTAAAAACCTCTGACCTGACACGGGAGATCTAGAGGAAAAAACCTCTGACCTGACACGGAAGATCTAGAGATAAAAAAATCTCTGACCTGACACGGGAGATCTAGAGGTAAAAAAACCTCTGACCTGACACGGGAGATCTAGAGGTAAAAACCTCTGACCTGACACGGGAGATCTAGACGTAAAAAACCTCTGACCTGACACGGGAGATCTAGAGGTAAAAACCTCCGACCTGACACGGGAGATCTAGAGGTAAAAAACCTCTGACCTGACACGGGAGATCTAGAGGTAAAAACCTCTGACCTGACACGGGAGATCTAGAGGTAAAAAACCTCTTACCTGACACGGGAGATCTAGAGGTAAAAAAACCTCTGACCTGACACGGGAGATCTAGAGGTAAAAACCTCTGAGCTGACACGGGAGATCTAGAGGTAAAAAACCTCTTACCTGACACGGGAGATCTAGAGGTAAAAAACCTCTGACATGACACGGGAGATCTAGAGGTAAAAAAACCTCTGACCTGACACGGGAGATCTAGAGGTAAAAACCTCTGACCTGACACGGGAGATCTAGAGGTAAAAAACCTCTGACCTGACACGGGAGATCTAGAGGTAAAAACCTCTGACCTGACACGGGAGATCTAGAGGTAAAAACCTCTGACCTGACACGGGAGATCTAGAGGTAAAAAACCTCTGACCTGACACGGGAGATCTAGAGGTAAAAAAGCCCCTGACCTGACACGGGAGATCTAAAGGTAAAAAAAAACCTCTGACCTGACACGGGAGATCTAGAGGTAAAAACCTCTGACCTGACACGGGAGATCTAGACGTAAAAAAAACCTCTGACCTGACAAGGGAGATCTAGAGGTAAAAAACCTCTGACCTGACATGGGAGATCTAGAGGTAAAAAACCTCTGACCTGACACGGGAGATCTAGAGGTAAAAAAAACCTCTGACCTGACACGGGAGATCTAGAGGTAAAAACCTCTGACCTGACACGGGAGATCTAGAGGTAAAAAAACCTCTGACCTGACACCGGAGATCTAGAGGTAAAAACCTCTGACCTGACACGGGAGATCTAGGGGGTAAAAAAAACCTCTGACTTGACACTGGAGATCTAGAGGTAAAAAACCTCTGACCTGACACGGGAGATCTAGAGGTAAAAACCTCTGACCTGACACGGGAGATCTAGAGGTAAAAAACCTCTGACCTGACACGGGAGATCTAGAGGTAAAAACCTCTGACCTGACACGGGAGATCTAGAGGTAAAAAAACCTCTGACCTGACACGGGAGATCTAGAGGTAAAAAACCTCTGACCTGACACGGGAGATCTAGAGGTAAAAAAAACCTCTGACCTGACACGGGAGATCTAGAGGTAAAAACCTCTGACCTGACACGGGAGATCTAGACGTAAAAAAACCTCTGACCTGACACGGGAGATCTAGAGGTAAAAACCTCTGACCTGACTACGGGAGATCTAGAGGTAAAAACCTCTGACCTGACACGGGAGATCTAGAGGTAAAAACCTCTGACCTGACACGGGAGATCTAGAGGTAAAAAACCTCTGACCTGACACGGGAGATCTAGAGGTAAAAACCTCTGACCTGACACGGGAGATCTAGAGGTAAAAAAACCTCTGACTTGACACTGGAGATCTAGAGGTAAAAAACCTCTTACCTTACACGGGAGATCTAGAGGTAAAAACCTCTGACCTGACACGGGAGATCTAGAGGTAAAAACCTCTGACCTGACACGGGAGATCTAGAGGTAAAAACCTCTGACCTGACACGGGAGATCTAGAGGTAAAAAAACCTCTGACCTGACACGAGAGATCTAGAGGTAAAAAAACCTCTGACCTGACACTGGAGATCTAGAGGTAAAAACCTCTGACCTGACACGGGAGATCTAGAGGTAAAAAACCTCTGACCTGACACGGGAGATCTAGAGGTAAAAAAACCTCTGACCTGACACGGGAGATCTAGAGGTAAAAACCTCTGACCTGACACGGGAGATCTAGAGGTAAAAACCTCTGACCTGACTACGGGAGATCTAGAGGTAAAAACCTCTGACCTGACACGGGAGATCTAGAGGTAAAAAAACCTCTGACCTGACACGGGAGATCTAGAGGTAAAATCCTCTGACATGACACGGGAGATCTAGAGGTAAAAACCTCTGACCTGACACGGGAGATCTAGAGGTAAAAAACCTCTGACCTGACACGGGAGATCTAGAGGTAAAAAACCTCTGACCTGACACGGGAGATCTAGAGGTAAAAACCTCTGACCTGACACGGGAGATCTAGAGGTAAAAAACCTCTGACCTGACACGGGAGATCTAGAGGTAAAAAACCTCTGACCTGACACGGGTGATCTAGAGGTTTAACCTCTGACCTGACACGGGAGATCTAGAGGTGAAAAACCTCTGACCTGACACGGGAGATCTAGAGGTTTAACCTCTGACCTGACACGGGAGATCTAGAGGTAAAAAACCTCTGACCTGACACGGGAGATCTAGAGGTTTAACCTCTGACCTGACACGGGAGATCTAGAGGTAAAAAAACCTCTGACCTGACACGGGAGATCTAGAGGTTTAACCTCTGACCTGACACGGGAGATCTAAAGGTAAAAAACCTCTGACCTGACACGGGAGATCTAGAGGTAAAAACCTCTGACCTGACACGGGAGATCTAGAGGTAAAAAAACCTCTGACCTGACACGGGAGATCTAGAGGTAAAAAACCTCTGACCTGACACGGGAGATCTAGAGGTAAAAAAACCTCTGACCTGACACGGGAGATCTAGAGGTAAAAACCTCTGACCTGACACGGGAGATCTAGACGTAAAAAAACCTCTGACCTGACACGGGAGATCTAGAGGTAAAAACCTCTGACCTGACTACGGGAGATCTAGAGGTAAAAACCTCTGACCTGACACGGGAGATCTAGAGGTAAAAACCTCTGACCTGACACGGGAGATCTAGAGGTAAAAAACCTCTGACCTGACACGGGAGATCTAGAGGTAAAAACCTCTGACCTGACACGGGAGATCTAGAGGTAAAAAAACCTCTGACCTGACACGAGAGATCTAGAGGTAAAAAAACCTCTGGCCTGACACGGGAGATCTAGAGCTAAAAACCTCTGACCTGACACGGGAGATCTAGAGGTAAAAAACCTCTGACCTGACACGGGAGATCTAGAGGTAAAAAAACCTCTGACCTGACTACGGGAGATCTAGAGGTAAAAACCTCTGACCTGACACGGGAGATCTAGAGGTAAAAAAACCTCTGACCTGACACGGGAGATCTAGAGGTAAAAAACCTCTGACCTGACACGGGAGATCTAGAGGTAAAAACCTCTGACCTGACACGGGAGATCTAGAGGTAAAAAACCTCTGACCTGACACGGGAGATCTAGAGGTAAAAAACCTCTGACCTGACACGGGTGATCTAGAGGTTTAACCTCTGACCTGACACGGGAGATCTAGAGGTGAAAAACCTCTGACCTGACACGGGAGATCTAGAGGTTTAACCTCTGACCTGACACGGGAGATCTAGAGGTAAAAAACCTCTGACCTGACACGGGAGATCTAGAGGTTTAACCTCTGACCTGACACGGGAGATCTAGAGGTAAAAAAACCTCTGACCTGACACGGGAGATCTAGAGGTTTAACCTCTGACCTGACACGGGAGATCTAAAGGTAAAAAACCTCTGACCTGACACGGGAGATCTAAAGGTAAAAAACCTCTGACCTGACACGGGAGATCTAGACGTAAAAAACCTCTGACCTGACACGGGAGATCTAGAGGTAAAAACCTCTGACCTGACACGGGAGATCTAGAGGTAAAAACCTCTGACCTGACACGGGAGATCTAGAGGTAAAAAACCTCTGACCTGACACGGGAGATCTAGAGGTAAAAAAGCCCCTGACCTGACACGGGAGATCTAAAGGTAAAAAAAAACCTCTGACCTGACACGGGAGATCTAGAGGTAAAAACCTCTGACCTGACACGGGAGATCTAGACGTAAAAAAAACCTCTGACCTGACAAGGGAGATCTAGAGGTAAAAAACCTCTGACCTGACATGGGAGATCTAGAGGTAAAAAACCTCTGACCTGACACGGGAGATCTAGAGGTAAAAAAAACCTCTGACCTGACACGGGAGATCTAGAGGTAAAAACCTCTGACCTGACACGGGAGATCTAGAGGTAAAAAAACCTCTGACCTGACACCGGAGATCTAGAGGTAAAAACCTCTGACCTGACACGGGAGATCTAGGGGGTAAAAAAAACCTCTGACTTGACACTGGAGATCTAGAGGTAAAAAACCTCTGACCTGACACGGGAGATCTAGAGGTAAAAACCTCTGACCTGACACGGGAGATCTAGAGGTAAAAAACCTCTGACCTGACACGGGAGATCTAGAGGTAAAAACCTCTGACCTGACACGGGAGATCTAGAGGTAAAAAAACCTCTGACCTGACACGGGAGATCTAGAGGTAAAAAACCTCTGACCTGACACGGGAGATCTAGAGGTAAAAAAACCTCTGACCTGACACGGGAGATCTAGAGGTAAAAACCTCTGACCTGACACGGGAGATCTAGACGTAAAAAAACCTCTGACCTGACACGGGAGATCTAGAGGTAAAAACCTCTGACCTGACTACGGGAGATCTAGAGGTAAAAACCTCTGACCTGACACGGGAGATCTAGAGGTAAAAACCTCTGACCTGACACGGGAGATCTAGAGGTAAAAAACCTCTGACCTGACACGGGAGATCTAGAGGTAAAAACCTCTGACCTGACACGGGAGATCTAGAGGTAAAAAAACCTCTGACTTGACACTGGAGATCTAGAGGTAAAAAACCTCTTACCTTACACGGGAGATCTAGAGGTAAAAACCTCTGACCTGACACGGGAGATCTAGAGGTAAAAACCTCTGACCTGACACGGGAGATCTAGAGGTAAAAACCTCTGACCTGACACGGGAGATCTAGAGGTAAAAAAACCTCTGACCTGACACGAGAGATCTAGAGGTAAAAAAACCTCTGACCTGACACTGGAGATCTAGAGGTAAAAACCTCTGACCTGACACGGGAGATCTAGAGGTAAAAAACCTCTGACCTGACACGGGAGATCTAGAGGTAAAAAAACCTCTGACCTGACACGGGAGATCTAGAGGTAAAAACCTCTGACCTGACACGGGAGATCTAGAGGTAAAAACCTCTGACCTGACTACGGGAGATCTAGAGGTAAAAACCTCTGACCTGACACGGGAGATCTAGAGGTAAAAAAACCTCTGACCTGACACGGGAGATCTAGAGGTAAAATCCTCTGACATGACACGGGAGATCTAGAGGTAAAAACCTCTGACCTGACACGGGAGATCTAGAGGTAAAAAACCTCTGACCTGACACGGGAGATCTAGAGGTAAAAAACCTCTGACCTGACACGGGAGATCTAGAGGTAAAAACCTCTGACCTGACACGGGAGATCTAGAGGTAAAAAACCTCTGACCTGACACGGGAGATCTAGAGGTAAAAAACCTCTGACCTGACACGGGTGATCTAGAGGTTTAACCTCTGACCTGACACGGGAGATCTAGAGGTGAAAAACCTCTGACCTGACACGGGAGATCTAGAGGTTTAACCTCTGACCTGACACGGGAGATCTAGAGGTAAAAAACCTCTGACCTGACACGGGAGATCTAGAGGTTTAACCTCTGACCTGACACGGGAGATCTAGAGGTAAAAAAACCTCTGACCTGACACGGGAGATCTAGAGGTTTAACCTCTGACCTGACACGGGAGATCTAAAGGTAAAAAACCTCTGACCTGACACGGGAGATCTAGAGGTAAAAACCTCTGACCTGACACGGGAGATCTAGAGGTAAAAAAACCTCTGACCTGACACGGGAGATCTAGAGGTAAAAAACCTCTGACCTGACACGGGAGATCTAGAGGTAAAAAAACCTCTGACCTGACACGGGAGATCTAGAGGTAAAAACCTCTGACCTGACACGGGAGATCTAGACGTAAAAAAACCTCTGACCTGACACGGGAGATCTAGAGGTAAAAACCTCTGACCTGACTACGGGAGATCTAGAGGTAAAAACCTCTGACCTGACACGGGAGATCTAGAGGTAAAAACCTCTGACCTGACACGGGAGATCTAGAGGTAAAAAACCTCTGACCTGACACGGGAGATCTAGAGGTAAAAACCTCTGACCTGACACGGGAGATCTAGAGGTAAAAAAACCTCTGACTTGACACTGGAGATCTAGAGGTAAAAAACCTCTTACCTTACACGGGAGATCTAGAGGTAAAAACCTCTGACCTGACACGGGAGATCTAGAGGTAAAAACCTCTGACCTGACACGGGAGATCTAGAGGTAAAAACCTCTGACCTGACACGGGAGATCTAGAGGTAAAAAAACCTCTGACCTGACACGAGAGATCTAGAGGTAAAAAAACCTCTGGCCTGACACGGGAGATCTAGAGCTAAAAACCTCTGACCTGACACGGGAGATCTAGAGGTAAAAAACCTCTGACCTGACACGGGAGATCTAGAGGTAAAAAAACCTCTGACCTGACACGGGAGATCTAGAGGTAAAAACCTCTGACCTGACACGTGAGATCTAGAGGTAAAAACCTCTGACCTGACTACGGGAGATCTAGAGGTAAAAACCTCTGACCTGACACGGGAGATCTAGAGGTAAAAAAACCTCTGACCTGACACGGGAGATCTAGAGGTAAAATCCTCTGACATGACACGGGAGATCTAGAGGTAAAAACCTCTGACCTGACACGGGAGATCTAGAGGTAAAAAACCTCTGAACTGACACGGGAGATCTAGAGGTAAAAAACCTCTGACCTGACACGGGAGATCTAGAGGTAAAAACCTCTGACCTGACACGGGAGATCTAGAGGTAAAAAACCTCTGACCTGACACGGGAGATCTAGAGGTAAAAAACCTCTGACCTGACACGGGTGATCTAGAGGTTTAACCTCTGACCTGACACGGGAGATCTAGAGGTGAAAAACCTCTGACCTGACACGGGAGATCTAGAGGTTTAACCTCTGACCTGACACGGGAGATCTAGAGGTAAAAAACCTCTGACCTGACACGGGAGATCTAGAGGTTTAACCTCTGACCTGACACGGGAGATCTAGAGGTAAAAAAACCTCTGACCTGACACGGGAGATCTAGAGGTTTAACCTCTGACCTGACACGGGAGATCTAAAGGTAAAAAACCTCTGACCTGACACGGGAGATCTAGAGGTAAAAAACCTCTGACCTGACATGGGAGATCTAGAGGTAAAAACCTCTGACCTGACACGGGAGATCTACAGGTTTAACCTCTGACCTGACACGGGAGATCTACAGGTTTAACCTCTGACCTGACACGGGAGATCTACAGGTTTAACCTCTGACCTGACACGGGAGATCTAGAGGTAAAAAACCTGCGACCTGACACGGGAGATCTGGAGGTAAAAAACCTCTGACCTGACAGGGGAGATCTAGAGGTAAAAACCTCTGACCTGACACGGGAGATCTAGAGGTAAAAAACCTCTGACCTGACACGGGAGATCTAGAGGTAAAAACCTCTGACCTGACACGGGAGATCTAGAGGTAAAAAAACCTGTGACCTGACAGGGGAGATTTAGAGGTAAAAACCTCTGACCTGACATGGGAGATCTAGAGGTAAAAACCTCTGACCTGACACGGGAGATCTAGAGGTAAAAAAACCTCTGACCTGACATGGGAGATCTAGAGGTAAAAACCTCTGACCTGACATGGGAGATCTAGAGGTAAAAACCTCTGACCTGACATGGGAGATCTAGAGGTAAAAAACCTCTGACATGACACGGGAGATCTAGAGGTAAAAACCTCTGACCTGACACGGGAGATCTAGAGGTAAAAACCTCTGACCTGACACGGGAGATCTCGAGGTAAAAACCTCTGACCTGACACGGGAGATCTAGAGGTAAAAAAACCTCTGACTTGACACTGGAGATCTAGAGGTAAAAAACCTCTTACCTTACACGGGAGATCTAGAGGTAAAAACCTCTGACCTGACACGGGAGATCTAGAGGTAAAAACCTCTGACCTGACACGGGAGATCTAGAGGTAAAAACCTCTGACCTGACACGGGAGATCTAGAGGTAAAAAACCTCTGACCTGACACGAGAGATCTAGAGGTAAAAAAACCTCTGACCTGACACGGGAGATCTAGAGGTAAAAACCTCTGACCTGACACGGGAGATCTAGAGGTAAAAAACCTCTGACCTGACACGGGAGATCTAGAGGTAAAAAAACCTCTGACCTGACACGGGAGATCTAGAGGTAAAAACCTCTGACCTGACACGGGAGATCTAGAGGTAAAAACCTCTGACCTGACTACGGGAGATCTAGAGGTAAAAACCTCTGACCTGACACGGGAGATCTAGAGGTAAAAAAAACCTCTGACCTGACACGGGAGATCTAGAGGTAAAATCCTCTGACATGACACGGGAGATCTAGAGGTAAAAACCTCTGACCTGACACGGGAGATCTAGAGGTAAAAAACCTCTGAACTGACACGGGAGATCTAGAGGTAAAAAACCTCTGACCTGACACGGGAGATCTAGAGGTAAAAACCTCTGACCTGACACGGGAGATCTAGAGGTAAAAAACCTCTGACCTGACACGGGAGATCTAGAGGTAAAAAACCTCTGACCTGACACGGGTGATCTAGAGGTTTAACCTCTGACCTGACACGGGAGATCTAGAGGTGAAAAACCTCTGACCTGACACGGGAGATCTAGAGGTTTAACCTCTGACCTGACACGGGAGATCTAGAGGTAAAAAACCTCTGACCTGACACGGGAGATCTAGAGGTTTAACCTCTGACCTGACACGGGAGATCTAGAGGTAAAAAAACCTCTGACCTGACACGGGAGATCTAGAGGTTTAACCTCTGACCTGACACGGGAGATCTAAAGGTAAAAAACCTCTGACCTGACACGGGAGATCTAGAGGTAAAAAACCTCTGACCTGACATGGGAGATCTAGAGGTAAAAACCTCTGACCTGACACGGGAGATCTACAGGTTTAACCTCTGACCTGACACGGGAGATCTACAGGTTTAAACTCTGACCTGACACGGGAGATCTAGAGGTAAAAAACCTGCGACCTGACACGGGAGATCTGGAGGTAAAAAACCTCTGACCTGACAGGGGAGATCTAGAGGTAAAAACCTCTGACCTGACACGGGAGATCTAGAGGTAAAAAACCTCTGACCTGACACGGGAGATCTAGAGGTAAAAACCTCTGACCTGACACGGGAGATCTAGAGGAAAAAAAACCTGTGACCTGACAGGGGAGATTTAGAGGTAAAAACCTCTGACCTGACATGGGAGATCTAGAGGTAAAAACCTCTGACCTGACACGGGAGATCTAGAGGTAAAAAACCTCTGACCTGACATGGGAGATCTAGAGGTAAAAACCTCTGACCTGACACGGGAGATCTAGAGGTAAAAACCTCTGACCTGACATGGGAGATCTAGAGGTAAAAAACCTCTGACATGACACGGGAGATCTAGAGGTAAAAACCTCTGACCTGACACGGGAGATCTAGAGGTAAAAACCTCTGACCTGACACGGGAGATCTAGAGGTAAAAACCTCTGACCTGACACGGGAGATCTAGAGGTAAAAACCTCTGACCTGACACGGGAGATCCAGAGGTAAAAAACCTCTGACATGACACGGGAGATCTAGAGGTAAAAACCTCTGACATGACACGGGAGATCTAGAGGTAAAAACCTCTGACCTGACACGGGAGATCTAGAGGTAAAAACCTCTGACCTGACACGGGAGATCTAGAGGTAAAAACCTCTGACCTGACATGGGAGATCTAGAGGTAAAAAACCTCTGACCTGACACGGGAGATCTAGAGGTAAAAACCTCTGACCTGACACGGGAGATCTAGAGGTAAAAACCTCTGACCTGACACGGGAGATCTAGAGGTAAAAAACCTCTGACCTGACACGGGAGATCTAGAGGTAAAAACCTCTGACCTGACATGGGAGATCTAGAGGTAAAAACCTCTGACCTGACACGCGAGATCTAGAGGTAAAAACCTCTGACCTGACACGGGAGATCTAGAGGTAAAAAACCTCTGACATGACACGGGAGATCTAGAGGTAAAAACCTCTGACCTGACACGGGAGATCTAGAGGTAAAAAAACCTCTGACCTGACACGGGAGATCTAGAGGTAAAAACCTCTGACCTGACACGGGAGATCTAGAGGTAAAAAACCTCTGACCTGACACGAGAGATCAAGAGGTAAAAAACCTCTGACCTGACACTGGAGATCTAGAGGTAAAAACCTCTGACCTGACACGGGAGATCTAGAGGTAAAAAACCTCTGACCTGACACGGGAGATCTAGAGGTAAAAAACCTCTGACCTGACACGGGAGATCTAGAGGTAAAAACCTCTGACCTGACACGGGAGATCTATAGGTAAAAAACCTCTGACCTGACACGGGAGATCTAGAGGTAAAAACCTCTGACCTGACACGGGAGATCTAGAGGTAAAAAACCTCTGACCTGACACGGGAGATCTAGAGGTAAAAACCTCTGACCTGACACGGGAGATCTAGAGGTAAAAAAACCTCTGACTTGACACTGGAGATCTAGAGGTAAAAAACCTCTGACCTGACACGGGAGATCTAGAGGTAAAAACCTCTGACCTGACACGGGAGATCTAGAGGTAAAAAACCTCTGACCTGACACGGGAGATCTAGAGGTAAAAACCTCTGACCTGACACGGGAGATCTAGAGGTAAAAAACCTCTGACCTGACACGGGAGATTTAGAGGTAAAAACCTCTGACCTGACACGGGAGATCTAGAGGTAAAAAAACCTCTGACCTGACACGGGAGATCTAGAGGTAAAAAACCTCTGACCTGACACGGGAGATCTAGAGGTAAAAAACCTCTGACCTGACACGGGAGATCTAGAGGTAAAAACCTCTGACCTGACACGGGAGATCTAGAGGTAAAAAAAACCTCTGACCTGGCACGGGAGATAAAAAAGCCCCTGACCTGACACGGGAGATCTAGAGGTAAAAAAACCTCTTACCTGACACGGGAGATCTAGAGGTAAAAAACCTCTGACCTGACACGGGAGATCTAGAGGTAAAAAAACCTCTGACCTGACACGGGAGATCTAGAGGTAAAAACCTCTGACCTGACACGGGAGATCTAGAGGTAAAAAACCTCTGACCTGACACGGGAGATCTAGAGGTAAAAAAACCTCTGACCTGACACGGGAGATCTAGAGGTAAAAACCTCTGACCTGACACGGGAGATCTAGAGGTAAAAAACCTCTGACCTGACACGGGAGATCTAGAGGTTAAAAAAACCTCTGAGATGACACGGGAGATCTAGAGGTAAAAAACCTCTGACCTGACACGGGAGATCTAGAGGTAAAAAACCTCTGACATGACACGGGAGATCTAGAGGTAAAAAAACCTCTGACCTGACACGGGAGATCTAGAGGTAAAAACCTCTGACCTGACACGGGAGATCTAGACGTAAAAAACCTCTGACCTGACACGGGAGATCTAGAGGTAAAAACCTCTGACCTGACACGGGAGATCTAGAGGTAAAAACCTCTGACCTGACACGGGAGATCTAGAGGTAAAAAAACCTCTGACCTGACACGGGAGATCTAGAGGTAAAAACCTCTGACCTGACACGGGAGATCTAGACGTAAAAAACCTCTGACCTGACAAGGGAGATCTAGAGGTAAAAACCTCTGACCTGACACGGGAGATCTAGAGGTAAAAACCTCTGACCTGATACAGGAGATCTAGAGGTAAAAACCTCTGACCTGACACGGGAGATCTAGAGGTAAAAAAACCTCTGACCTGACACGGGAGATCTAGAGGTAAAAAAGCCTCTGACCTGACACGGGAGATCTAAAGGTAAAAAAACCTCTGACCTGACACGGGAGATCTAGAGGTAAAAACCTCTGACCTGACACGGGAGATCTAGAGGTAAAAAAACCTCTGACCTGACACGGGAGATCTAGAGGTAAAAAACCTCTGACCTGACACGGGAGATCTAGAGGTAAAAAAAACCTCTGACCTGACACGGGAGATCTAGAGGTAAAAAACCTCTGACCTGACACGGGAGATCTAGAGGTAAAAACCTCTGACCTGACACGGGAGATCTAGGGGTAAAAAAAAACCTCTGACTTGACACTGGAGATCTAGAGGTAAAAAACCTCTGACCTAACACGGGAGATCTAGAGGTAAAAACCTCTGACCTGACACGGGAGATCTAGAGGTAAAAAACCTCTGACCTGACACGGGAGATCTAGAGGTAAAAACCTCTGACCTGACACGGGAGATCTAGAGGTAAAAACCTCTGACCTGACACGGGAGATCTAGAGGTAAAAAACCTCTGACCTGACACGGGAGATCTAGAGGTAAAAAACCTCTGACCTGACACGGGAGATCTAGAGGTAAAAACCTCTGACCTGACACGGGAGATCTAGAGGTAAAAAACCTCTGACCTATATTCTTAGTTTTTTCGGTAAAGTCACGTTGAAGAGAAACAACAAAATAATAAAATATATATAAAACAATAAAAAATTCTCACGACGTTTCGACCATAACTCAAACGGTCATCTTCAGGTGTGTCGGTTTGCATAAATTTATTTTTAAACTGCGCGTTTATTTATTTATAAATAAATAATAATGAAATAAAAAAAGACGTTAGCGTCACGCGCAGCGATTTGGCAGTTTACCCAGGACTAGTCCATCTATATTTTGAAAAGAGGAGGGGGGAGACGAAATTTTAAAATGTATGCTGTCTGAAAGCCAATGTAAGCGTGAACAATCAATTAAGAACTGAAATGGTTTATCAAATCTTTCCAATGATTGCTAAGATAGAATCCACCTTCTCGGTTGAAATTGTCTCTGTGCTTGTATATGTGGATAGCCTCATGAACGAATCTCTCATGGAAGCCAGATGGCTTACAAATAACCTCTGTCTTGGAAAAGTCAATGGCATGTGAGCCTACTGAATTAGAACAATGATCTGCTACGGCCGAGGTGTTGGTCCTACCGTGTTTAAGGTCTGCTTTGTGTTCACGAATGCAGTCCGAGACATGGCGTTTGGTTTCTCCAATGTAACTACTACCACAGAGGCAACTTAGTTTGTAGACACCAGGGTATTGTATGTCCGGAATCACATCTTTTACAGACGGAACCATATCACGGATTTTATGTAATGTGTTGAAACGGACCTGGATCTTGTGTTTATTCAAGATTTTGGAGATATTTTTTGTGATCCCAGCAATGTAGGGTAAAGTGATGGTTTTGAAAGGCTCCTCAAGAGGGTTCTTCTTCATGGTTTGAGTGATAGCTTTGCGGATTGTATAGTCGGAGTAACCATTATCCCTAAGAGCTTGGTGTACGTGCTTGAGTTCACTGCTTATGTGTTCCTGGTCGGATATGCATTGGGCTCTATGATACAGAGTCTTGATGAGAGAATTCTTCTGTGATGGATGGTGGTGGGAATCCGGTTTCAGATAAGCATCCGTATGGGTAGCTTTCCTGTAGACAGAGTGGCTCATTGAACCATCAGGTCTCTTTTTAATTAGGACATCCAAAAAAGGTATCTTGCCATCTATTTCGACTTCCATGGTAAATCTGATGGCTGGGTGTATAGAATTGATGTGGTCGAAGAATTGGTCTAGAGCAGGCCGGCCATGTGGCCAGATGACAAAAGTGTCATCCACGTACCTCTTCCATAAAGTTGGGCGCAGAGTGGCAGTCTGGATGGCGTCAGTCTCAAATTTCTCCATGAAAATGTTAGCTATAACTGGAGAAAGGGGGGAGCCCATTGCGGTGCCCTCAGTTTGTTTGTAGAAAGTTCCATTCCAAGTGAAGTATGTATTGGTTAAACAGTGTCTCACCAGGGGGGGTACCTCAGTGTTTAGTCCTTGATGAACCAAGTCTTCAATGATTGCAATGGTGTCAGGTACAGGAACCTTGGTGAATAAGGAAACTACATCAAAACTGACAAGCAGGTCGTCTGGGGACAGGGAAATACCCTTGATTGTTGATACCAGGTGAGTAGAATTTTGTACCGCAGAGGTGGTCTTTCCAGTGAAAGGACGCAGGATTTCAGACAAAAAACGAGCTAGTTTGTAGGTGGGGGAGCTGATAGTAGAGACTATGGGACGAAGAGGTGTATCAACTTTATGTATTTTTGGTAAGCCGTATAATCTTGGTGGCCTGGCAGCAGAAGGTTTCAACGAAAACTGTTTAGGTTGATCAATTAATGCGGTTGAATCAGAAATTATTTTGTTGGTTTGTGTGACGAGGCTGTTGGTGGGATCTCTTTTTATTTTTGTATAACTACCATCGTCGAGTAATTCTTTAATTTTGTTGTTGTATTCTATTTTATCCATGATGACAGTAGCATTGCCTTTGTCAGCTGAGAGAACTACAATATCATTCCTCTTTTTTAATTTATATAATTCAAAACGCTCATCTTTGCTGAGGTTGCTAGCTGGCATCTTAGCGTTTTTGAGGGTTGCAGCGATTTCAGATCTTGCTACGTCTGCAGTGATGTGACCCAGGCCCCTGAGAGCAACGTCTACTTGGGCAATTATATCATTAACTGGTATGTGTTTAGGTGTGACTGCAAAGTTTAGACCTTTAGCTAAAACGGATTTCAGACCATCGGAAATAGAACTGTTACTGCGATTAATTACGACTTTATTAACGTCTAACTTTTTGGTGTGTGGGTCCGGTCTTTTGTTGAAGAGGAGGTTAAATTTGGAAATCAGGTTTTCCTTACATTTGGTCGACATAGTAGCAGCTGAAGAGGTAGTCATATTGTCTACATGTTCCCAATCCGATGTGGACATTATTGCCGTCAATGATAAGTGTGATTTGTAGAGTGTCTTGTCTAACTGATCTAGTTCTGTGCGTATAAGTCTGATTTTTTCTGAGATAAGAGCTAAGCTAGTTTTGAAAAGAATTCGTTTCGCATTAGAAGAAGTTACAGCAGCAGAGGTCAGTGTAAATGCGATTGGTATTACCCCAGAGTCGCGGCATCTCTTCAGGAAGGTGAGAGACTCGATCAGCTGAGCTTTCTTATCCCGGAGTTTGTTGAAGGATCTTAAAGTTATGTGAAAACCCTCCCCGTAGAGGCGATTAAATTTTGATTTAAAGCTTTCGTGACTGCAGTAATTCATATTCTTAGTTTTTTCGGTAAAGTCACGTTGAAGAGAAACAACAAAATAATAAAATATATATAAAACAATAAAAATTCTCACGACGTTTCGACCATAACTCAAACGGTCATCTTCAGGTGTGTCGGTTTGCATAAATTTATTTTTAAGCCATCTGGCTTCCATGAGAGATTCGTTCATGAGGCTATCCACATATACAAGCACAGAGACAATTTCAACCGAGAAGGTGGATTCTATCTTAGCAATCATTGGAAAGATTTGATAAACCATTTCAGTTCTTAATTGATTGTTCACGCTTACATTGGCTTTCAGACAGCATACATTTTAAAATTTCGTCTCCCCCCTCCTCTTTTCAAAATATAGATGGACTAGTCCTGGGTAAACTGCCAAATCACTTCGCGTGACGCTAACGGCTTTTTTATTTTATTATTATTTATTTATAAATAAATAAATGCGCAGTTTGAAAATAAATTTATGCAAACCGACACACCTGAAGATGACCGTTTGAGTTATGGTCGAAACGTCGTGAGAATTTTTTATTGTTTTATATATATTTTATTATTTTGTTGTTTCTCTTCAACGTGACTTTACCGAAAAAACTAAGAATATGAATTACTGCAGTCACGAAAGCTTTAAATCAAAACCTCTGACCTGACACGGGAGATCTAGAGGTAAAAACCTCTGACCTGACACGGGAGATCTAGAGGTAAAAAACCTCTGACCTGACACGGGAGATCTAGAGGTAAAAAACCTCTGACCTGACACGGGTGATCTAGAGGTTTAACCTCTGACCTGACACGGGAGATCTAGAGGTGAAAAACCTCTGACCTGACACGGGAGATCTAGAGGTTTAACCTCTGACCTGACACGGGAGATCTAGAGGTAAAAAACCTCTGACCTGACACGGGAGATCTAGAGGTTTAACCTCTGACCTGACACGGGAGATCTAGAGGTAAAAAAACCTCTGACCTGACACGGGAGATCTAGAGGTTTAACCTCTGACCTGACACGGGAGATCTAAAGGTAAAAAACCTCTGACCTGACACGGGAGATCTAGAGGTAAAAACCTCTGACCTGACACGGGAGATCTAGAGGTAAAAAAACCTCTGACCTGACACGGGAGATCTAGAGGTAAAAAACCTCTGACCTGACACGGGAGATCTAGAGGTAAAAAAACCTCTGACCTGACACGGGAGATCTAGAGGTAAAAACCTCTGACCTGACACGGGAGATCTAGACGTAAAAAAACCTCTGACCTGACACGGGAGATCTAGAGGTAAAAACCTCTGACCTGACTACGGGAGATCTAGAGGTAAAAACCTCTGACCTGACACGGGAGATCTAGAGGTAAAAACCTCTGACCTGACACGGGAGATCTAGAGGTAAAAAACCTCTGACCTGACACGGGAGATCTAGAGGTAAAAACCTCTGACCTGACACGGGAGATCTAGAGGTAAAAACCTCTGACCTGATACAGGAGATCTAGAGGTAGAAACCTCTAACTTGACACGGGAGATCTAGAGGTAAAAACCTCTGACCTGATACAGGAGATCTAGAGGTAAAAAACCTCTGACCTGACACGGGAGATCTAGAGGTAAAAAACCTCTGACCTGACACGGGAGATCTAGAGGTAAAAACCTCTGACCTGACACGGGAGATCTAGAGGTAAAAAAAACCTCTGACCTGGCACGGGAGATAAAAAAGCCCCTGACCTGACACGGGAGATCTAGAGGTAAAAAAACCTCTTACCTGACACGTGAGATCTAGAGGTAAAAAACCTCTGACCTGACACGGGAGATCTAGAGGTAAAAAAACCTCTGACCTGACACGGGAGATCTAGAGGTAAAAACCTCTGACCTGACACGGGAGATCTAGAGGTAAAAAACCTCTGACCTGACACGGGAGATCAAGAGGTAAAAAAAACTCTGACCTGACACGGGAGATCTAGAGGTAAAAACCTCTGACCTGACACGGGAGATCTAGAGGTAAAAAACCTCTGACCTGACACGGGAGATCTAGAGGTTAAAAAAACCTCTGAGATGACACGGGAGATCTAGAGGTAAAAAACCTCTGACCTGACACGGGAGATCTAGAGGTAAAAAACCTCTGACCTGACACGGGAGATCTAGACGTAAAAAACCTCTGACCTGACACGGGAGATCTAGAGGTAAAAACCTCTGACCTGACACGGGAGATCTAGAGGTAAAAACCTCTGACCTGACACGGGAGATCTAGAGGTAAAAAAAACCTATGACCTGACACGGGAGATCTAGAGGTAAAAACCTCTGACCTGACACGGGAGATCTAGAGGTAAAAAAACCTCTGACCTGACACGGGAGATCTAGAGGTAAAAACCTCTGACCTGACACGGGAGATCTAGACGTAAAAAACCTCTGACCTGACACGGGAGATCTAGAGGTAAAAACCTCTGACCTGACACGGGAGATCTAGAGGTAAAAACCTCTGACCTGATACAGGAGATCTAGAGGTAAAAACCTCTGACCTGACACGGGAGATCTAGAGGTAAAAAAACCTCTGACCTGACACGGGAGATCTAGAGGTAAAAAAGCCCCTGACCTGACACGGGAGATCTAGAGGTAAAAAACCTCTGACCTGACACGGGAGATCTAGAGGTAAAAAAACCTCTGACCTGACACGGGAGATCTAGAGGTTTAACCTCTGACCTGACACGGGAGATCTAAAGGTAAAAAACCTCTGACCTGACACGGGAGATCTAGAGGTAAAAACCTCTGACCTGACACGGGAGATCTAGAGGTAAAAAAACCTCTGACCTGACACGGGAGATCTAGAGGTAAAAAACCTCTGACCTGACACGGGAGATCTAGAGGTAAAAACCTCTGACCTGACACGGGAGATCTAGGGGTAAAAAAAAAACTCTGACTTGACACTGGAGATCTAGAGGTAAAAACCTCTGACCTGACACGGGAGATCTAGAGGTAAAAAACCTCTGACCTGACACGGGAGATCTAGAGGTAAAAACCTCTGACCTGACACGGGAGATCTAGAGGTAAAAACCTCTGACCTGACACGGGAGATCTAGAGGTAAAAAACCTCTGACCTGACACGGGAGATCTAGAGGTAAAAAACCTCTGACCTGACACGGGAGATCTAGAGGTAAAAACCTCTGACCTGACACGGGAGATCTAGAGGTAAAAAACCTCTGACCTATATTCTTAGTTTTTTCGGTAAAGTCACGTTGAAGAGAAACAACAAAATAATAAAATATATATAAAACAATAAAACATTCTCACGACGTTTCGACCATAACTCAAACGGTCATCTTCAGGTGTGTCGGTTTGCATAAATTTATTTTTAAACTGCGCGTTTATTTATTTATAAATAAATAATAATGAAATAAAAAAAGACGTTAGCGTCACGCGCAGCGATTTGGCAGTTTACCCAGGACTAGTCCATCTATATTTTGAAAAGAGGAGGGGGGAGACGAAATTTTAAAATGTATGCTGTCTGAAAGCCAATGTAAGCGTGAACAATCAATTAAGAACTGAAATGGTTTATCAAATCTTTCCAATGATTGCTAAGATAGAATCCACCTTCTCGGTTGAAATTGTCTCTGTGCTTGTATATGTGGATAGCCTCATGAACGAATCTCTCATGGAAGCCAGATGGCTTACAAATAACCTCTGTCTTGGAAAAGTCAATGGCATGTGAGCCTACTGAATTAGAACAATGATCTGCTACGGCCGAGGTGTTGGTCCTACCGTGTTTAAGGTCTGCTTTGTGTTCACGAATGCAGTCCGAGACATGGCGTTTGGTTTCTCCAATGTAACTACTACCACAGAGGCAACTTAGTTTGTAGACACCAGGGTATTGTATGTCCGGAATCACATCTTTTACAGACGGAACCATATCACGGATTTTATGTAATGTGTTGAAACGGACCTGGATCTTGTGTTTATTCAAGATTTTGGAGATATTTTTTGTGATCCCAGCAATGTAGGGTAAAGTGATGGTTTTGAAAGGCTCCTCAAGAGGGTTCTTCTTCATGGTTTGAGTGATAGCTTTGCGGATTGTATAGTCGGAGTAACCATTATCCCTAAGAGCTTGGTGTACGTGCTTGAGTTCACTGCTTATGTGTTCCTGGTCGGATATGCATTGGGCTCTATGATACAGAGTCTTGATGAGAGAATTCTTCTGTGATGGATGGTGGTGGGAATCCGGTTTCAGATAAGCATCCGTATGGGTAGCTTTCCTGTAGACAGAGTGGCTCATTGAACCATCAGGTCTCTTTTTAATTAGGACATCCAAAAAAGGTATCTTGCCATCTATTTCGACTTCCATGGTAAATCTGATGGCTGGGTGTATAGAATTGATGTGGTCGAAGAATTGGTCTAGAGCAGGCCGGCCATGTGGCCAGATGACAAAAGTGTCATCCACGTACCTCTTCCATAAAGTTGGGCGCAGAGTGGCAGTCTGGATGGCGTCAGTCTCAAATTTCTCCATGAAAATGTTAGCTATAACTGGAGAAAGGGGGGAGCCCATTGCGGTGCCCTCAGTTTGTTTGTAGAAAGTTCCATTCCAAGTGAAGTATGTATTGGTTAAACAGTGTCTCACCAGGGGGGGTACCTCAGTGTTTAGTCCTTGATGAACCAAGTCTTCAATGATTGCAATGGTGTCAGGTACAGGAACCTTGGTGAATAAGGAAACTACATCAAAACTGACAAGCAGGTCGTCTGGGGACAGGGAAATACCCTTGATTGTTGATACCAGGTGAGTAGAATTTTGTACCGCAGAGGTGGTCTTTCCAGTGAAAGGACGCAGGATTTCAGACAAAAAACGAGCTAGTTTGTAGGTGGGGGAGCTGATAGTAGAGACTATGGGACGAAGAGGTGTATCAACTTTATGTATTTTTGGTAAGCCGTATAATCTTGGTGGCCTGGCAGCAGAAGGTTTCAACGAAAACTGTTTAGGTTGATCAATTAATGCGGTTGAATCAGAAATTATTTTGTTGGTTTGTGTGACGAGGCTGTTGGTGGGATCTCTTTTTATTTTTGTATAACTACCATCGTCGAGTAATTCTTTAATTTTGTTGTTGTATTCTATTTTATCCATGATGACAGTAGCATTGCCTTTGTCAGCTGAGAGAACTACAATATCATTCCTCTTTTTTAATTTATATAATTCAAAACGCTCATCTTTGCTGAGGTTGCTAGCTGGCATCTTAGCGTTTTTGAGGGTTGCAGCGATTTCAGATCTTGCTACGTCTGCAGTGATGTGACCCAGGCCCCTGAGAGCAACGTCTACTTGGGCAATTATATCATTAACTGGTATGTGTTTAGGTGTGACTGCAAAGTTTAGACCTTTAGCTAAAACGGATTTCAGACCATCGGAAATAGAACTGTTACTGCGATTAAGTACGACTTTATTAACGTCTAACTTTTTGGTGTGTGGGTCCGGTCTTTTGTTGAAGAGGAGGTTAAATTTGGAAATCAGGTTTTCCTTACATTTGGTCGACATAGTAGCAGCTGAAGAGGCAGTCATATTGTCTACATGTTCCCAATCCGATGTGGACATTATTGCCGTCAATGATAAGTGTGATTTGTAGAGTGTCTTGTCTAACTGATCTAGTTCTGTGCGTATAAGTCTGATTTTTTCTGAGATAAGAGCTAAGCTAGTTTTGAAAAGAATTCGTTTCGCATTAGAAGAAGTTACAGCAGCAGAGGTCAGTGTAAATGCGATTGGTATTACCCCAGAGTCGCGGCATCTCTTCAGGAAGGTGAGAGACTCGATCAGCTGAGCTTTCTTATCCCGGAGTTTGTTGAAGGATCTTAAAGTTATGTGAAAACCCTCCCCGTAGAGGCGATTAAATTTTGATTTAAAGCTTTCGTGACTGCAGTAATTCATATTCTTAGTTTTTTCGGTAAAGTCACGTTGAAGAGAAACAACAAAATAATAAAATATATATAAAACAATAAAAATTCTCACGACGTTTCGACCATAACTCAAACGGTCATCTTCAGGTGTGTCGGTTTGCATAAATTTATTTTTAAGCCATCTGGCTTCCATGAGAGATTCGTTCATGAGGCTATCCACATATACAAGCACAGAGACAATTTCAACCGAGAAGGTGGATTCTATCTTAGCAAGCTTTGGAAAGATTTGATAAACCATTTCAGTTCTTAATTGATTGTTCACGCTTACATTGGCTTTCAGACAGCATACATTTTAAAATTTCGTCTCCCCCCTCCTCTTTTCAAAATATAGATGGACTAGTCCTGGGTAAACTGCCAAATCACTTCGCGTGACGCTAACGGCTTTTTTATTTTATTATTATTTATTTATAAATAAATAAATGCGCAGTTTGAAAATAAATTTATGCAAACCGACACACCTGAAGATGACCGTTTGAGTTATGGTCGAAACGTCGTGAGAATGTTTTATTGTTTTATATATATTTTATTATTTTGTTGTTTCTCTTCAACGTGACTTTACCGAAAAAACTAAGAATATGAATTACTGCAGTCACGAAAGCTTTAAATCAAAACCTCTGACCTGACACGGGAGATCTAGAGGTAAAAACCTCTGACCTGACACGGGAGATCTAGAGGTAAAAAACCTCTGACCTGACACGGGAGATCTAGAGGTAAAAAACCTCTGACCTGACACGGGTGATCTAGAGGTTTAACCTCTGACCTGACACGGGAGATCTAGAGGTGAAAAACCTCTGACCTGACACGGGAGATCTAGAGGTTTAACCTCTGACCTGACACGGGAGATCTAGAGGTAAAAAACCTCTGACCTGACACGGGAGATCTAGAGGTTTAACCTCTGACCTGACACGGGAGATCTAGAGGTAAAAAAACCTCTGACCTGACACGGGAGATCTAGAGGTTTAACCTCTGACCTGACACGGGAGATCTAAAGGTAAAAAACCTCTGACCTGACACGGGAGATCTAGAGGTAAAAACCTCTGACCTGACACGGGAGATCTAGAGGTAAAAAAACCTCTGACCTGACACGGGAGATCTAGAGGTAAAAAACCTCTGACCTGACACGGGAGATCTAGAGGTAAAAAAACCTCTGACCTGACACGGGAGATCTAGAGGTAAAAACCTCTGACCTGACACGGGAGATCTAGACGTAAAAAAACCCTCTGACCTGACACGGGAGATCTAGAGGTAAAAACCTCTGACCTGACTACGGGAGATCTAGAGGTAAAAACCTCTGACCTGACACGGGAGATCTAGAGGTAAAAACCTCTGACCTGACACGGGAGATCTAGAGGTAAAAAACCTCTGACCTGACACGGGAGATCTAGAGGTAAAAACCTCTGACCTGACACGGGAGATCTAGAGGTAAAAACCTCTGACCTGATACAGGAGATCTAGAGGTAGAAACCTCTAACTTGACACGGGAGATCTAGAGGTAAAAACCTCTGACCTGATACAGGAGATCTAGAGGTAAAAAACCTCTGACCTGACACGGGAGATCTAGAGGTAAAAAACCTCTGACCTGACACGGGAGATCTAGAGGTAAAAACCTCTGACCTGACACGGGAGATCTAGAGGTAAAAAAAACCTCTGACCTGGCACGGGAGATAAAAAAGCCCCTGACCTGACACGGGAGATCTAGAGGTAAAAAAACCTCTTACCTGACACGTGAGATCTAGAGGTAAAAAACCTCTGACCTGACACGGGAGATCTAGAGGTAAAAAAACCTCTGACCTGACACGGGAGATCTAGAGGTAAAAACCTCTGACCTGACACGGGAGATCTAGAGGTAAAAAACCTCTGACCTGACACGGGAGATCAAGAGGTAAAAAAAAAACTCTGACCTGACACGGGAGATCTAGAGGTAAAAACCTCTGACCTGACACGGGAGATCTAGAGGTAAAAAACCTCTGACCTGACACGGGAGATCTAGAGGTTAAAAAAACCTCTGAGATGACACGGGAGATCTAGAGGTAAAAAACCTCTGACCTGACACGGGAGATCTAGAGGTAAAAAACCTCTGACCTGACACGGGAGATCTAGACGTAAAAAACCTCTGACCTGACACGGGAGATCTAGAGGTAAAAACCTCTGACCTGACACGGGAGATCTAGAGGTAAAAACCTCTGACCTGACACGGGAGATCTAGAGGTAAAAAAACCTATGACCTGACACGGGAGATCTAGAGGTAAAAACCTCTGACCTGACACGGGAGATCTAGAGGTAAAAAAACCTCTGACCTGACACGGGAGATCTAGAGGTAAAAACCTCTGACCTGACACGGGAGATCTAGACGTAAAAAACCTCTGACCTGACACGGGAGATCTAGAGGTAAAAACCTCTGACCTGACACGGGAGATCTAGAGGTAAAAACCTCTGACCTGATACAGGAGATCTAGAGGTAAAAACCTCTGACCTGACACGGGAGATCTAGAGGTAAAAAAACCTCTGACCTGACACGGGAGATCTAGAGGTAAAAAAGCCCCTGACCTGACACGGGAGATCTAAAGGTAAAAAAACCTCTGACCTGACACGGGAGATCTAGAGGTAAAAACCTCTGACCTGACACGGGAGATCTAGAGGTAAAAAAACCTCTGACCTGACACGGGAGATCTAGAGGTAAAAAACCTCTGACCTGACACGGGAGATCTAGAGGTAAAAAAAACCTCTGACCTGACACGGGAGATCTAGAGGTAAAAAACCTCTGACCTGACACGGGAGATCTAGAGGTAAAAACCTCTGACCTGACACGGGAGATCTAGGGGTAAAAAAAAAACTCTGACTTGACACTGGAGATCTAGAGGTAAAAAACCTCTGACCTGACACGGGAGATCTAGAGGTAAAAACCTCTGACCTGACACGGGAGATCTAGAGGTAAAAAACCTCTGACCTGACACGGGAGATCTAGAGGTAAAAACCTCTGACCTGACACGGGAGATCTAGAGGTAAAAACCTCTGACCTGACACGGGAGATCTAGAGGTAAAAAACCTCTGACCTGACACGGGAGATCTAGAGGTAAAAAACCTCTGACCTGACACGGGAGATCTAGAGGTAAAAACCTCTGACCTGACACGGGAGATCTAGAGGTAAAAAACCTCTGACCTATATTCTTAGTTTTTTCGGTAAAGTCACGTTGAAGAGAAACAACAAAATAATAAAATATATATAAAACAATAAAAAATTCTCACGACGTTTCGACCATAACTCAAACGGTCATCTTCAGGTGTGTCGGTTTGCATAAATTTATTTTTAAACTGCGCGTTTATTTATTTATAAATAAATAATAATGAAATAAAAAAGACGTTAGCGTCACGCGCAGCGATTTGGCAGTTTACCCAGGACTAGTCCATCTATATTTTGAAAAGAGGAGGGGGGAGACGAAATTTTAAAATGTATGCTGTCTGAAAGCCAATGTAAGCGTGAACAATCAATTAAGAACTGAAATGGTTTATCAAATCTTTCCAATGATTGCTAAGATAGAATCCACCTTCTCGGTTGAAATTGTCTCTGTGCTTGTATATGTGGATAGCCTCATGAACAAATCTCTCATGGAAGCCAGATGGCTTACAAATAACCTCTGTCTTGGAAAAGTCAATGGCATGTGAGCCTACTGAATTAGAACAATGATCTGCTACGGCCGAGGTGTTGGTCCTACCGTGTTTAAGGTCTGCTTTGTGTTCACGAATGCAGTCCGAGACATGGCGTTTGGTTTCTCCAATGTAACTACTACCACAGAGGCAACTTAGTTTGTAGACACCAGGGTATTGTATGTCCGGAATCACATCTTTTACAGACGGAACCATATCACGGATTTTATGTAATGTGTTGAAACGGACCTGGATCTTGTGTTTATTCAAGATTTTGGAGATATTTTTTGTGATCCCAGCAATGTAGGGTAAAGTGATGGTTTTGAAAGGCTCCTCAAGAGGGTTCTTCTTCATGGTTTGAGTGATAGCTTTGCGGATTGTATAGTCGGAGTAACCATTATCCCTAAGAGCTTGGTGTACGTGCTTGAGTTCACTGCTTATGTGTTCCTGGTCGGATATGCATTGGGCTCTATGATACAGAGTCTTGATGAGAGAATTCTTCTGTGATGGATGGTGGTGGGAATCCGGTTTCAGATAAGCATCCGTATGGGTAGCTTTCCTGTAGACAGAGTGGCTCATTGAACCATCAGGTCTCTTTTTAATTAGGACATCCAAAAAAGGTATCTTGCCATCTATTTCGACTTCCATGGTAAATCTGATGGCTGGGTGTATAGAATTGATGTGGTCGAAGAATTGGTCTAGAGCAGGCCGGCCATGTGGCCAGATGACAAAAGTGTCATCCACGTACCTCTTCCATAAAGTTGGGCGCAGAGTGGCAGTCTGGATGGCGTCAGTCTCAAATTTCTCCATGAAAATGTTAGCTATAACTGGAGAAAGGGGGGAGCCCATTGCGGTGCCCTCAGTTTGTTTGTAGAAAGTTCCATTCCAAGTGAAGTATGTATTGGTTAAACAGTGTCTCACCAGGGGGGGTACCTCAGTGTTTAGTCCTTGATGAACCAAGTCTTCAATGATTGCAATGGTGTCAGGTACAGGAACCTTGGTGAATAAGGAAACTACATCAAAACTGACAAGCAGGTCGTCTGGGGACAGGGAAATACCCTTGATTGTTGATACCAGGTGAGTAGAATTTTGTACCGCAGAGGTGGTCTTTCCAGTGAAAGGACGCAGGATTTCAGACAAAAAACGAGCTAGTTTGTAGGTGGGGGAGCTGATAGTAGAGACTATGGGACGAAGAGGTGTATCAACTTTATGTATTTTTGGTAAGCCGTATAATCTTGGTGGCCTGGCAGCAGAAGGTTTCAACGAAAACTGTTTAGGTTGATCAATTAATGCGGTTGAATCAGAAATTATTTTGTTGGTTTGTGTGACGAGGCTGTTGGTGGGATCTCTTTTTATTTTTGTATAACTACCATCGTCGAGTAATTCTTTAATTTTGTTGTTGTATTCTATTTTATCCATGATGACAGTAGCATTGCCTTTGTCAGCTGAGAGAACTACAATATCATTCCTCTTTTTTAATTTATATAATTCAAAACGCTCATCTTTGCTGAGGTTGCTAGCTGGCATCTTAGCGTTTTTGAGGGTTGCAGCGATTTCAGATCTTGCTACGTCTGCAGTGATGTGACCCAGGCCCCTGAGAGCAACGTCTACTTGGGCAATTATATCATTAACTGGTATGTGTTTAGGTGTGACTGCAAAGTTTAGACCTTTAGCTAAAACGGATTTCAGACCATCGGAAATAGAACTGTTACTGCGATTAATTACGACTTTATTAACGTCTAACTTTTTGGTGTGTGGGTCCGGTCTTTTGTTGAAGAGGAGGTTAAATTTGGAAATCAGGTTTTCCTTACATTTGGTCGACATAGTAGCAGCTGAAGAGGCAGTCATATTGTCTACATGTTCCCAATCCGATGTGGACATTATTGCCGTCAATGATAAGTGTGATTTGTAGAGTGTCTTGTCTAACTGATCTAGTTCTGTGCGTATAAGTCTGATTTTTTCTGAGATAAGAGCTAAGCTAGTTTTGAAAAGAATTCGTTTCGCATTAGAAGAAGTTACAGCAGCAGAGGTCAGTGTAAATGCGATTGGTATTACCCCAGAGTCGCGGCATCTCTTCAGGAAGGTGAGAGACTCGATCAGCTGAGCTTTCTTATCCCGGAGTTTGTTGAAGGATCTTAAAGTTATGTGAAAACCCTCCCCGTAGAGGCGATTAAATTTTGATTTAAAGCTTTCGTGACTGCAGTAATTCATATTCTTAGTTTTTTCGGTAAAGTCACGTTGAAGAGAAACAACAAAATAATAAAATATATATAAAACAATAAAAATTCTCACGACGTTTCGACCATAACTCAAACGGTCATCTTCAGGTGTGTCGGTTTGCATAAATTTATTTTTAAGCCATCTGGCTTCCATGAGAGATTCGTTCATGAGGCTATCCACATATACAAGCACAGAGACAATTTCAACCGAGAAGGTGGATTCTATCTTAGCAATCATTGGAAAGATTTGATAAACCATTTCAGTTCTTAATTG
Source organism: Petromyzon marinus (assembly GCF_048934315.1). Classification (NCBI taxonomy): domain Eukaryota; kingdom Metazoa; phylum Chordata; class Hyperoartia; order Petromyzontiformes; family Petromyzontidae; genus Petromyzon; species Petromyzon marinus. The sequence continues at coordinate 4,876,452 of NC_133728.1, forward strand.
ATTGTTCACGCTTACATTGGCTTTCAGACAGCATACATTTTAAAATTTCGTCTCCCCCCTCCTCTTTTCAAAATATAGATGGACTAGTCCTGGGTAAACTGCCAAATCACTTCGCGTGACGCTAACGGCTTTTTTATTTTATTATTATTTATTTATAAATAAATAAATGCGCAGTTTGAAAATAAATTTATGCAAACCGACACACCTGAAGATGACCGTTTGAGTTATGGTCGAAACGTCGTGAGAATTTTTTATTGTTTTATATATATTTTATTATTTTGTTGTTTCTCTTCAACGTGACTTTACCGAAAAAACTAAGAATATGAATTACTGCAGTCACGAAAGCTTTAAATCAAAACCTCTGACCTGACACGGGAGATCTAGAGGTAAAAACCTCTGACCTGACACGGGAGATCTAGAGGTAAAAAACCTCTGACCTGACACGGGAAATCTAGAGGTAAAAAAACCTCTGACCTGACACGGGAGATCTAGAGGTAAAAACCTCTGACCTGACACGGGAGATCTGGAGGTAAAAAACCTCTGACCTGACACGGGAGATCTAGAGGTAAAAACCTCTGACCTGACACGGGAGATCTAGAGGTAAAAAACTCTGACCTGACACGGGAGATCTAGAGGTAAAAAAACCTCTGACCTGACACGGGAGATCTAGAGATAAAAAACCTCTGACCTGATACGGGAGATCTAGAGGTAAAAACCTCTGACCTGACACAGGAGATCTAGAGGTAAAAACCTCTGACCTGAAACGGGAGATCTAGAGGTAAAAAAACCTCTAACCTGAGACGGGAGATCTAGAGGTAAAAAAGCCCCTGACCTGACACGGGAGATCTAGAGGTAAAAAAACCTCTGACCTGACACGGGAGATCTAGAGGTAAAAAACCTCTGACCTGACACGGGAGATCTAGAGGTAAAAACCTCTGACCTGACACGGAGATCTAGAGGTAAAAACCTCTGACCTGACACGGAAGATCTAGAGGTAAAAAACCTCTGACCTGACACGGCAGATCTAGAGGTAAAAACCTCTGACCTGACACGGGAGATCTAGAGGTTTAACCTCTGACCTGACACGGGAGATCTAGAGGTAAAAAAAACCTCTGACCTGACACGGGAGATCTAGAGGTAAAAACCTCTGACCTGACACGGGAGATCTAGAGGTAAAAACCTCTGACCTGACACGGGAGGTCTAGAGGTAAAAAAACCTCTGACCTGACACGGGAGATCTAGAGGTAAAAAACCTCTGACCTGACACGGGAGATCTAGAGGTAAAAACCTCTGACCTGACACGGGAGATCTAGAGGTAAAAACCTCTGACCTGACACGGGAGATCTAGAGGTAAAAACCTCTGACCTGACACGGGAGATCTAGAGGTAAAAACCTCTGACCTGACACGGGAGATCTAGAGGTAAAAACCTCTGACCTGACACGGGAGATCTAGAGGTAAAAACCTCTGACCTGACACGGGAGATCTAGAGGTAAAAAACCTCTGACCTGACACGGGAGATCTAGAGGTAAAAAAACCTCTGACCTGACACGGGAGATCTAGAGGTAAAAACCTCTGACCTGACACGGGAGATCTAGAGGTAAAAACCTCTGACCTGACTACGGGAGATCTAGAGGTAAAAACCTCTGACCTGACACGGGAGATCTAGAGGTAAAAAAACCTCTGACCTGACACGGGAGATCTAGAGGTAAAATCCTCTGACATGACACGGGAGATCTAGAGGTAAAAACCTCTGACCTGACACGGGAGATCTAGAGGTAAAAAACCTCTGACCTGACACGGGAGATCTAGAGGTAAAAAACCTCTGACCTGACACGGGAGATCTAGAGGTAAAAACCTCTGACCTGACACGGGAGATCTAGAGGTAAAAAACCTCTGACCTGACACGGGAGATCTAGAGGTAAAAAACCTCTGACCTGACACGGGAGATCTAGAGGTAAAAAACCTCTGACCTGACACGGGAGATCTAGAGGTAAAAAACCTCTGACCTGACACGGGAGATCTAGAGGTTTAACCTCTGACCTGACACGGGAGATCTAGAGGTAAAAAACCTCTGACCTGACACGGGAGATCTAGAGGTTTAACCTCTGACCTGACACGGGAGATCTAGAGGTAAAAAACCTCTGACCTGACACGGGAGATCTAGAGGTTTAACCTCTGACCTGACACGGGAGATCTAAAGGTAAAAAACCTCTGACCTGACACGGGAGATCTAGAGGTAAAAAACCTCTGACCTGACATGGGAGATCTAGAGGTAAAAACCTCTGACCTGACACGGGAGATCTACAGGTTTAACCTCTGACCTGACACGGGAGATCTACAGGTTTAACCTCTGACCTGACACGGGAGATCTACAGGTTTAACCTCTGACCTGGCACGGGAGATCTAGAGGTAAAAAACTTGCGACCTGACACGGGAGATCTAGAGGTAAAAAAACCTCTGACCTGACAGGGGAGATCTAGAGGTAAAAACCTCTGACCTGACACGGGAGATCTAGAGGTAAAAAACCTCTGACCTGACACGGGAGATCTAGAGGTAAAAACCTCTGACCTGACATGGGAGATCTAGAGGTAAAAACCTCTGACCTGACACGGGAGATCTAGAGGTAAAAAAACCTCTGACCTGACATGGGAGATCTAGAGGTAAAAACCTCTGACCTGACACGGGAGATCTAGAGGTAAAAACCTCTGACCTGACACGGGAGATCTAGAGGTAAAAAACCTCTGACATGACACGGGAGATCTAGAGGTAAAAACCTCTGACCTGACACGGGAGATCTAGAGGTAAAAAACCTCTGACCTGACACGGGAGATCTAGAGGTAAAAACCTCTGACCTGACACGGGAGATCTAGAGGTAAAAACCTCTGACCTGACACGGGAGATCTAGAGGTAAAAACCTCTGACCTGACATGGGAGATCTAGAGGTAAAAACCTCTGACCTGACACGCGAGATCTAGAGGTAAAAACCTCTGACCTGACACGGGAGATCTAGAGGTAAAAAACCTCTGACATGACACGGGAGATCTAGAGGTAAAAACCTCTGACCTGACACGGGAGATCTAGAGGTAAAAAACCTCTGACCTGACACGGGAGATCTAGAGGTAAAAACCTCTGACCTGACACGGGAGATCTAGAGGTAAAAAACCTCTGACCTGACACGGGAGATCTAGAGGTAAAAAACCTCTGACCTGACACTGGAGATCTAGAGGTAAAAACCTCTGACCTGACACGGGAGATCTAGAGGTAAAAAACCTCTGACCTGACACGGGAGATCTAGAGGTAAAAAACCTCTGACCTGACACGGGAGATCTAGAGGTAAAAACCTCTGACCTGACACGGGAGATCTATAGGTAAAAAACCTCTGACCTGACACGGGAGATCTACAGGTTTAACCTCTGACCTGACACGGGAGATCTAGAGGTTTAACCTCTGACCTGACACGGGAGATCTAGAGGTTTAACCTCTGACCTGACACGGGGGATCTAGAGGTTTAACCTCTGACCTGACACGGGAGATCTAGAGGTTTAACCTCTGATCTGACACGCGGGATCTAGAGGTTTAACCTCTGACTTGACACCGGAGATTACGAGGTTAAAAAAAACCTCTCAATCCGACAGGAAAATTAAAAAAACCCCTTTGTAATAATAAAAATATAGAACAATGTTTCACATGTTTTATATAAAACAATGTCTTACATTTTTTTTAAATCATTTTATTGTTTTCCCTTCTACGTGGTGCTGACTTTACCGAAATAACCAATAATATGAATCCCTGCGGTTACGAAAGCTTTAAATAAATGAAATAAAATAAATAAAATATTTAAAAATTCCTCTGGTCCTGGCACCCGACTTGCGTGACGTCACCGCCGCCCCGGTCCACTTTCCCATTCGTGGACGCAAGATGGGAGGGGCCACAATATATAAAAAACAATGTTTTACATTTTTTAAAATCATTTTATTGTTTTCCCTTCTACGTGGTGGTGACTTTACCGAAAGAACCAATAATATGAATCCCTGCGGTTACGAAAGCTTTAAATAAAAAAAATAAAAAATAAAAATTATTTAAAAAATCCTCTGGTCTAGGCACCCGACTTGCGTGACGTCACCGCCGCCCCGGTCCACGTTCCCGTGCGTGGACACAAGATGGGAGGCGCCACCATCGCCGTGCTCGGAGGGGGGATTTCGGGGCTCGCCAGCGCCTATTACGCCGCGCGTGCAGGCGGCGCCGTTAAGAAGGTACCGTCCAACCCCCTTTCTCTCTCGCGGTGAACCCCGGGTGTTTTTTTTAAAGAAGAATAATTATTAACTTCATTAAGAATATCGTGCGCCGTGCCAGTCGCGAACCTCACCACCACCGACACCACCGACACCCCCCGCGCGCCAAAGTGGACAGCGCCACCTATCGGGGAGGGTGGGGGGGAGAGAGAGAGAGGGGGGGGAGGGTGTCAACAATGGACGCTTCTTCAACGCGGGGTTCAACGGCGGTCGCCGAATCGCGTTTTTCGCCGCCCCGTAACTCGCGGGCGCAAAGTCGCCGCCGCTCCAAATTCGGCCACGCGAGAGACGACCGGTGGGTTCGCGTGCCTGTCGAGTTTCACGGTCGCGCGCCTGAGGTTTGCGGAGTTACGGCGTCGCAGAGGTGGGCTTGCTGGTGTCTGCGAGCACAATATTAAGGCCGGTGCCGCGCTTGGCTCTAGCAGCCGCGTGTTGATTTCATCCGAGGTGTCTAGGGGTCCATGGCACTTTGCGTGGTACCGATTTTATTCACCTCAGTTGATGATGGTGGCGGTGATGGTGTGGTGGCGTTGGTGGTTGTGGTTGGTGATGGTGATTGTAATGGTGGTGATGGTGACGATGTGATTGGTGGTGATGGTGGTGGTGGTAATGATTATGGTGTGGTGGTGGTGATGGTGATAATGTGGTTGTTGGCGATTGTAGTGATGGTGGTGGTGATTGTGGTGGTGATGATGATGGTGTGGTGGTGACGATGTGGTTGGTGGTGATTATGGTGATGATGTGGTTGTTGGCGATTGTGGTGATGGTTGGTGGTGGTGATGATGATGGTGTGGTGGTGATGATGTTGGTGGTGGTATGGTGATAGTGGTGATGATGATTGTGATGATGATGGTGGTGATGGTGTGGTGGTGATGATGTGGTTGGTGGTGATGGTGATAGTGGTGGTGTGGTGATAGTGGTGATGGTTGTCTGTAGTGGTCTCATCGTGTTCTGCGTCAATCTACTCTGCTATAGGCTTCGCTTTATAAGTGTGTAGTAATAATAATAGTCCTATTCTCGATGCATTATCAATCTGTGTGATTGCTTGGGTCTCCTATAAGCCTGTGGGCCGACTGTGTAAGTCTATGCTGCCCTATGGAATTTACTGCAAATCTAATTAATATTTCAGTCTGTGCGACTATGCGACTTTGGTGTAAGCTTATCGGGGCGGGGGGGGGGTCTCTGTATAAGTCTGCGTTAATATATCATAATCAGAATCTGGAAGAATCCGATGAGCTTCAAAGCTCTTTGCTCACAGATGTCCAGTAGGGGGCACGGGGTGGTAAGAACAAATCGTACCCTCCCCCAACCCCCCCCCCCCCCCCAAAAAAAAAGTATGCGTGAGGTTTCAACTATTCATCTGTTTCACCGCAGTTCTTGAGAACACCAACAAACAAAAAAACACAACCCCCCCCACACCCCCCACTTTGTCTGCCCCCGCCCCAGTTCCCACCCATCCTTGCGTGATCCACCAGCCCCTGCCCCCACGACGTGCGTGGCTGGGGTCCCGGGTGTTGTGTAACCGCCCACTTCTTTGGTGGCCCCGTTGAGCAACGGAGGATTTCGGAGGCTTCGCTTTTTTTACTTTTATCGGTTGACATTGGCCAGAGAGTCGAACAGACAAAGATCTCTCTCCCTCTCCCTCCCTCTCGGCCCGGAGAGTTTTTGCTGATGCCACGACCACCAACACCGCCACCGCCAGCAACCACCATTTGGCGGTCGCAGAATCAGAATATTTCTTTATACCGGAGGAATCTGATGAGCTACAAAGCTCTTTTTTTCACAGATCGTCCAGTACTCTCTGGTTCTCTCGGTGAAGTCGCATAGATAGAAAAAATAATAAAAGAAAACACGACGTTTCGGTCGCAACACGAGCGGCTGTCTTCAGATGTCCAGTAGTTTTTCACAGATAGTCCAGTAGTTTTTCACAGATAGTCCGGTAGTTTTTCACAGATAGTCCGGTAGTTTTTCACAGATAGTCCGGTAGTTTTTCACAGATAGTCCGGTAGTTTTTCACAGATAGCCCAGTAGTTTTTCACAGGTAGTCCAGTAGTTTTTCACAGATAGTCCAGTAGTTTTTCACAGATAGTCCAGTAGTTTTTCACAGATAGTCCAGTAGTTTTTCACAGAAAGTCCAGTAGTTTTTCACAGAAAGTCCAGTAGTTTTTCACAGGTAGTCCAGTAGTTTTTCACAGGTAGTCCAGTAGTTTTTCACAGGTAGTCCAGTAGTTTTTCACAGGTAGTCCAGTAGTTTTTCACAAATGTCCAGTCTTTTTTCACAGATCGTCCAGTAGTTTTTCACAGATAGTCCAGTAGTTTTTCACAGGTAGTCCAGTAGTTTTTCACAGATATTCCAGTCTTTTTTCACAGATCGTCCAGTAGTTCGCTTGATGATGGTTCATGCTCCTTGACGAGATCGGCGAGGTATCACAGTTCATTTGTTGCAAGTACTTTGTGTGCAATGAGTGCGACCTTGTAACGTACAGGGATTTCCTCTACTTCCGAACATTCGACTTACGAACTTTCAGAGATAAGAACAGACCTGTCCTGTGTGTCCGGTTGCCTGTTCAGGCCGAGAGTCGTAAGTTCAACTGCTACACAATAGATCGCGGTGGAAGCATCTACATCTGCAGAACGTGAAGAACCAGTGTGGCATCTACATTTGCAGAACGTGAAGAACCAGTGTGGCATCTACATTTGCAGAACGTGAAGAACCAGTGGCCTCTGCATCTGCAGAACGTGAAGAACCAGTGGCATCTACATCTACAGAACGTGAAGAACCAGTGGCATCTACATCTACAGAATGTGAAGAACCAGTGGCATCTACATCTGCAGAACGTGAAGAACCAGTGGCATCTACATCTGCAGAACGTGAATAACCAGTGTGGCATCTACATCTGCAGAACGTGAAGAACCAGTGGCATCTACATTTATAGAACGTGAAGAACCAGTGGCCTCTGCATCTGCAGAATGTGAAGAACGAGTGGCCTCTGCATCTGCAGAATGTGAAGAACCAGTGGCATCTACATCTGCAGAACGTGAAGAACCAGTGGCATCTACATCTGCAGAACGTGAAGAACCAGTGGCATCTACATCTACAGAACGTGAAGAACCAGTGGCATCTACATCTGCAGAACGTGAAGAACCAGTGGCATCTACATCTGCAGAACGTGAATAACCAGTGTGGCATCTACATCTGCAGAACGTGAAGAACCAGTGGCATCTACATTTATAGAACGTGAAGAACCAGTGGCCTCTGCATCTGCAGAATGTGAAGAACGAGTGGCCTCTGCATCTGCAGAATGTGAAGAACCAGTGGCATCTACATCTGCAGAACGTGAAGAACCAGTGGCATCTACATCTGCAGAACGTGAAGAACCAGTGTGGCATCTACATCTGCACAACGTGAAGAACCAGTGGCATCTACATCTGCAGAACGTGAAGAACCAGTGGCATCTACATCTGCAGAACGTGAAGAACCAGTGGCATCTACATCTGCAGAACGTGAAGGACCAGTGGCATCTACATCTGCAGACCGTGAAGAACCAGTGGCATCTACATCTACAGAACGTGAAGAACCAGTGGCATCTACATCTGCAGAACGTGAAGAACCAGTGTGGCATCTACATTTGCAGAACGTGAAGAACCAGTGGCCTCTGCATCTGCAGAACGTGAAGAACCAGTGGCATCTACATCTACAGAACGTGAAGAACCAGTGGCATCTACATCTACAGAACGTGAAGGACCAGTGGCATCTACATCTGCAGAACGTGAAGAACCAGTGGCATCTACATCTACAGAACGTGAAGAACCAGTGGCATCTACATCTGCAGAACGTGAAGAACCAGTGGCATCTACATCTGCAGAACGTGAATAACCAGTGTGGCATCTACATCTGCAGAACGTGAAGAACCAGTGGCATCTACATTTATAGAACGTGAAGAACCAGTGGCCTCTGCATCTGCAGAACGTGAAGAACCAGTGGCCTCTGCATCTGCAGAATGTGAAGAACCAGTGGCATCTACATCTGCAGAACGTGAAGAACCAGTGGCATCTACATCTGCACAACGTGAAGAACCAGTGGCATCTACATCTGCAGAACGTGAAGAACCAGTGGCATCTACATCTGCAGAACGTGAAGGACCAGTGGCATCTACATCTGCAGAACGTGAAGAACCAGTGGCATCTACATTTACAGAACGTGAAGAACCAGTGGCATCTACATCTGCAGAACGTGAAGAACCAGTGTGGCATCTACATTTGCAGAACGTGAAGAACCAGTGGCCTCTGCATCTGCAGAACGTGAAGAACCAGTGGCATCTACATCTGCAGAACGTGAAGAACCAGTGGCATCTACATCTGCAGAACGTGAAGAACCAGTGTGGCATCTACATCTGCAGAACGTAAAGGACCAGTGGCATCTACATCTGCAGAACGTGAAGAACCAGTGGCATCTACTTCTACAGAACATGAAGAACCAGTGTGGCATCTACATCTGCAGAACGTGAAGAACCAGTGGCATCTACTTCTACAGAACATGAAGAACCAGTGGCATCTACATCTGCAGAACGTGAAGAACCAGTGTGGCATCTACATCTGCAGAACGTGAAGAACCAGTGGCATCTACATCTGCAGAACATGAAGAACCAGTGGCATCTACATCTACAGAACGTGAAGAACCAGCGGCATCTACATCTACAGAACGTGAAGAACCAGTGGCATCTACATCTACAGATCATGAAGCACCAGTGGCATCTACATCTGCAGGAGATTATACAACTTGTAATACCATTCCCCGTGTTTAGTGCACACGTTTGGAATGGACGGGAGTAAAGTTGGACTTAACGAACGGTACCTCTGGAACCCTACCTCGTTCGTAAGTCGAGGAGTCCCTGTTATTCGCTCGGCAACCGGAAGCGAGTGCACAGCACGTGCCCCGACAGCCTGCTGAAGGCTTTCTGGGTGGGATCTTTGTCTTCAGGTGGTGCTGCTGGAGGCTGGGCCCGTGCTGGGAGGCTGGGTGCGATCTTCGCGCTCCCCACAGGGGGCGGTGAGCGAACTCGGCCCGCGGAGCGTGAGGCCGAACGGACTGGTCGGGGGCAACACCCTGTGCCTGGTGACGACCGCACGACCGCCACGCGCGTCGCAACACCGCCACCCTCGCCGCAACACCGCCACCCTCGCTGCAACACCGCCACCCTAGCCGCAACACCGCCACCCTCGCTGCAACACCGCCACCCTCGCCGCAACACCGCCACCCTCGCTGCAACACCGCCACCCTCGCGCAACACCGCCACCCTCGCTGCAACACCGCCACCCTCGCTGCAACACCGCCACCCTCACTGCAACACCGTCACCCTCACCGCAACACCGCCACCCTTTCCGCAACACCGCCACCCTCGCCGCAACACCGCCACCCTCGCTGCAACACCGCCACCCTCGCCGCAACACCGCCACCCTCGCTGCAACACCGCCACCCTCGCGCAACACCGCCACCCTCGCTGCAACACCGCCACCCTCGCTGCAACACCGCCACCCTCACTGCAACACCGTCACCCTCACCGCAACACCGCCACCCTCGCCGCAACACCGCCACCCTCGCCGCAACACCGCCACCCTCGCCGCAACACCGCCACCCTCGCTGCAACACCGCCAACCTCGCCGCAACACCGCCACCCTCGCCGCAACACCGCCAACCTTGCCGCAACACCGCCACCCTCGCCGCAACACCGCCACCCTCGCCACAACACCGCCACCCTCACTGCAACACCGCCACCCTCGCCACAACACCGCCACCCTCGCCGCAACACCGCCACCCTCGCCACAACACCGCCAACCTCGCCGCAACACCGCCACGCGCGTCACAACACCGCCACCCTCGCCGCAACACCGCCACCCTCGCCACAACACCGCCAACCTCGCCGCAACACCGCCACGCGCGTCACAACACCGCCGCCCTCGCCGCAACACCGCCACCCTCGCCACAACACCGCCAACCTCGCCGCAACACCGCCACCCTCGCCACAACACCGCCACCCTCGCCACAACACCGCCAACCTCGCCGCAACACCGCCACGCGCGTCACAACACCGCCACCCTCGCCGCAACACCGCCACCCGTGTCGCAACACCACCACCCGTGTCGCAATACCGCCACCCACTCCAGAACACGGTGACAACACCACTCTCTCTACAACACGGTGACAACACCACTCTCTCTACAACACGGTGACAACACCACGCTCGCCACAACACGGTGACAACACCACGCTCGCCACAACACGGTGACAACACCACCCTCGCCACAACACGGTGACAACACCACGCTCGCCACAACACGGTCACAACACCACGCTCGCCACAACACGGTGACAACACCACGCTCGCCACAACACGGTCGCAACACCACCCTCGCCACAACACGGTGACAACACCACGCTCGCCACAACACGGTGACAACACCACTCTCGCCACAGCACGGTGACAACACCACGCTCGCCACAACACGGTGACAACACCACGCTCGCCACAACACGGTGACAACACCACGCTCTCCACTACACGGTGACAACACCACGCTCGCCACAACACGGTGACAACACCACGCTCGCCACAACACGGTGACAACACCACGCTCGCCACAACACCTCGCCTAGTTACGTACTCGCTCTCCACTGCACCTTCATCACAACCGACTCATCGACTCACTCGCTCACCCCCACTCCAAAGCCCACCCGCTCACCCTCCCCCTGTCTCTCCGTCTCTCCCCATCTTGTGTGGTTACGTTTATCTCTGCGTGTCTGCGCGTGTACCCGTGTCCACGTGCCTCCCTGTGCCTTTCTGCATCTCCCCGCTCGCCCTTGTCTCCCCACGCACCCGTCTCTCCCCACGTTTCCCTGCGTACCCGTGTCTCACTGCTCACCCACGTCTCCCGACGTGTCCCCCGTGCTTCCCTGTGTATCCGTGTCTCCCCCGCGTCTCCCCGTGTGTCTCCCCCGCGTCTCCCCGTGTGTCTCCCCCGCGTCTCCCCGTGTGTCTCCCCCTCGTCTCCCCGTGTGTCTCCCCCGCGTCTCCCCGTGTCTCCCCCCCGTGTCTCCCCGTGTCTCCCCCCCGCGTCTCCCCGTGTGTCTCCCCGTGTGTCTCCCCGTGTGTCTCCCCGCGTCTCCCCGTGTGTCTCCCCGTGTGTCTCCCCCACGTCTCCCCGTGTGTCTCCCCCTCGTCTCCCCCGCGTCTCCCCATGTGTCTCCCCCGCGTCTCCCCCCGTGTCTCTCCCCCGTGTCTCCCCGTGTCTCCCCCCGTGTGTCTCCCCGTGTGTCTCCCCCCAGCGTCTCCCCGTGTCTCCCCGTGTGTCTCCCCCCCCCGTCTCCCCGTGTGTCTCCCCCCCGCGTCTCCCCGTGTGTCTCCCCCGCGTCTCCCCATGTGTCTCCCCCGCGTCTCCCCATGTGTCTCCCCCGCGTCTCCCCCCGTGTCTCTCCCCCGTGTCTCCCCGTGTCTCCCCCCGTGTGTCTCCCCGTGTGTCTCCCCCCAGCGTCTCCCCGTGTGTCCCCCCCCCCCCCGTCTCCCCGTGTGTCTCCCCCCCGCGTCTCCCCGTGTGTCAACTCGTAGCTCTCCGATCTGGGCCTCTCTGACTCGGTGCTCCCAGTGACGCGAGCGTCTCCAGCCGCCAAGAACCGCTTCGTGTTCACGGGGGGCACCCTGCACACCCTCCCCAACTCGCTGTGGTGAGACGGAGCCCTCGCACGGATATACAGGCCGAACACTGCACGCGACGCTGACCGCTGCACTTGACGCTAACACTACACAGAACGCTAACGCTATACATAACGCTACCCCTTACACGCAACACTACCCCTACACACAACCCTACCCCTACACACAACACTACCCCTACACACAACACTACCCCTACACACAACACTACCCCTACACACAACACTACCCCTACACACAACACTACCCCTACACACAACCCTACCCCTACACACAACACTACCCCTACACACAACACTACCCCTACACACAACACCACCCCCGTCCACGACGCTACCCCTACACACAACGCTACCCCTACACACAATGCTACCCCTACACACAACACTACCACTACACACAACACTACCCCTACACACAACACTACCCCTACACACAACACTACCCCTACACACAACACTACCCCTACACACAACACTACCCCTACACACAACACTACCCCTACACACAACGCTACCCCTACACACAACGCTACCCCTACACACAACGCTAACGCTATACATAACGCTACCCCTTACACGCAACACTACCCCTACACACAACGCTACCCCTACACACAACACTACCCCTACACACAACACTACCCCCGTCCACGACGCTACCCCTACACACAACGCTACCGCTACATACAACACTACCCCTACACACGACACTACCCCTACACACAACGCTACCGCTACATACAACGCTACCGCTACATACAACACTACCCCTACACACGACACTACCCCTACACACAACGCTACCGCTACATACAACGCTACCGCTACACACGAGGCTACCCCTACACACAACACTACCCCTACACACAACACTACCCCTACACACAACGCTACCGCGACACACAACACTACCCCTATACACGACACTAACTTTATACCTACCACTAACACTGCCCCTGTACTTAAAACTAACACTACTAATATACCTAACACTAACTTTATACCTACCACTAATACTGCCCCCTATACTTGAAACTAACACTACTAATATACCTAACACTACCCCTGTACCGAACACGAACCCTCTTCTAACATACACGCTCGCTCGCCCGCCTACGCACCCGCTCACCCGCCCACCCACCCGCTCGTCCACCCACCCGCCCACCCACCCGCTCGTCCACCCACCCGCTCGCCCGCTCGCCCACGTGCCCACTCGCTCACGGGTAAGTTAAAGAACGCTCCTCACAACGCCGACATCGCGGCCGTCTGCTCCGGACAGATCGCCGTTTCGGACCAACGATCAACATTCCAGACCGCCGTCCGCATCACGCTTTGTTCTGTCCGCACTGTGCCCACCCCCGCCCCCCACCCCCTCCTCCTCTCTCTCAACCATTACCCCGCCCCGCCTCCACCCCGCAGGACTGCCCTGAGCCGGCGGCCCCCCTTCTCGCGCCCCCTCGCGTGGCACGTGCTGCGGGAGCCGTTCGTCCGCGGGGGCGGCGATGGCAGCGGTGGCGACGACTTCAGCGTGGACGCGCTGGCCCGGCACAGGCTCGGGGACGAGGTCACACGAAAGAAACGCGCACACACGCTCGCGTACACACACTCGCGTGTACACACACGCTCGCACACACACGCACGCTCGCACACACACTCACGCTCGCGTACACACACACACACTCGCGTGTACACGCACGCACGCTCGCGTACACACACTCGCACTCGCTTGTACACACACGCACGCTCGCACACACACGCACTCGCGCACACACACACACACACACTCGCGCGTACACACACACACTCGCACGTACACACACTCGCGTGTACACACACACACTCGCACGTACACACACTCGCGTGTACACACACACGCGTGTACACACACATACTCGTGCCTACAAATTCACACACACACAGCTTTAACAGACTGTAGGGGCAAGTGCTGTTAGCGAGCAGCACCACCTATGAAGGCCGGTGTGGCACACGAGGGGATGGGTGGCCAGCACCACGCCCGACCGCCTTTGTCTCCCCAGTGGCGATGTTTACTACACACTGCACCAGGTACTCATTTGAGGCTGAGTCGACCTAGGGGAGGCCTAGGACCGGTTCAGATAATCGTCACTGGTGGTGAGCGGGAATCGAACTCGGGTCATCGGGTTCGTAGCACAGCGTAGCGCTAACCGCTACACCACCGCTCCCCATATACATGCATGCGTGTGTGTATGTGTGTGCTCTCCCCTCACCCTCCCCCTCTCCCCTCGCTCTCCCCTCGCTCTCCCCTCACTCTCCTCACTCTCCCCTCGCTCTCCCCTCACTCTCCTCACTCTCCCCTCGCTCTCCCCTCGCCCTCCCCCCGCTCTCCCCTCCCGCGTGCGTGTCCCCACAGCTGGCGGACTGGCTGCTGGACCCGCTGTGCCGCGGCGTGTTTGCCGGCGACAGCCGCCGGCTGAGCGTGCGCTGCTGCTTCCCCGCTCTCTACCGTGCCGTCGCCCTCCACGGGTCCATCGTGGGCGGCTCGCTCCTCTCCCGCGAGCCAGGTGCTACGCCCGGACTGCGACCCCCAACGACGACCCCCAACGACGACCCCCAACGACCCCCAACGACGACCCCCAACGACGACCCGCACCGATGACCCCCAACGAACCCCGCCGACGACCCCCAACGACGACTCCCAACGACCCCCAACGACGACCCCCAACGATGACCCCCAACGACCCCCGACAACGACCCCCAACGACCCCCAACGACCCCCAACGACAACCCCCAACGACCCCCAACGACCCCCAACGACAACCGCCAACGACCCCTGCCAACGACCCCCAACGACGACCCCCGCCGATGACCCCCAACGACCCCCGACAACGACCCCCGCCGTTCTCCACCGGGGCGGCGGCGGCGGCGCTCTGGCCGGGCCGCTCACACGTTTAGTCCGGCGTGAAGCGCACGAACGCCCCCTTAGGTCACAGGGCGCACCCCAGGCGCCACGGGTTGACCGACTGAGACTGACCCGATGCATCATCATCTGTGCCCCCACCCCACCCACCCCACCCCATCAAACCCCCCCCCCCGCCCCCCCCCCCCGAATTTAATGTCGTAGGCTTACGACGACCCACCAGCCTGCTCTCCTTTGTAAACGTCAAGGGTTTTCGTAACGCGACGGCGGATGTCCGGTGGAGGATCCAAACCGCGCAGCGGTTTGGTCGTCAAGAAAGTTTTTTGGGGAAATGCGCGTTGGAGGGCTCAATTAAGCTCCGGCAAAAAGTTCGTGTTAATACTTAAAACAGCGCGATGTTAACACGTACGGACACTCACGGCATTATGAGCACGTGATATTACCAGAAACGCGGTTAATCGATGCATTGATTAATATCTACTGTGGCCACAACGGCCCCATCTTTAACAGGGGAATGGTGGGTAAGCGAAAACACTATACACTACACTATACACCACTATACACTGCACTACTATACACTACACTATACACTACTATACACTACACTACTATACACTATACTACTCTACACTATACACTACACTACTATACACTACACTACTATACACTACAATACACTACTATACACTACTCTACACTATAAACTACTATACACTACACTACTATACACTACACTATACACTACTATACACTACTCTACACTACACTATACACTACACTATACACTACACCACTATACACTACACTACTATACACTACACTACTATACACTACACTATACACTACACTATACACTACTCTACACTACTCTACACTATACACTACTATACACTATACTACTATACACTACAGTATACACTACACTATTACACTACACTGTATACTACACTACTATACACTATACTACTATACACTACTCTACACTACTATACACTACTCTACACTATAAACTACTATACACTACACTACTATACACTACACTATACACTACTATACACTACTCTACACTACACTATACACTACACTACACACTACACTACACTATACACTACACCACTATACACTACACTACTATACACTACACTACTCTACACTACACTACTATACACTACACTACTATACACTACACTATACACTACACTATACACTACTCTACACTACTCTACTATACACTATACTACTATACACTACAGTATACACTACACTATACACTACTATACACTACTCTACACTACACTATACACTGCACTATTATACACTGCACTACTATACACTATACTACTATACACTACACTATACACTGCACTATTATACACTATACTACTATACACTACACTACTATACACTATACTACTATACACTACACTGTACACTGCACTATTATACACTGCACTACTATACACTATACTACTATACACTACTATACACTATACTACTATACACTACACTATACACTGCACTACTATACACTCTACTACTATACACTACTATACACTATACTACTATACACTACACTATACACTGCACTACTATACTACTATACACTATACTACTATACACTATACTACTATACACTATACTACTATACACTACACCAGGGGTCGGGAACCTATGGCTCGCGAGCCAGATGTGGCTCTTTTGATGATTGCATATGGCTCGCAGATAAAACAAAATATTCTCACTTGTTTTAATCCATCCATCGATTTTTCACTGCGCATGTCCTGTTCAGGGCTGCAGGAGCAATTGTCCATTATTTTAATTGGATGATACTGGCCTACGTTTGCCGTTGCTGGGTAAAACAGGTAAACGCCCCCTTTTGAATCAGTCTGAGACTGCGTCTGCTCGGTCATTAGCTCAAAGCTAACCCTTCGACGAAGAAGATGGCGAAAAGAAAAAAAGACGACGAGTATCGTACATTTCAGGACGAATGGACCGAAGAATTCGCCTTTGTGGAGAGAGCGGGTTCTGCGGTGTGTCTAATTTGCAATGACAAAATTACATCGTTGAAACGGTCGAATGTAAAGCGGCACTTCGACACGCGCCACGCTACCTTTGCATCAAAATACCCTGCGGGAGACAGCAGAAAGAAAGCGTGCCAAGAGCTTCTGAGCAGGGTGCAAGCTAGCCAGCAGCAACTCCGCGTATGGACCCGGCAAGGTGACTATAATTCGGCTAGCTTTGCTGGTTCTTTAGCAATAGTGAGGAACGGAAAACCATTCACAGATGGCGAGTATGCTAAAACGTTCATGCTGGATGTAGCCAATGAACTTTTTGATGATCTTCCGAACAAAGACAAGATAATCAAACGGATACAAGACATGCCTCTGTCGGCAAGAACTGTTCATGATCGTACCATCGTGATGGCAAACAAAGTGGAGGAAACGCAAGTGAAGGACATAAATGCAGCGCCGTTCTTTTCTCTGGCTTTGGATGAGTCAACAGACGTGAGCCATTTGTCGCAGTTCAGCGTGATTGCAAGATATGCTGTTGGTGACACACTGCGCGAAGAAAGTCTTGCTATTCTGCCATTAAAAGGGTCCACAAGAGGTGAGGATTTATTCAAGTCTTTCATGGAGTTTGCTCAAGAAAAAAGTCTACCTATGGATAAACTTCTCTCAGTGTGTACTGATGGTGCTCCGTGTATGGTGGGGAAAAACAAAGGATTTGTGGCGCTTCTCCGTGAACATGAAAATAGACCCATCCTAAGTTTCCATTGCATTATACACCAGGAGGCACTTTGTGCTCAGATGTGTGACAGGCAGTTTGGCGAAGTGATGTCGCTGGTCATTCGTGTGATCAACTTTATTGTTGCCCGAGCCTTAAATGATCGCCAGTTTAAAACACTGCTGGATGAAGTTGTAAATAACTATCCTGGTCTGCTTTTGCACAGCAATGTGCGTTGGTTGTCAAGAGGGAAGGTGCTTAGCCGTTTTGCGGCTTGCCTGAACGAAATCCGGACTTTCCTTGAAATGAAAGGCGTCGGGCATCCTGAGCTAGCCGACACCGAGTGGCTCCTCAAGTTTTACTATCTCGTAGATCTGACTGAACATCTGAACCAGCTCAACGTGAAAATGCAAGGCATTGGAAATACAGTGTTATCCCTTCAACAAGCTGTATTTGCTTTTGAAAACAAGCTGGAGCTTTTCATCACGGATCTTGAAACAGGTCGTTTACTACATTTTGAAAAACTGAGCCAATTTAAAGATGCATGCACAGCAAGTGAGCCCATTCAAAACCTTGATCTCCACCAGCTAGCTGGCTGCACATCCAGTCTCCTACAGTCCTTCAAAGCACGCTTTGGAGAATTTCGTGAGCACACTCGTCTTTTTAAGTTCATCACCCATCCAAACGAGTGTTCACTGAACACAGCCGACCTGAATTACATCCCTGGTGTCTCCGTCAGAGATTTTGAAGCAGAAGTGGCTGACCTGAAGGCCTCAGACATGTGGGTGAATAAGTTCAAGTCACTGAATGAAGATTTGGAAAGAATCACACGACAGAAAGCGGAGTTGGCGAGCAAGCACATGTGGACAGAAATGAAAAAACTCCAACCCGAAGACCAGCTGATTCTCAAAACTTGGAACGCGCTTCCTGTCACATACCACACACTGCAGCGTGTGAGTATTGCTGTATTGACCATGTTTGGATCTACGTATGCATGTGAGCAGTCATTCTCACATCTTAAAAACATCAAGTCCAACCTACGATCACGTTTAACGGATGAAAGCCTCAACGCTTGCATGAAGCTTAACCTCACCAAGTACCAACCCGACTACAAAGACATCAGCAAATCCATGCAGCACCAGAAGTCGCATTAATGGTGAGTGTTATAACAACATTATTTAAAAGAATAAATTCAGAGGCTTATTATACTGACATTTAGTTGAATTCACTTTTAAAATATATTATATGGCTCTCACTGAAATAAATTTCCAAATTTTTTGCTTTCATGGCTCTCTTAGTCAAAAAGGTTCCCGACCCCTGCACTACACTATACACTATACTACTATACACTATACTACTATACACTATACTACTATACACTACTATACACTACACTACTATACACTACACTACTATACACTACACAACTATACACTACTATACACTATACACTACTATACACTACACTATACTACTATACACTACTATACACTATACACTACACTATACTACTATACACTACACAACTATACACTACTATACACTATACACTACTATACACTACACTATACTACTATACACTACTATACACTACTATACACTATACACTACACTATACTACTATACACTACTATACACTATACACTACCATACACTACTATACACTACACTACTATACACTACACTATACACTATACTACTATACACTATACACTACTATACACTACACTACTATACACTACACAACTATACACTACTATACACTATACACTACTATACACTACACTATACTACTATACACTACTATACACTATAGACTACACTATACTACTATACACTATACACTACTATACACTACACTACTATACACTATACACTACACTATACTACTATACACTACTATACACTATACACTACACTATACTACTATACACTACTATACACTACACAACTATACACTACTATACACTATACACTACTATACACTACACTATACTACTATACACTACTATACACTATACACTACTATACACTACACAACTATACACTACTATACACTATACACTACTATACACTATACACTACTATACACTACACAACTATACACTACTATACACTACTATACACTATACACTACTATACACTATACACTACACTACTATACACTCTACACTACACTCTATGGAGGCTCATCGTTAAGCGATTAGGGGCGGCCGTTCAGAGGGGTTCAACTGTATTGGGGACATCGGATCGTGACGCGATCGAGCGACGGGAGACTCGCGTCGCGCGAGCAGGAATGAGCGGTCTGTAACGGCCTCGGCGTAGCGTCGTCATCGTCATCATCATCGTCGTCGTCACACGAGGCAATGGGATACTGCTGGATGCTCGTAGACGCTACCCCACGCACGCGCGTGCTCGCCTCTGTCTTTGTACGTCCCTCGCGTCACGCACCTCGCGGGCGTTACCCCCCCCCGCTGCCTCCCCCGTGTTGCTACGACGCGGTCCTTCCACGCAGCGTTGTTCTTGACGAACGCGACTGCTACCGCCACGTCACGGGGGAGACCGGACCGACGTCCGGGATCGAGGTCGTTGCGCGCGTTTTGGCTTTTCATTTCTTCCACCGCTGCGTTAGGTTCTCGCGTCAATGTGCTCGCGCGTCGTAGAATCCTGCAAACTAAATAAAAATGTTTATCGTTTCACCGCGTGCAAGGCCCCGCCGAGCCGCTACCTGGCACTCTATTTTTTTAAGACTCGACCCTGGCCATGACAAGTGACGGCTCAACGGAGTTGGGGGGAAAGGGGAATAAGACGGGGGAGGGACCCCGGAGAGAAATCCACGGAGAGAAATCCACGCGACCACGGGGGAGCACCGAGTGCCGCGTGACCACGCAGACGCTTCTGTTGTTTGTGGAGCGACTCGTGCAGCCAGCTGTGGCTCGAGGATTTGGTGTCGCACGTTACTTACGTAGTTTGTTGTAACAAAACAAAACAAAAAATCGGTCACAGTCCCTGCGACCGCTGTTACGTTGCAATTATGGCTTTAATTTTTTTTGGTGATTTCGAAAGCGTTTTTTTTGGTTTGGACATGTTTTTGTTTGTGGTACGGAGTTAGACTGACGGCCTTAATCTAAGTTTTCTTGTGGTTGTTGTTGTTGTTGTTTGACTTGCATCCCACTGGGATTGTTTGCACACAGCGGTTGGTGGTGTACGGTGCTTTTTTTCAGGAATATTTTGCTGGTTTTTTTTTCATGGATTTTCCGTTTGCACAGTCACACACAAAGTCACTTCAGGATGTTTTTTTCCTGTTGGCGTTTTAGTTTTTTTTGTTTGTTTGTTGCGGTTGCACCCGATTCAAGAGCCGAATGTCTCACGGGGGCTACACCAAAATACATCAAACTGAAACTGAAAATCAACGTGGACGACCGGAGGCTCGAGCCGGTTGAGAGACAGAGATGCCCTTGCGCTCACCACCGTCTCGTTCCCCGCCACCCGTCCCCCCCCCCACCCCGGCACAGACGACCCGGCCGTCTCGTCCAACGAGCTCGTCAGGAGGTCCCGGCAGGAGCGGTGGGCCATGTGGTCCCTGCGGGAGGGCATGGGCACCTTGCCCAATGCCCTGGGGGCATTCCTGGAGGGCAGGGGCGTCGAGCTGCTCACCAACGCCGCCGTGCGGCGGATCGACTTCACGGGCGACCGGAAGGCCACGGTGAGTTCCCGTTGCGACGTTATCGCCGTTGCCCGGTGCCCAGGAGGTCC
The DNA here is from genome assembly GCF_048934315.1 of Petromyzon marinus. Classification (NCBI taxonomy): domain Eukaryota; kingdom Metazoa; phylum Chordata; class Hyperoartia; order Petromyzontiformes; family Petromyzontidae; genus Petromyzon; species Petromyzon marinus. Next base: position 4,897,832 of record NC_133728.1, read on the forward strand.
CCGCGGGTTCGATGCCGAGCCCCGTTGTCGCGCGGATTTTTCTCCGGGTCTTCCCCTCCACGCTTGCGATGGACGTCGCTCGTTTCAGGGGGGTATTTTGAGCTGAAATGAATGTCCACGTGATGACGCGATGAGCCCACGCTCTCCGGTTCTATTCGGTAAAGTCACGCAAAAGTATAAAACAACAACAACAACACAAGTGGCCTTCATCAGGTGAAGGGACCAGACTGTCTCGAGGACAGCGCTGACTAACGCACAAGAAGGTCGCGCACTGCACATGCCGCACCCCTCCGCTCATCAATAATCATGAGCGGGTGACGTCACTCCACATGGGGCAACCCCTCCACACATGGGGCAACCCCCCCCCTCATTAATAATCATGAGCTAGTGACGTCACACCACATGCCGCACCCCTCCACAGTAACCGTCAGCGGGTGACGTCACTCCACATGGGGCAACCCCCCCCTCATTAATAATCATGAGCTAGTGACGTCACACCACATGCCGCACCCCTCCACAATAACCATGAGCGGCTGACGTCACTCCACATGGGGCAACCCCCCCCTCATTACCTCATTAATAATCATGAGCTAGTGACGTCACACCACATGCTGCACCCCTCCACAATAACCATCAGCGGGTGACGTCACTCCACATGGGGCAACCCCCCCCCACCCCCCTCATTAATAATCATGAGCTGAACAATTTTTCTATTGAATTTTTCAGATTTACTGCAATAAACAACACCGTCCTTGGACGGGCAAAATAGCTAGCATTATATCGCGACTCATGTCTAGCACATACAGTAAAACACCTTGGGTTGCGAGGAGCATAATTCGTTCCGGAAACGTGTTTGTAATCCAAAGCACTCGTATATCAAAGCACAACGTACATCAGTTGTGATCACGTGACGCCCGGCAGTACAGAGCGTGTACACGTACTACTACTCGTGTTGCAAGACCCTCGCTCGTTTATCAAATTAATATTTATTTAAACAATTTTTGCTCGTCTTGCAAAACACTCGTAGACCAAGTTACTCGCGATCCAAGGTTTTACTGTATTCTGAAAGAGTCACTGTTGCTCTGTGATGTCGTTTCAGGTGGAATTTGATGGTGACACAATTACTGTGGACCACATCATTAGCACATTGCCTGCAAAAGGTGAGCGGGTGGTTGAGTAGCTTGGATGGGTGATTGAGTGGATGGGTGGCTGAATGGATGAGTGAGTAATTTGGTGGGTGAGTGGCTAAATGGGTGGATGAGTGGGTGACTAGGTGGGGTGGGTGAATATGTGAGCGAGTGAGTGGGTGGGTGGCTGAATGGGTAACTGAGTTAGTAGGTGGGTGGGTGAATGGGTGGATGATTGGGTGAATATGTGGAGGGGTGAGTAAATGAATAGATGGGTGAGTGGGTGGGTAAGTGATAGATGGGTGAGTGATTGTGTGAGTGAGTGGGTATGAGGGATGGTGAATGGGTGGGTGAGTGAGGGAGGTGGGTTAATGAGTATGTGGGAGGGTGATTAGTTACACGTACGTACACACACACGCGTTTGCTAACACTGTGCCCCTCTCCATCCGCGTGTCTCCCGCGTGTCTCAGCCCTGTCCCCGCTGCTGCCCGCCGACCTGTCCGTGCTGCGGGAGGATCTGAGCCGCATCCGCTCCGTCACCGTGGCTGTGGTGAACCTGGAATACCCAGGCAGCGTACTCCCCGTGCAGGCGAGTCACCACGAGTCTCCGTGTGTCTCCGTGTGTCTCAGTATGTCCGCAAGTGTCCTCACGTGTCTCTACCTGGAAATACGCCTATGCGTATTTCCGCGTGTCTCCATGTCTCTCCGTGTGCCTCTGATTGTCTCCGTGCGTTTCCACGTGCCTCAACGTCTCTACGCAACGCCGCGTGTCTCCACTGTCTCTGTCGCCTGTGTCTCTCTCTCTCACTCCTGCGGCTCTGCATGTCTCCGCGTGTCACCAAATGACCGCGTGTCACCAAATGACCGTGTGTCTCCCCGTGTGTCTCCACCCCGTGTGTCTCCACCCCGTGTGTCTCCCTGTGTGTGTGTCTCTCTATGTGTCTCCCCGTGTGTCTCTCTGTGTGTCTCCCCGTGTGTCTCCCCGTGTGTCTCCCTGTGTGTCTCTCTGTGTGTCTCCCCGTGTGTCTCTCTGTGTGTCTCTCCGTGTGTCTCCCCCCCCCCCCCCCCCCCCGTGTGTCTCTCTGTGTGTCTCCCCATGTGTCTCCCCGTGTGTCTCTCTGTGTGTCTCTCTGTGTGTCTCTCCGTGTGTCTCCCCCCCCCCCCCCGTGTGTCTCCCCCCCGTGTGTCTCCCCATGTGTCTCCCTGTGTGTCTCCACCCCGTGTGTCTCCCTGTGTGTGTGTCTCCCCGTGTGTCTCCCCATGTGTCTCCCCGTGTGTCTCCACCCCGTGTGTCTCCCTGTGTGTGTGTCTCCCCGTGTGTCTCTCTGTGTGTCTCTCTGTGTGTCTCTCCGTGTGTCTCCCCGTGTGTCTCTCTGTGTGTCTCTCCGTGTGTCTCCCCCCCCCGTGTGTCTCCCCCCCGTGTGTCTCCCCCCCGTGTGTCTCCCGGTGTGTCTCCCTGTGTGTGTGTCTCCCCGTGTGTCTCCCCGTGTGTCTCTCCGTGTGTCTCCCCGTGTGTCTCTCTGTGTGTCTCTCCTCGTGTCTTCTCCTCGTGTGTCTTCCCGTGTCTTCCCCCCCTCCCCCCCCTTGCGTGTCTCCCCTCCCCGTGTGTGTGTCTCCCCGTGTGTGTGTCTCACCGTGTGTGTGTCTCCCCGTGTGTGTGTGTGTCTCCCCTCTCCGTGTGTCTCCCCGTGTGTGGTCTCCCCTCTCCGTGTGTGTCTCCCCGTGTGTGTGTCTCCCCTCTCCGTGTGTGTGTGTGTGTCTCCCCTCTCCGTGTGTGTCTCTCCGTGTGTGTCTCTCCGTGTGTGTGTCTCCCCGTGTGTGTGTCTCCCCTCTCCGTGTGTGTGTCTCCCCGTGTGTCTCTCCATATCTCAGGGGTTTGGACATCTCCTCCCATCGTCCGAGTCCGGCCCGGTGCTGGGCGTCGTGTACGACAGCATGCTCTTCCCCCAGCACAACCGGCGCGACGTGGAGAGCACACGGCTCACGGTGCGACGTCACACCCCGCCTCGTCACACCACAGCCTCGTCACACCACAGCCTCGCCACACCACAGCCTCGTCACACCACAGCCTCGTCACACCACAGCCTCGTCACACCACAGCCTCGTCACACCACAGCCTCGTCACACCCCGTCTCGTCACACCCCGTCCCGTCACACCACAGCCTCGTCACACCACAGCCTCGTCACACCACAGCCTCGTCACACCACAGCCTCGTCACACCCCGTCTCGTCACACCACAGCCTCGTCACACCACAGCCTCGTCACACCACAGCCTCGTCACACCACAGCCTCGTCACACCACAGCCTCGTCACACCCCGTCTCGTCACACCCCGTCCCGTCACACCACAGCCTCGTCACACCACAGCCTCGTCACACCACAGCCTCGTCACACCACAGCCTCGTCACACCCCGTCTCGTCACACCACAGCCTCGTCACACCACAGCCTCGTCACACCACAGCCTCGTCACACCCCGTCTCGTCACACCACAGCCTCGTCACACCACAGCCTCGTCACACCACAGCCTCGTCACACCCCACCTCGTCACACCCCGTCTCGTCACACCCCGTCTCGTCACACCACAGCCTCGTCACACCACAGCCTCGTCACACCACAGCCTCGTCACACCACAGCCTCGTCACACCACAGCCTCGTCACACCACAGCCTCGTCACGCCACAGCCTCGTCACACCCCATCTCGTCACTCCCCGCCTCATCACAACACAGCCTCGTCACACCCCGTCTCGTCACACCACAGCCTCGTCACACCCCGCCTCGTCACACCCCGCCTCGTCACTCCCCGTCTCGTCACACCCCGTCTCGTCACACCACAGCCTCGTCACTCCCCGTCTCGTCACGCCCGGTCTCGTCACACCACAGCCTCGTCACACCACAGCCTCGTCACACCCCACCTCGTCACACCACAGCCTCGTCACACTACAGCCTCATCACGCCCCACCTCGTCACACCACAGCCTCGTCACACCACAGCCTCGTCACCGCATCATCGCTGTCGTTACGTCGCGCGTCAACACGACCGGCATGACTTGGAGAGCTCGTGGCTCACGGTGTGACATCATACCCCGCCTCGTCACACCAACGTCGTCACATTACATCATAGTCGCACCACACCGCGTCGTCGTCGCACCGCGTCCTCGCTTTGAACACGCGGCTCGCGGTGCGACGTCGTGCCCCGCCTCGTCACACCACGTCGGCACAGGTGATGCTGGGGGGCGCGTGGTATGAGGAGGCGTACGGGGGTCTGGGCGCGGGCGAGGGGGAGATGGAGTCGCTGCTGGCGGACGCGGCGGAGGGAGCCGTGCGGACCCAGCTGGGCGTGGACGTGCGACCCACTCGTACCTCCGTCAGCCTCAACCAGGTGACCACCGCCGGCGACACAACCAACAGCGACACAACCAACAGCGACACAACCACCGGCGAGACAACCACCAGCACCACAACCAACAGCGACACAACCAACAGCGACACAACCAACAGCTACACAACCAACAGCTACACAACCAACAGCGACACGACCAATAGCACCACAACCACCAGCCACACAACCGCCAGCCACACAACCGCCAGCACCACAACCACCGGCGAGACAACCACCAGCACCACAACCAACAGCGACACAACCAACAGCGACACAACCAACAGCGACACAACCAACAGCGACACAACCAACAGCGACACAACCAACAGTGACACAACCAACAGCGACACAACCAACAGCGACACAACCAACAGCGACACAACCAACAGCGACACAACCAACAGCGACACAACCAACAGCTACACAACCAACAGCGACACAACCAACAGCGACACAACCAACAGCTACACAACCAACAGCGACACAACCAACAGCGACACAACCAACAGTGACACAACCAACAGCGACACAACCAACAGCGACACAACCAACAGCGACACAACCAACAGCGACACAACCAACAGCGACACAACCAACAGCTACACAACCAACAGCGACACAACCAACAGCGACACAACCAACAGCTACACAACCAACAGCTACACAACCAACAGCGACACGACCAATAGCACCACAACCACCAGCCACACAACCGCCAGCCACACAACCGCCAGCACCACAACCACCGGCGAGACAACCACCAGCACCACAACCAACAGCGACACAACCAACAGCGACACAACCAACAGTGACACAACCAACAGCGACACAACCAACAGCGACACAACCAACAGCTACACAACCAACAGCGACACGACCAATAGCACCACAACCGCCAGCCACACAACCGCCAGCACCACAACCACCGGCGAGACAACCACCAGCACCACAACCAACAGCGACACAACCAACAGCGACACAACCAACAGCGACACAACCAACAGCTACACAACCAACAGCGACACAACCAACAGCGACACAACCAACAGCGACACAACCAACAGCGACACAACCAACAGCGACACAACCAACAGCGACACAACCAACAGCTACACAACCAACAGCGACACAACCAACAGCGACACAACCAACAGCGACACAACCAACAGCTACACAACCGACAGCGACACAACCAACAGCGACACAACCAACAGCGACACAACCAACAGCGACACAACCAACAGCGACACAACCAACAGCGACACAACCGCCAGCGACACAACCGCCAGCGACACAACCAACAGCGACACAACCAACAGCGACACAACCAACAGCGACACAACCGCCAGCCACACAACCAACAGCTACACAACCAACAGCTACACAACCAACAGCGACACAACAGCGACACAACCAACAGCCACACAACCAACAGCTACACAACCAACAGCTACACAACCAACAGCGACACAACAGCGACACAACCAACAGCGACACAACCGCCAGCCACACAACCAACAGCTACACAACCAACAGCTACACAACCAACAGCGACACAACAGCGACACAACCAACAGCGACACAACCGCCAGCCACACAACCAACAGCTACACAACAAACAGCTACACAACCAACAGCGACACAACAGCGACACAACCAACAGCGACACAACCACCAGCCACACAACCAACAGCTACACAACCAACAGCTACACAACCAACAGCGACACAACAGCGACACAACCAACAGCGACACAACCGCCAGCCACACAACCAACAGCTACACAACCAACAGCTACACAACCAACAGCGACACAACAGCGACACAACCAACAGCGACACAACCGCCAGCCACACAACCAACAGCTACACAACCAACAGCTACACAACCAACAGCGACACAACAGCGACACAACCAACAGCGACACAACCGCCAGCCACACAACCAACAGCTACACAACCAACAGCGACACAACAGCGACACAACCGCAGCCACACAACCAACAGCTACACAACCAACAGCGACACAACAGCGACACAACCGCCAGCCACACAACCAACAGCTACACAACCAACAGCGACACAACAGCGACACAACCAACAGCGACACAACCAACAGCGACACAACCGCCAGCCACACAACCACCAGCGACACAACCAACAGCGACACAACCAACAGCGACACAACCGCCAGCCACACAACCAACAGCGACACAACCAACAGCACCACAACCGCCAGTGACACAACCGTCGGCACCACAACCGCCGGCACCACAACCGCCAGTGCCACAACCGTCAGCACCACAACTACCAGCGACACAACCGCCAGCGACACAACCGCCAGCGACACAACCAACAGCGACACAACCGCCAGCGACACAACCAACAGCCACACAACCACCAGCACCACAACCGCCGGCGACACAACAACGATGGTCCCCTGCCGCACCCCCACCGTGTCGCCTTTAACAGAATCAGGTCCAGCGGTGTGACCTCTAGATCTCCCGCCTGTCAAGTCGGAGGTTTTGCCTCTGCATTTATCGGAATATTTTACTTGCACTGGAGAAATCCGATGGGGGCTACAAAGCTGCTTGCTTGCTGCTTTTTACACGCTTTGTAACACATTCTCCTGCGGAGGGAGCTGGTAGGAACGTTGGGTTGCTCGGTCAATGGCCAGGGTCAACGGCACCACCATGTCGTGGTGTATTCCGCACAATATGCCCGACTGTGAGGGCGGGCACAAGCCGGCGTGAGTAGGTTAAACGTTGAGTTTTATAGGGGCACCACGGGGTGACCAGCCCCTCCCCTCCCAGCCCCACCCCACCCAGCCCCTCCCCACCCTCCCCTCCCCACCCAGCCCGACCCAGCCCCTCCCCCCACCCTCCCCACCCAGCCCCTCCCCCCACCCTCCCCACCCAGCCCCTCCCCACCCACCCACCCCTCCCAGCCCCTCCTCCCACCCAGCCCGACCCAGCCCCTCCCCCCACCCTCCCCACCCAGCCCCTCCCCACCCAGCCCCACCCCACCCAGCCCCTCCTCCCACCCAGCCCGACCCAGCCCCTCCCCACCCTCCCCTCCCCACCCAGCCCCACCCATTTTTGGATGCACGACGGACGGACGGACACGATAATCCCCTGTGGGCTGGTGGTGTAATAACCAGGAGGTGTTCCTACACAGTATTAACTCACTGTCTGTTGTTGTTGTATCCTCAAATCTTGTAACTCAATTTTAACCCCACTTCCCAATGTGGTATCGACTGCAAACTTGGTATAATAATATGATAATTGTTTTTTTACCCTTTTATCTGGCAACAAAACTGACACCTTGTTTTACAAGGAGTCGTGTTTACATTGACCACAATACCTGCGGTCGGAACGCAAACACAAAACAACAACTCTGATAATGTATGTGGCACTGTCCTTGAAATTGATTGGTCCACACCCGAGACAGCTTTCTTTAGAGCCTCGTCTCACGTTGGTGTTGGATCAGAAGACGCCAAAAGGCGTCACACAACTCAAAGGCAATGCACCATCAGAGTATGAGAGCTCGGGGTGAAGCATTTACACAACATTGGAAACCTCATTTGGCAGTAACAAAATATGATCATTGGCTTTTTACCCTTTTATCTGGCAGCAAAACTGACACCTTTTTTTACAAGGAGTCACGTTTGCGTTCCGACCGCAGGTATTGTGGTCAATGTAAACATGACTCCTTGTAAAAAAGGTGTCAGGGTAAAAAGGCAATTATCATATTTTGTTACTGGCAAATGAGGTTTCCAATGGTGTAAACTTGGTATACTTCTGTCATGCTGATGACATAAAAATATATATATTTTTTTAAACATTATTTTTTTTATATATATATTATGTTTCGGCTTGGGTCTAATTGTCCACGCTCAACTGACGTTGGCTGTGATTGGCCACGGCCCCCCTTATGTCGTGGCAAACTTCGGGGGCCACTTCCTGGAGTCGTGGAGTCCCGCCGTTACTCGTACGGTACATTTAATTAAAGCGTGTTTTAGAAAAAAGTTTTTTTTAAATATCACTTCGTTTTCCATTCAGCACACGTCCATCCAAGTAGGCGCACGGGGGTCAGAACGTCGCGACGGCAAACGGTGCAACAACACCCGGTGTGCTGTGCCCGTAAACCGATTGGCACATTTTGTTCACGTGACAAGCCTTACTAATTGGCCGTGTCGGATTTCGCGGGCGCATTTGTATTGTTACGCGACCTAACCCGGAAAACTAAAACAACAACAAAAAAACAACACCCCCACGTGGGTGGCTGCCTCTCTGTCTCTCTTTCCAGGACTGCATCCCTCAATACGAAGTCGGACACTGGAAAATCATGGGTGAGCGAGCAAAGCAGTGTGGGAAAAATTACCCACGATCCCTTGCGAGCGGGGGGAGGGGGTGCCCTGCGCTTGCGTCCAGTGCAGCGGTGAGCGCCGCGCCGCGTATGCCCGGCGTCCCGAGTTCGATTCCCGCTCTCACCGCCACCACCGGTGACGATTATCTGAAGCGATCTTGGGCCTCCCCTAGGTCGACTCAGCCTTAAATTAGTACCTGGAGCGCCGGGGGAGACAAAGGTGGCCCAGCGTGGTGCTGACCGTCAGCCTTCGCTCGTGCGCCTTGGAGGCCTTCACAGGTGCTCGCTTAACAGCACTTGCCCCAACGTTCTGTCAACTTGGATAACGCCCGGGTCTTTCTCATGACCTCCTGCCATCGGCGAGCCTTCCGCACATCACGTGACGGCCTCCAAGTGCACCTAGCCTGGCACATCAGTTGAATTATAACACCTCGGTCCTGTCCCACGGGCTCCTGCCATCGGCGAGCCTTCCACACATCACGTGACGGCCTCCAAGTGCACCTAGCCCGGCACATCGATGAACCTACACCACCTGGATTCTCTCACGTGACCTGCTCCTGCCATCGGCGAGCCTTCCACGCTTGCCGTGACGGCCCCGACGTGCACCTAGCCCGGCACATCGATGAACCTACACCAATTCTAGATTTGAAGCTTTCGTGACTGCAAGGATCCATTACTCTTTGGTTCTATTCGGTAAAGTCACGTAGTAGGTAAAAAAATAAAACAACAAAAATCACGACGTTTCGGCCATAGCACAAGTGGCCTTCATCAGGTGAAGGGGGGACCGCGCTGTCACGAAGACAGCGTTGGAATAAAATAAAAAAGTCAAGCCAGGTCGCGTTTCTTTAAGCTGTGTGGGACGAAACCAAACGCTTTGACAAAGGAATTAGCCTAAAGTGCTGATAGAACACTTAAAGTGCTGATAGAACACTTAAAGTGCTGATAGAACACTTAAAGTGCTGATAGAACACTTAAAGTGCTGATAGAACACTTAAAGTGCTGATAGAACACTTAAAGTGCTGATAGAACACTTAACACGGGGGGAGGGGGGGAGGTGAATTTGACCATCCAAACGTTGTCTTGAAGGGAACTAAGCTGCTGCTGTGAAAGTTTGGTATATCACCACTTGGATAACCTTACACCACCGGGGTTCCCGGTCCCACGACCTGCCATTACACCACCGGGGTTCCCGGTCCCACGACCTGCCATTACACCACCGGGGTTCCCGGTCCCACGACCTGCCATTACACCACCGGGGTTCCCGGTCCCACGACCTGCCATTACACCACCGGGGTTCCCGGTCCCACGACCTGCCATTACACCACCGGGGTTCCCGGTCCCACGACCTGCCATTACACCACCGGGGTTCCCGGTCCCACGACCTGCCACTACACCACCGGGGTTCCCGGTCCCACGACCTGCCACTACACCACCGGGGTTCCCGGTCCCACGACCTGCCATTACACCACCGGGGTTCCCGGTCCCACGACCTGCCATTACACCACCGGGGTTCCCGGTCCCACGACCTGCCATTACACCACCGGGGTTCCCGGTCCCACGACCTGCCACTACACCACCGGGGTTCCAGGTCCCACGACCTGCCATTACACCACCCGGGTTCCCGGTCCCACGACCTGCCATTACACCACCCGGGTTCCCGGTCCCACGACCTGCCATTACACCACCCGGGTTCCCGGTCCCACGACCTGCCATTACACCACCCGGGTTCCCGGTCCCACGACCTGCCACTACACCACCGGGGTTCCCGGTCCCACGACCTGCCATTACACCACCGGGGTTCCCGGTCCCACGACCTGCCACTGCCGGCGGGGGCGAGAGTCTCCGACGCTCCGCGTAGCCTTCTGCTCTTGCCGTGCCGGCCCCCCCCCCCCACCACCACCCACCACCCACTCCGAGCGAGGTGCACCTAGCCCGGCGCGCTGACGTTTGCCCGCAGAGAGGATCGCGCTGGAGGTGGGGTCCCGGCGTCTCCCGCTGAGCCTCACCGGCGCCTCCTTCAACGGCGTCTCCATCAACGACTGCGTCTACAACGCGGGGTCGGCCGTCGCCACGCTCCTCCGGACGCACGTGTGAACCCCCTCTCGCGAGTCCCACACCAGCGCGGGGGGGGGGGAGGGGGTGGGGGGGGCGGAGGTGGGGGGGCGGATGTTGGGGAGGGGGCGGAGGTTGGGGAGGGACAGAGGGGGGGGCCTGTGTGTAACCTGTACTCGGATTCAGGATCGGAGTCTTGGGTTAAGACTGCTTCTCAAGATCGGAGTCTTGGGTTGAGACTGTGTCTCAAGATCAGTATCATTGTGTTGAGACTGCGTCTCAAGATCAATGTCATTGTGTTGAGACTGCGTCTCAGGATCAATGTCATTGTGTTGAGACTGCGTCTCAGGATCAAGTCTTGGGTTGAAACTGCATCTCAAGATCAATGTCATTGTGTTGAGACTGTGTCTCAGGATCAAGTCTTGGGTTGAAACTGCATCTCAAGATCAATGTCATTGTGTTGAGACTGTGTCTCAGGATCAAGTCTTGGGTTGAAACTGCATCTCAAGATCAATGTCATTGTGTTGAGACTGTGTCTCAGGATCAAGTCTTGGGTTGAAACTGCATCTCAAGATCAGTATCATTGTGTTGAGACTGCGTCTCAAGATCAATGTCATTGTGTTGAGACTGCGTCTCAGGATCAAGTCTTGGGTTGAAACTGCATCTCAAGATCAGTATCATTGGGTTGAAACTGCATCTCAAGAGCAGTGTCATTGAGTTGAGACTGTGTCTCAAGATCAATGTCATTGTGTTGAGACTGCGTCTCAGCTTCAATGTCATTGGGTTGAAACTGCGTCCCAAGATCAGTATCATTGGGTTGAAACTGCATCTCAAGATCAGTGTCATTGGGTTGAGACTGCGTCTCAGGATCGGTGTCTTGAGTTGAGACTGGGTCTCAAGATCGGAGTCTTGGGTTAAGGCTGCGTCTCAAGGTCAATGTCATTGTGTTGAGACTGCGTCTCAGGATCAAGTCTTGGGTTGAAACTGCATCTCAAGATCAGTATCATTGGGTTGAAACTGCATCTCAAGATCAGTGTCATTGGGTTGAGACTGCGTCTCAGGATCGGTGTCTTGAGTTGAGACTGGGTCTCAAGATCGGAGTCTTGGGTTAAGGCTGCGTCTCAAGGTCAATGTCATTGTGTTGAGACTGCGTCTCAGGATCAAGTCTTGGGTTGAAACTGCATCTCAAGATCAGTATCATTGGGTTGAAACTGCATCTCAAGATCAGTGTCATTGGGTTGAGACTGCGTCTCAGGATCGGTGTCTTGAGTTGAGACTGGGTCTCAAGATCGGAGTCTTGGGTTAAGGCTGCGTCTCAAGGTCAATGTCATTGTGTTGAGACTGCGTCTCAGGATCAAGTCTTGGGTTGAAACTGCATCTCAAGATCAGTATCATTGGGTTGAAACTGCATCTCAAGATCAGTGTCATTGGGTTGAGACTGCGTCTCAGGATCGGTGTCTTGAGTTGAAACTGCATCTCAAGATCAGTATCATTGTGTTGAAACTGCATCTCAAGGTCAATGTCATTGTGTTGAGACTGCATCTCAGGATCAAGTCTTGGGTTGAAACTGCATCTCAAGATCAGTATCATTGGGTTGAGACTGTGTCTCAAGATCAATGTCATTGTGTTGAGACTGCATCTCAAGATCAGTATCATTGGGTTGAAACTGCATCTCAAGATCAGTGTCATTGGGTTGAGACTGTGTCTCAGGATCGGTGTCTTGAGTTGAAACTGCATCTCAAGATCAGTATCATTGTGTTGAAACTGCATCTCAAGATCAGTGTCATTGGATTGAAACTGCATCTCAAGATCGGTGTCATTGGATTGAAACTGCATCTCAAGATCGGTGCCATTGGGTTGAAACTGCATCTCAAGATCAGTATCATTGGGTTGAAACTGCATCTCAAGATCAGTGTCATTGGGTTGAGACTGCGTCTCAAGATCAATGTCATTGTGTTGAAACTGCATCTCAAGATCAGTGTCATTGGATTGAAACTGCATCTCAAGATCAGTGTCATTGGGTTGAAACTGCATCTCACGATCAGTATCATTGGGTTGAAACTGCATCTCAAGATCAATGTCATTGTGTTGAGACTGCATCTCAAGATCAATGTCATTATGTTGAGACTGCGTCTCAGGATCAAGTCTTGGGTTGAAACTGCATCTCAAGATCAGTATCATTGGGTTGAAACTGCATCTCAAGATCAATGTCTTGGGGTGAGACCGCATCTCAGGATTGTAATATTGACGCTGATCCTGAAAGAATTTCTCAAACACGACACCCATCCCACCCTTTATTGCTGCACTTAACGATATTTAAAAGAAAAATGTCAGCGAACCGCGTTGCCGTGAATGTTTTTTTTTACAACGTGTGATTACAATGTTGACGAATCATCATGTGCACACATTATCGATTGTACTTTTAATATAATTTCTAAGCCTATTCCTACAACCGTGTCGAGTATTTTCTGTACACGTACGGATCCTGCCTTAATCCAACCCGTATTATACAGCGCGGTACAATGTTTCGTAAACGTGCAGTCGGAAAACATGCGTGCTGTAACTACTGTTTAAAATTAAACATTGTAATTTACAGTCCTTGGTCAATCCACTGTGCTGGATGAGAATGCATCCCCGTCGCGTCGCCATCGTTCGCGATCGCCCAAGAACCATGGAGATGGGCGCCACGGTGGCTCGGAGATGTTAACTACCTCGCCTGGTATACAGGAGGTTCGTGGGTTTGATCCCGGACCCTCGCCACGGTGGCTAGATGTTAACTACCTCGCCTGGTATGCAGGAGGTCGTGGGTTCGATCCCGGACCCTAACGCCACGGGTGACTAGGAGATGTTAACTACCTCGCCTGGTATACAGGAGGTCGTGGGTTGGACCCCGGACCCTCACGCCATGGGTGGCTAGGAGATGTTAACTACCTCGCCTGGTATACAGGAGGTCGTGGGTTGGACCCCGGACCTTCACGCCACGGGTGGCTATGAGATGTTAACTACCTCGACTGGTATGCAGGAGGTCGTGGGTTCGATCCCGGACCCTAACGCCAAGGGTGACTAGGAGATGTTAACTACCTCGCCTGGTATGCAGGAGGTCGTGGGTTCGATCCCGGACCCTAACGCCAAGGGTGGCTGAGATGTTAACTACCTCGCCTGGTATACAGGAGGTCGTGGGTTCGATCCTGGACCCTCACGCCAAGGGTGGCTATGAGATGTTAACTACCTCGCCTGGTATACAGGAGGTTCGTGGGTTCGATCCTGGACCCTAACGCCAAGGGTGACTAGGAGATGTTAACTACCTCGCCTGGTGTGCAGGAGGTCGTGGGTTCGATCCCGACCCTGACGCCTGCTGCTGTATATTTCCAAGTTCTCAACCGTGGTGGTGGTGGGGGGGTGGTGGTGGAGTGGTGGGGGGGGGGGGTGGTGGTGGGGGGGTGGTGTGAGTGTGGTGGTGGGGGGGGGTGGTAGTGGGGTGGTGGTGGGGGGTGGTGGGGGGGTGGTGGGGGGGGTGGTGGTGGGGGGGTGGTGTTGGTGTGGTGGTGGGGGGGGTGTGGTGGTGGGGGGGTGGTGTTGGTGTGGTGGTGGGGGGGGGGTGGTGGGGTGGTGGTGGGGGGGTGGTGGGGGTGTGGTGGGGATGTGGGGGTGTGGTGGAGGCGCGGTGGTGGTGGTGGTGGAGATGTGGTGGTGATGGTGGGGATGTGGTGTGGTGGGGGGCGTGGCGCGGTGGTGGGGGTCTTGTGGGGGGCGGGGCGCGGTGGTGGGGGTGTTGTGGGGGGCGGGGCGCGGTGGTGGGGGTGTGGTGGGGGGCGGGGCGCGGTGGTGGGGGTGTTGTGGGGGGCGGGGCGCGGTGGTGGGGGTGTGGTGGGGGGCGGGGCGTGGTGATGGTGGTGACGTTTCTTGGGTTCCCCCCTCCGTCATTGACACTTGAAGTCCAAGATGGCGGCCTCCGTGTGGTTTCGCCAAGCGCAGTTCGTCAAGGTGAGGAAAACGACAGAACGACGCGATCCGCCGTCTTTCCACGCGCTCGCCGTCGTCCGTCCGGCTTCAAGGGAGAGAAGCGTTGGATAGACATGTTGAGAATTGTCGCGATACGTTCTGAAATCGTAAAAAAAAAATGACAAGCAAAGGCCGCTGCGATGCCTACGTTGTTGCCTGGTTCGCCTGCCCGGGTTGGTGCGTCCTTCCCGGCAGCGGCCGAGGTCGAATGACAACATATCTACCGCTCCCGCCTCTTCCTTAGATATATAACGTGATAGTTTTTTTAAGTGTCGTTAAAGTTAACAACATTTTAAAAGTTAGCATGTGTATAGCGAGAATGCAATTGCACAAGTTATGATACTACCATGTGCAGATTAGTACGGTTGGCTACGTACGGTGCGAAAGAAATTCAACCTACAACGTACTGCAGGGATTCATATTTTTGGTTCTTTCGGTAAAGTCACCACGTAGAAGGGAAACAATAAAATAGTAAAATATAGTTTTATATTTTTGTTATTTTATATTTTTATTATTTTATTGTTTTCCCTTCTACGTGACTTTACCGAAAGAACCAATAATATACAACGTACTGTAAAGTAGGTAATACAGAAATGCAGTTTAAAGTGCGTTAAATATAAAATTTGCAGTATTAACTTTATGCCAAATCTTAATTGTATTGTTACAGTTATACGAATTACGCGAATTTACAGGAACTACGTTGTACATGTTAGAACGTACAGTTTTATTTAAAGATTATATGTAAAGCACTGTCTTGGTCAGCCACACCCAAACATTTGCCCTGAATCTGCTGGACACGTTGCCAGTCGCAAGAATATACTTACAATTAGCATGAAAATTAAAAGTATAAAAAGGAAATGACAATTATCACCTACGTTCAAGTTATTTCTAATATTGTCGACGTCATATCGGTTATATTAATAATGATGATGATAATGTACAGGGTGGTACTGACGTCTTACAATACCTCAACCCCCCCATTTAAAGTTTGGTTTATTTAAACTAGACATGAATATGCCAAAGGAAACAAAAATATATTAGGGGGTCAATTAATCAGGGTAACAAGACATCGGGACCACCCTGTAGATTGCATAACAATGCACAGTCCTTTATATTCTTGGCTATTTCGGTAAAGTCACGTAGAAGGGAAACAAAATAATAAAAATATAAAATAACAAATATAACACTTTTTTTATTTTATTGTTTCCCTTCGACGTGACTTTACCGAATGAACCAAGAATATGAATCCCTGCAGTCACGAAAGCTTTAAATCAAAATTTTACAGTCCTTTAGTCAATCCACTGTTGGATGAGTCTCCTCGCGTCGTTGAGATCTAATTGACCATACTTCACCGCCCTGGTTAACGTGGGTTAATTGCAAATGTGCAGCGCTTTGCGACCTCTTGAGTAAAACCGCGCTTTATAAGCGTAAATTATTGTTATTACGAACGCGCATACTCTAAGTTTGAAAGTCAAAGCGAGAGGGATTTCCTGCATCAAATGCACGTTGAAGGCACTGGTGTTCATCTCCTGTTTAACTGACCTCCAGAGCCAGCGGTGGAAATTCCACATTACTTTGACGGCAGAGGCGTAGGACAAACTGGAAGAACCACACAGAGCCAACTGTGTTTGGCCATGTTTTTGTTTATTGTAGTACGGAGTTAGACTGATGGCCTTAATCAAAGTTGTCTTGTTGTTGTTATTTTGACTTGCATCCTACTGGGATTTTTGCACACAGCGTTGGTGTACGGTGCTTTTTCAGGAATATTTTGATGTTTTTTTCCTGGATTTTCTGTTTGCACATTCACAAAATCACTTTAAGATGTTTTTCTTGTTCGTGTTTTTATTTGTTGAGGTTGCACCAGATTCAAGAGCTGAATGGCTCACAGGGCTATACCAAATAAATGGAACTAATGAAACTATGAACTATGTGTCTGACATGACATTAAAGCTAACGACGTATTTACGAATCGTCGCTCGGAGGAAAAAAACCCAACATCTATACAATTAACAATAACAATTAGAATTACTTTTTAAAAGATATTGCATGTGCGCAGTTCACACGTGTATCTTATAACATAAAAATAACACATTTGAAAATCACTGCTAAGAGATGAGACGACACACATACTATTAAAAAAAATATATACGTTTTAAAAATATATATATTTATTTTTTGTGTGTGTGTGCGCATTTCACGTGTGTGTATTTGATCATTGCCATCCTTAGATGCTTCAGGTGTGCAGGGCGTCCCTTCCCAGTGCAACCGGTCAGGCCGGCTTGTCCTCCAAGCCCACTAAGCCCACCACCAGCTCCACGAAAGGTGAGAAGTTGACACTCAACCGCTTCGGGGGGGGGTAATATCATGAATCAACGGGTGACATCACGGTGTAAATGTCAAAGCCACTCGCGTGTAAGATGCGCACGCACGCACGCGCGCGTTGTTGTAACGGGGGCAATTATGGCCGTATATCTAATATCAGGGGCGGAGCCAGGGGGGGTGACAGGGGTGACATTCTGCGTATAAGTGTACGACACTCGGTCTGGCGGAGTCCGTGCAACTGCATCGTCAGAGTGTGTCGCCAACCGATGGTCGTCTGGTTCAACAGCCTGACTCTCTTTAAATCATTCTTGAAATTAACATTTGTTGAATGTCACCCCGGCCTGAAAATCCTGGCTCCGCTCCTGTCTAATATTATTCCGACAATTAAAATCTAGATTTCAATCTCACGTCTTTAAACCTGATTTTTGTGTGTTAAGTTTGTTGTCCTTCCCCCGTACCTCCGATTAGCACGGTCGGCTACGTACGGTGCAACAAAAGTTCAGCGTACATGCTTACATACATCCGTCTTGCTCTGTGTGCTGGGATAGTTTTTGTATGGGGGGGAACAGAATTTATTTGCTTAAGAAGCGCCCAGCATGTGGAGCCCCAGTCCACTGTGTCTGACACGGCCATTATGAGCTCGTCGGAAGAATCTGATGTGCTCATTAAGCTCGTTCACAGATGGTCCAGTAGGTGCACGGGGTCAGAACGTTCCAACAACAAAGTTACAAAAGCACGATAGGCGTGCAAAGTAAAGGAAATGCCAGCAAATAACTAAAAAAACTAAAACACGTTTTTATTTCAACAGGTGAAGGCCACTTCAGCTATTAGCTTCTTTTCCAGACGTGACCTGCCCACAAAAGATAGCTCAACGAAGTGGCTCGTCACCACCATCATCGCGTAGAAATTTATAGCAGCCAAATAATAATAATAATGCAAAATAATCATACCTAAGGGCTTGAACGCAGACTCTCAGTAGTGCTGACTCAGAGATTGTGACACAGGCATTATGAGCTCTGATATAATAAGTAATATTTAAAACAACTTTTTTAAAAACACGCTTTAATGAAATGTACCGTACGAGTAATGGCAGAACTCCACGACTCCAGGAAGTGGCCCCGAAGCTTGCCACAACGTAATGGGACCCGTGGTGATTTACAGCCAATGTGAGTTGAGCGTGGACAATTAGACCCAAGCCGGAACATAAGATATAAAAAAGATTGCTTAAACATATTTTTAAAATTGTTTTTATGATAGAACATAGTATTGTCATCAGTATGACATAAGTATACTAAGTTTGCAGTCGATACATCATTGGGAAGTGGGTTAAAATTGAGTTACAAGATTTGAGGATACAACAACAGACAGAGTTGAGTATACAACAGACAGTGAGTTAAATAAAAGCGTGTAAAAAAGAGAGTTAGTTACTCTGCGAGCCCCAAAGCTTGAACACAATTTCACACCTGATAGGCTCACAGCGATGACATCACCTTTACTCTATCCATACCTCCTTATCAGTGCCTACTTACAGACCAGTTCAGACCTTTTCGGTCACCCCGTGCCCCTATAAATCTCAACGTTCGTCCTACAAAGTCCCCTCGCAAGGGAGAAGCACAAACAACAAAACAAAAACAAAAATTGCCCGTATTGAAACGGCTGTACGCCGTATGGACCTGAAAATTCAATTTCCCTGTACAAGAATACGGGGTGAACGGCATGGTTTGACAGGTATGCTCCATTTAAGACCGGAAACAGGAAGACTTCCTAACAATTCTGGCAGATCGCCTGATGAAGCCGGTTGTAATCACCAATGAAACGTCACAGGACTCGAATTGCAATTATTGTGTGTTTACTCTCCAAAATGCCAGTGTGCTGAAGCAGTAACTGTTTGGCACGTCTTTTCGGGTGGTGGCGGGTTAACGACACATTTATATTTGCGCCATCGAACCCAAAAAAACCTCTGTTATGAGTAATATTTGCTCGCGAAAGCCTACGTGTGAAACTGAATTCCTTTCGTGTTCGCTCAGCATCTAAAATAGCCATTCCGCTTATTATTAACCTGTCGAGAAAGGCTGACCGGCACACCCACTTCCATAACTTGAACTCAGGAATTCACTTGTTGGTTCAGCGTCTCTCACGCAACCATTGTAAACCCTTCTGATAGAAATCCAGACCCGATGTTCGAGCCCACGATCTCAGCAGTGCTTGCTCAGTATCTTAATAAATTAAACTAAACTAAGCTAAACTATGTTTTGCCATGCAAGGCCTACCGAGCTATGTCACTCTTTTTGAGAAGCGACGTGGCCAGCACAAATGACAGCTCAGCGAAGTGGCTTATCGTCGTGTTGGGAATTTAGAGCGGCCAAATACTCTTCAACGCACGTCGACTCTAAATGTGGAGGGGAAAAAACAAGTCCCGGAGGAAAATCCACGCGGCCACAGGGAGAGACACGCAAACTCCAAATATACAGCAGCAGGTGTCAGGGTCTCGATCGAACCCCCGACCTCCTGTAGACCAGGCGAGGTAGTTAACATCTTACCACCGTGAAGATGATGATGACGATAGAGAGAGAGAGACACGCAAACTCCAAATATACAGCAGCAGGTGTCAGGGTCTCGATCGAACCCCCGACCTCCCGTAGACCAGGCGAGGTAGTTAACATCGTACCACCGTGAAGATGATGATGATGACGATAGAGAGAGAGAGACACGCAAACTCCAAATATACAGCAGCAGGTGTCAGGGTCTCGATCGAACCCCCGACCTCCCGTAGACCAGGCGAGGTAGTTAACATCTTAATACCGTGATGATGATGATGACGATAGAGAAGGAGACACGCAAACTCCAAATATACAGCAGCAGGTGTCAGGGTCGGGATAAAACAACACGACCTCCTGCATACCAGATGAGGTAGTTAACATCTCGCCACTGTGATGACGATAGAGACAAAGACACGCAAACTCCAAATATACACCATGCGTCATGGTCGGCATAAAACAACACGACCTCCTGCATACCAGGCGAGGTCGTTAACATCTGGTAAATGTAAAATTGTGGTTTGAAAAAAACAAAAAATGTACTTTCAAATTGTACTCCCGCCGCACAGACGCGGGGGCCACCAAGGCCAAAGGCTCGCCCGCCACGGCTCTCGGCGGCGGCGGCAACAAGGCGGCCCCCAAGGCGGCCCCCAAGGCGACCCCCAAGGCGGCGGCCGCCGGGCCCCCTCCTCCGGCCAGCGCGGCCAGCGCCAACATGTCCGCCCTCCAAGGTAGCGGCGCTGGGGCGGCCACAGGGCTCCTCGCACCGTCGTAGCTGGGGCCTGCTGCGATGGCGTCAATTTCAACGATGCGTCGCGTCTCAATTCCGCGACGTGACGGATGGATTGTTGTGACGTCGGTGGCCCGTCACGTGGCAAGCAGTTGTGTTATCGTAACACGTCGCCTTTCGCGAGCAATGTCATCCGTAACACAGGTGTTTTTTTTAGTTAGATTCCATAAATATATCAACGTGTCGTTGATCCCGCCACCACCCGACGCAGCCAATTAGGAAGGTTTTTTTCACGTGAACAGAACGTGCAAAGTCAGAATGAAACTGCAGGATTTCTCCACAAATCTGTCTTGTCGACCGATGAAGCTAATTGTAATCACCGGAACTTAAGAGTGTAAATGTCGTGGCTTTCCTCTCCAACACACTACTGGTGTGTTGTACTAGTATACTACACTATACACTACATTATACACTACATTATACACTACACTATACACTAGTGCTGTACTAGTATACTACACTATACACTACACTATACACTAGTGCTGTACTAGTATACTACACTATACACTACACTACACACTAGTGCTGTACTAGTATACTACACTATACACTACACTACACACTAGTGCTGTACTAGTATACTACACTATACACTACACTATACACTAGTGCTGTACTAGTATACTACACTATACACTACACTATACACTACACTATACACTACACTATGCACTACACACTAGTGCTGTACTAGTATACTACACTATACACTACACTATACTACACACTAGTGCTGTACTAGTATACTACACTATACACTACACTATACACTAGTGCTGTACTAGTATACTACACTATACACTACACAGTAGTGCTGTACTAGTATACTACACTATACGCTATACACTAGTGCTGTACTAGTATACTACACTATACACTACACTATGCACTACACACTAGTGCTGTACTAGTATACTACATTATACACTACACTATACTACACACTAGTGCTGTACTAGTATACTACACTATACACTACACACTATACTACACACTAGTGCTGTACTAGTATACTACACTATACACTAGTGCTGTACTAGTATACTACACTATACACTACACAGTAGTGCTGTACTAGTATACTACACTATACACTACACTATACTACACACTAGTGCTGTACTAGTATACTACACTATACACTAGTGCTGTACTAGTATACTACACTATACACTACACAGTAGTGCTGTACTAGTATACTACACTATACGCTATACACTAGTGCTGTACTAGTATACTACACTATACACTACACTATACACTACACTATGCACTACACACTAGTGCTGTACTAGTATACTACATTATACACTACACTATACTACACACTAGTGCTGTACTAGTATACTACACTATACACTATACTACACACTAGTGCTGTACTAGTATACTACACTATACACTACACTATACACGAGCGCTGTACTCGTAACGAATTGGCCCGTTCCGTTCACGCGAAACTGAACCTTACTAATTGGCTGTGCCGGGTGGCGGCGGGGTTTAACGACACGTACGTTAACGCGATTCTAACCGTGAAAAACAAACCTGTGTCACGGAGTTGCATTGTTGCCGTAGCCGGGCAGCGGCCGCCTCAAAGGCCGAGCACTGTCCTGCGTCGTGGTTGATCTCGGCGAGCTCCTCCGCTATCCTCGCAGTGCCAGCAGCGGCGGCTTTTGGCTTTTGGCTCGGCCACCGAACAAAGACGGTGGTGGTCACCGCGTCATCGCCGCGGCGCTTTCGGATGCGCTGCTCCTGCGGCCGTCTGGAACGCTCTTCCTTCCGTTGTTAGGAAGCCACTGGGAGCTACGAACTTTAAAATCGTCCCGATTGACAAACTGACCCCTTTAGAAGTGCCTTTGCTTTTTAATTTGTCGTCCTTCAGCCGCACCTCCGATTAGCGCGTTCCGATGACGTACTCTATCGGTACCGAGGCTCCCACAAGGCCACTCGGGAGGGCGTGTGGCATAGTTTTTGCCGCCGGCTATTGTAGAATGCGGCACGTGTACGTCGTCAAAACGGAATCGGAGGAAAAACACGAATAGAATAACCTTATCGGTACCGAGGCTCTCACAAGGCCCACACGGGGGAGTTGCGTGTGGCACAGTTTGGCGGCGGCGGCGGTTGTGTCGCTACGGTTTTCTGCGGTTAAGTACAGTGTCTTTCATAACAGCGGCGCTGTGCCTCAGCATATAAAATGAACGCCGAACCGCTTGCGCGCGTTCCGAGATTTTGCGCTGAACGACCACCACCCTCCAGGCATCTCGGATATGGGTAAGGCTTTGAAAGCAAAGGAAATGATGAGGTCGTACACACCTCATGCACCTCATTACGCCGAGAAACGTTTGACGGTCAATGGATTTCATGTTCATTGGCAGTTTTTTTTTCTTCTGTGAAGTTAAATTAGTTTAAAGGATGTGCTTTGCAGGTTTAGTTCGTGAGCCAATCGTCGTAGAGTTCCTCTATCAACGCACACCACTGGGTGAAGGCCCTCCTCGTGGCACGTCACTCACGAGAGGTCGTTCGACCATACTTCGCCACGCTGTCGGTTTAGCGCGATACCGTTAGCCAATCCCCGGGAATCTTGCCGGCCCTCTCGACTCCCGCCACATCTGCCGGCCCCCCACCACGGTGACTGCCGCCCTCCGCCGCTTCCTTCAAGCGACGAATCTCGGAAGACTCCGGGAGCGTTTATGCTGCTTCTTTACCCCTACGTCAGGCCTTGTCCGTCTCTGCTTCCTTGGCCGGGGACCGCTCATTCCTCCTCCTCCTCCTCCCCCCGCACCCCCTGCACCCCGCCACCGGACAGGATCTTCGCCCGCCGTGACGCCGCCGACGCCGACATTGCCGCGCCGCCTTCTATTCCTCTTCGCCGTCAAAACCGCTTGCGTGGCGCCGGTCGAGGCCGCGCGGATATACACATACAGACACACACAACAACAACAACCGCCATTCGCCACTAAGTGGCGGTGACGTCACCACGACGCTTGTGCCAGGCCATGTGCACGTTGAGGCCACGGGAAGTGTCGAACGCCCGCCGGCAGGAGGTCACGGGGCAGACCCAGGTGCCACGGGTCGACTGACAAAGACGACTGAGACGACTGGCCGATGCACCGCCTGTGCCCCCTACTGTGCCAACCTGCTGTGCTTTAGCCTCCCGGCTCTCCGCTCGTTGTTGTGATATATTCACACAAACGCTCGGACGACGGCGCCCGTTCCCACCGCTTGTGCTCCGTGGTGCTAATCTATTCCTGTCGGTGTGGCGGTGGCGGGGGCGTTGCCCGTTCTTCGGAGTGGCCTGCACGAAAAAAAATCTTACTGTTCGCCTTCACCCCTCGTTCACGCCGGCTACTGCGCAGAACCTATTCGGCCCGTTCTGACCTTGTTTTTTGGCCGGGTGCGCGGATCCGCTCGCCGCTGCGCCCCGGTCCGAGTATTTGGTGGTCCGCCGAGCAGCAAGCAAAAACAAATTCTCATTGGCCTCCCAGCACGCCGTTCCGCCCTCTCGGGAAGCGTTTTACTCGGGCCGCCGTCGATGCGGCGTTCCACCGGGTCGTGCGGTGCCCCGTTGCCTGCCGCCGCCGCCGCAGCCGCCACCGCTGCTGCAGCCGCAGCCGCAGCCGCGACCGCAGCCGCCGCCACAGCCGCCACAGCCGCCACAGCCGCCGCCGCCGCCACGGCCGCCGCCACAGCCGCCGCCGCCGGTGCAGCCGCTCGCGTGACCGGGAGGCGATGGCGATGCTTTTTAGTGCCGTGGTTTCTTTTTGCTTTCCCTCTCTCTCTCTCTCTTTTCTCCGGCCGGTCTGTTCTTCCTTGGGGTTCAGCTCCCCCCTCCCCCACGTGAGGTTTTAGCTGAGGAAGCCGGCGACGGGGTGCGAGAGAGACGTCCGCCCGGGTGGCGTGAGTTGGGGCGGTGGCGACCCGCGGAGGCCTTCATCCAGCAGTGGATTGATCGTAGCTGGCCACGGTGAAAGTCCCTTTTGAGGCAACGGCTTTTGGAGTAATGTTTTTGTTCGTATCGGAGACTTGTGTCATGCACTCTCCACCACCCCCTCCCCCGTTCTTTGTATAGACAACGCGAATGGACCGCGCTAACGAATTAACGCTTTCATCCTTAGCCGGAACGCGTTAACGACTCTCGCGGCGAATTAACGCTTTAAACCTTAGCCGGAATGCGTTAACGACACTCACGGCGACGCAGTGAGTATGTATTCATATATATATATCTCCGCACCTGATATCTCGACCGACGCTGAAACGACTTCCTTCAGGCGCCACCTACGGAGAGATCCTCCGGAAGGAAGCCAAGAAGAAGGATCCGCAGTCGAGTAGCTCCAGCTCCGATTCGGACCGGGAACAAAAGCCGTCCTCCCATCCTCCACCTCGCTCTGCGTGCAAGAAGACGCCCGGCGCTCCGCCCAAGGCCGCGGTGATTTTGGAGAAACCGACGGAAGAGACCGCCACGGCCGCCGCCGCCAAGCCGTCGAAGGCCGAGTCGGCCGAGGGCGGCGACGAATCGAAGGCGACGACAACGGCCGACGCGCCCGAGGGCCCTGGCACGTCGGAGTCGGCCGCGGGAGTTGCCGAGGACCGCGACGGAGCCAAGAAGGCGGCCAAGAAGGCGGCCAAGAAGGCGGCCAAGAAGCGGGAGAAGGCCGAGGCCCAGGCTCCGCCGGCGATGGGCGGACGTCCGCAAGAGGAAGGGGGAGGGCTCGGGGTCGCGGACGACGCCGCCGCGGGGGCGATCGCCGGTGCCGCGGAGGCATCGGCGGCGGCGGAACCGGGGTCGGGGAAGCGCGGCGACGCCGAAGAATTGGTGGACGCGGCGCCACAAGTGGCGGCAGCGGAGGAGGAGGAGCTCGGCGACGGAGGAGGCGCGGTGACGGAGGGACGCCGGGGGGAGGTGGACAACGCCGCCGGCGTGGAGGCGAGAGGGAAGGAGGCCGGGCGGGAGGAATTGAAGGGGGCGGAGGTGAAAGGGGAGGAATTGAAGGGGGCGGATGCCGAAGGGGGGGCGGCAGTCGAAGAGATCGAGGGAGCGGAGGTGAAGGCGGTGGCGGTGGCGGCACCGGAAGAGGGCGGCCAGGCCACCGGGGATCCGTCGGCCGGGTTGGAACCCGGCACTGGGGCAGCTTCCTCCGGAACGGAGGAGACCATCGCTCGGGGTAATGAGAGGCGGGGGGCGGATGCATGGGGGAGGTGGAGGCTCAAGAGGTGGATTAGTTAAGGTGACCGGTGCGAGGCTTAGGGGTTAACCGACGTTGGGTAAATGGTCGGGCTAAGGTGTACGCATTGTTGTCACGGTAATGAGCGGGCGGGGGGAGAGGAGGGACTGGTCGTGGAGCGAATTCGTAAACAAAAAACGCTCGCAAATTTGCCCGCTTTGGCGGTGGCAGCGGCACCGTGGGCGATGGCTTGCCCTTGAGCTGCTGCTGAGGCGGCGGCGGCGTTGACGAAGACCCAAACGTCCTCGGCTTGTGGTTCACGGCGGGCGCGACCGTAATCCGTCGTTTCCTCTCCGCAGCGTCGCCGCCGGAGCCGCCGGAGCCGTTGGACAACTCGTCGTACCGCAACACGGAGCACTGGGCCTACACACCGCACACCTACGCCGACGTGGACGTGGACCTGGCAGCCTTGCGCCAACCGCAGCCGTCGTCACGCGGATAGGCCCCTCCCTTAGCCACGCCCCCTTAGCCACGCCCCCTTAGCCACACTCCCGCCCCGCCAGCCACGCCCCCGCCCCCCCCAGTCATACCCCTAGCCACACATTGCGGCCATGCTCCCCAAGCCATACTCCCAGCCACGCCCCCTTAGTCACACGCCCCCTGAGTCACACTCCCCCCCCAGCCACGCCCCCTTAGTCACACGCCCCCTGAGTCACACTACCCCCCAGCCACGCCCCAGCCACGCCCCCTTAGTCACACTCCCCCACAGCCACGCCCCCTGAGCTCCACTCCCCGCCCCCCTCCCAGCCACTCTCACCAGCAATGCCACAATCTGTGCAGCAGCAACGTCATTCAGCCATGCCCACTTGGCCACACCCCCCCCCCCCAGCAAACCCTCCAGCCTCCCCTCCCCCAGCGACCCCCTCAGCCTCCCCCCCCCAGCCTCCCCTCCCCCAGCGACCCCCCCTACAAGATCTGACCAACCCACAATGTGAGTCTCCCAGGGACTCCCATTGGGTCTCCCCCCCCCCCCCCTGCTCCCTACATATTGTAATGTTCTGATGAGGAGTCCGAGTAACCCTGTAACTAATGTAATTAAAGAGAATTGTCATCCACCGAGCAAGTTTGTGGCATTTGTAGAATATGACGACGTGCATTCTGGGGGCGGGGGTGGAGGTGTTAATTTAAAGATTTATTATAAACAGGCGAAGTGCTTAAGAACCCCACACGCAACCCCATTAACTCCTACAACACAATAAAAATACCACCGGGAGCCCGCCCACCACCACCACCGCTACGTGCGCTTGCCACCGACACATTTAATAGGGGGCACCCCCAGCGGCAGCTGTCCGTGTGGCACGAGGTGACTCTGTACCCTGCCCTGCGAGCTGGCATCAGTCTGCTGCCAGTAGCAGAGTGGCGATGGTTGCTGCTGCGGTCTAGCCTAGGGGACACCCCCAGTGGCAGCTGTCCCTCCGCATCAGTCTGCCAGTAGCAGAGTGGCGATGGTTGCTGCTGCTGTGGTCTAGCCTAGAGGCACCCCCAGTGGCAGCTGTCCCTGTGCATCAGTCTGCCAGTAGCAGAGTGGCGATGGTTGCTGCTGCTGTGGTCTAGCCTAGGGGACACCCCCAGTGGCAGCTGTCCCTCCGCATCAGTCTGCCAGTAGCAGAGTGGCGATGGTTGCTGCTGCTGTGGTCTAGCCTAGGGGACACCCCCAGTGGCAGCTGTCCCTCCGCATCAGTCTGCCAGTAGCAGAGTGGCGATGGTTGCTGCTGCTGCTGTCTAGCCTAGGGGCACCCCCAGCGGCAGCTGTCCCCAGTGCGGCACGAGGCGACTGCACCTGGCCCTTCGAGCTGGCGTTCAGTCTTCCGCCAGTAGGGGGGGAGGGAGGGGGGGTGGTTGTCGTCTGCGTAGAACCCCGCTTTGAGTAACTTGCAGGGTACACTTTTTTGTTCATCGAATTTGGCCAAACCTGGACCTTGGGACACGCGTGGCACGCGATGGAGGCCCTCCCCCCCCCTGCTCTTGCGAACCACGTCGTCGCCTGGGGCATCTTTAACGTCCATTTTGGCCGAAGCAGGCGGCGCGTCGTCGCAGTAGTAGTAGTAGTGCAGTGAGCCCAGGGACGAGAGGGAGCCGGCAGTTGAGGCGACACTTTTATTTAGCAACACTAATGTACAGGCTCCCTAACACTAAGGGGTAACGGGCCCCTTACACCCGCTACCTGGGGAGGTACGGCCTCCGGGCCATCGTGCCTCCTCACACTGGGGACCGCTCTGCGCCCAGCCCTCCGGCTAGGGGCCCTAGGGGAGGCTACCCTGACCCGGCCACTGGCCCTCTCAGTCCCGGCCCTTACAAGGACGTCGGATCTGGGGGCCTCAGGGTCCTGCTCTAAGCCCGGTCTTCAGTCTTCGGCTTGAGGAACACTGCCGAAGCCGGGTCAGGGGTCCGGCTTTTATACGCCTGGCCACGCCTCCCTTCCAGAGGGTTCCAGAGGGACCTGGAATCTTCCCCCAGCCCCCCCCCGTCTTGGGGTCTGGGGAACCTCAGTTGCCCACACATCACACCCTACTGGTGGATGTCTGCTAGTGCAGGTAACTACCCCGTTTATTGCGTTGCAGTAGTAATGATAATGTAGTGGTAGTAGTAATGATAATGTAGTAGTAGTGGTAGTAGTAGTAGTGATAATGTAGTAGTAGTAATGATAATGTAGTGGTAGTAGTAATGATAATGTAGTGGTAGTAGTAATGATAATGTAGTAGTGGTAGTAATGATAATGTAGTAGTTGTAGTGGTAGTAGTAATGATAATGTAGTGGTAGTAGTAATGATAATGTAGTAGTAGTGGTAGTAGTAATGATAATGTAGTGATAATGTAGTAGTGGTAGTAGTAATGATAATGTAGTAGTGATAATGTAGTAGTAGTAGTAATGATAATGTAGTGGTAGTAGTAATGATAATGTAGTGGTAGTAGTAATGATAATGTAGTAGTAGTGGTAGTGATGATAATGTAGAAGTGGTGGTAGTAATGATAATGTAGAAGTAGTGGTAGTAGTAATGATAATGTAGTAGTGATAATGCAGTAGTGGTAGTAGTAGTAATGATAATGTAATAGTAGTAATGATAATGTAGTGGTAATAATAGTAATGATAATGTAATAGTAATGATAATGTAGTAGTAGTGGTAGTAGTAATGATAATGTAGTAGTGATAACGCAGTAGTGGTAGTAGTAGTAATGATAATGTAATAGTAGTAATGATAATGTAGTAGTAGTGGTAGTAATGATAATGTAGAAGTATTGGTAGTAGTAATGATAATGCAGTAGTAGTGGTAGTAGTAATGATAATGTAATAGTAGTAATGATAATGTAGTAGTAGTGGTAGTAGCAGTAATGATAAAGTAATAGTAGTAATGATAATGTAGTAATGATAAAGTAATAGTAATGATAATGTAGTGGTAGTATCAGTAATGATAATGTAGTAATGATAATGTAATAGTAATGTAGTAGTAGTGATAGTATCAGTAATGATAAAGTAATAGTAATGATAATGTAGTAGTAGTGGTAGTAATGATAATGTAATAGTAATGATAATGTAGTAGTAGTGGTAGTAGTAATGATAAAGTAATAGTAATGATAATGTAGTGGTAGTATCAGTAATGATAATGTAATAGTAATGTAGTAGTAGTGGTAGTATCAGTAATGATAATGTAATAGTAATGATAATGTAGTGGTAGTAGTAATGATAAAGTAATAGTAATGATAATGTAGTGGTAGTATCAGTAATGATAATGTAATAGTAATGCAGTAGTGGTAGTATCAGTAATGATAAAGTAATAGTAGTAATGATAAAGTAGTAGTAATGATAAAGTAGTAGTAATGATAAAGTAGTAGTAATGATAAAGTAGTAGTAGTGATAAAGTAGTAATGATAAAGTAGTAGTAATGATAAAGTAGTAGTAATGATAAAGTAGTAGTAATAGTAGTAATGATAAAGTAGTAGTAATGATAAAGTAATAGTAGTAATGATAAAGTAGTAGTAATGATAAAGTAGTAATGATAAAGTAGTAGTAATGATAAAGTAATAGTAATGATAATGTAGTAGTAATGATAAAGTAGTAGTAATGATAAAGTAGTAATGATAATGTAGTAATGATAAAGTAATAGTAATGATAAAGTAGTAATAGTAATGATAAAGTAGTAGTAATGATAATGTAGTAGTAATAGTAGTAATGATAAAGTAGTAGTAATAGTAGTAATGATAAAGTAGTAGTAATAGTAGTAATGATAAAGTAGTAGTAATAGTAGTAATGATAAAGTAGTAGTAATAATGTAGTAATGATAAAGTAGTAGTAATGATAAAGTAATAGTAATGATAAAGTAGTAGTAATGATAAAGTAATAGTAGTAATGATAAAGTAGTAGTAGTAATGATAAAGTAGTAATAGTAGTAATGATAAAGTAGTAGTAGTAATGATAAAGTAGTAGTAATGATAATAAAGTAGTAGTAGTAATGATAATAAAGTAGTGGTAAGGGTGAATACAAGTTGAGTAACAGCCAGGGATGCTCTAGCGGCTTCGTATCGCGAACCTCTCCAACAAGCGACGGACGATGATGACGAGGCCATCATGAACACCCCCCTAACCGAGAGCAATAGACACTCAAGATCCAGAGGGGACATGCACACAGGATCCTCCCGTAGGGCCGACTCGGCACGTCTGACACGGCCATTACGAACCACCACGTGTGTCCATTTGTGTGCGTGTGGTGGGGAGCGGTGGTGCAGCGGTTAGCGCGCTACGACCCGTGTTTAGATTCCCGCTCACGGCCAGCACCGGTGACGATTAACTATCTGAAGCTCTCCTGGGCCCTCCCCTAGGTCCACGTGTCCAGGTGTCGTGCCTGCGTGTCCGCGTGTCGTGTCCGTGTGTCCGCGGGACGTGTCCGCGTGCCCGTGTGTCCGCGTGCCTGTGTGTCCGCGTGTCCATGTGTCCGCGTGACGTGTCCGCGTGACGTGTCCGCGTGCCTGTGTCCGCGTGACGTGTCCCGGGGGCTGCCCCTCATGTTCTGTGGCTCAGGCAGCCCTCGGTCTGAGCCTCCATGGGCCAGTCTCCCACGTGGTGAACCGCCTCGTCCTTGTGCACGATCTGTGGGGGGTACACACACAGGTCATCATTACCACCATCTACAGCCAGGGTCTTTCCACTGCTGGATGCAGGCCACGCCACGGTCGCCCCTCACACTCTCTGGCGTGTAGTTGCTCGCACGCTCACGTACTCTGGCACCCACTCGCTCACCGGCCCACTCGCCCACCCGCTCACAGACTCATTCACACATACACCCGCTCATCGACCCACTCGCTCACCGACCCACTCACACACCCGCTCACTGACTCATTCACACACACATACACTTGCTCACCAACCCACTCGCTCACCGACTCGCTCACCCACTCGCTCACCGACTCATTCACACATACACTTGCTCACCGACCTCCTCGCTCACCGACCCACTCGCTCACCGACCCGCTCACATACCTGCTCACTGACTCATTCACACACACACATACTTACTCACCGACTCGCTCACCGACTTTCTCACCGACTCGCCCACACACCCGCTCACCGACTCACTCAGTCACCCACTAGCTCACCCCTACTCCTACCGGTTCACCCCTAACTCAATCATCCACCCACTAACTCACCCACACATTCACCCATAGATGGCCGCGTCCCACAGGGGCATCTACATCTGCAGAACGTGAAGAACCAGTGGCATCTACGTCTATAGAATGTGAAGAACCAGTGGCATCTACATCTGCAGAACGTGAAGAACCAGTGGCATCTACATCTGCAGAACGTGAACAACCAGTGGCATCTACATCTGCAGAACGTGAAGAACCAGTGGCATCAACATCTACAGAACGTGAAGAACCAGTGGCAGCTACATCTGTATAACGTGAAGAACCAGTGGCATCTACATCTGCAGAACGTGAAGAACCAGTGGCATCTACATCTGCAGAACGTGAAGAACCAGTGGCATATATATCTGCAGAATGTGAAGAACCAGTGGCATCTACATCTGCAGAACGTGAAGAACCAGTAGCATCTACATCTGCAAAACGTGAAGAACCAGTGGCATCTACATCTGCAGAACGTGAAGAACCAGTGGCATTTACATCTGCAGAACGTGAAGAACCAGTGGCATCTACATCTGCAGAACGTGAAGAACCAGTGGCATCTACATCTGCAGAACGTGAACAACCAGTGGCATCTACATCTGCAGAACGTGAAGAACCAGTGGCATCTACATCTGCAGAACGTGAACAACCAGTGGCATCTACATCTGCAGAACGTGAACAACCAGTGGCATCTACATCTATAGAATGTGAAGAACCAGTGGCATCTACATCTATTGAATGTGAAGAACCAGTGGCATCTACGTCTGCAGAACATGAAGAACCAGTGGCATCTACATCTGCAGAACGTGAAGAACCAGTGGCATTTACATCTATAGAATGTGAAGAATCAGTGGCATCTACGTCTGCAGAACGTGAAGAACCAGCGGCATCTACATCTGCAGAACGTGAACAACCAGTGGCATCTACATCTGCAGAACGTGAAGAACCGGTGGCATCTACAGCTGCAGAACGTGAAGAACCAGTGGCATTTACATCTGCAGAACGTGAAGAACCAGTGGCATCTACATCTGCAGAACGTGAAGAACCAGTGGCATCTACATCTGCAGAACGTGAACAACCAGTGGCATCTACATCTGCAGAACGTGAAGAACCAGTGGCATCTACATCTGCAGAACGTGAACAACCAGTGGCATCTACATCTGCAGAACGTGAACAACCAGTGGCATCTACATCTATAGAATGTGAAGAACCAGTGGCATCTACATCTATTGAATGTGAAGAACCAGTGGCATCTACGTCTGCAGAACATGAAGAACCAGTGGCATCTACATCTGCAGAACGTGAAGAACCAGTGGCATCTACATCTATAGAATGTGAAGAATCAGTGGCATCTACGTCTGCAGAACGTGAAGAACCAGCGGCATCTACATCTGCAGAACGTGAACAACCAGTGGCATCTACATCTGCAGAACGTGAAGAACCGGTGGCATCTACAGCTGCAGAACGTGAAGAACCAGTGGCATTTACATCTGCAGAACGTGAAGAACCAGTGGCATCTACATCTGCAGAACGTGAAGAACCAGTGGCATCTACATCTGCAGAACGTGAACAACCAGTGGCATCTACATCTGCAGAACGTGAAGAACCAGTGGCATCTACATCTGCAGAACGTGAACAACCAGTGGCATCTACATCTACAGAACGTGAACAACCAGTGGCATCTACATCTATAGAATGTGAAGAACCAGTGGCATCTACATCTATTGAATGTGAAGAACCAGTGGCATCTACGTCTGCAGAACATGAAGAACCAG
Source organism: Petromyzon marinus (assembly GCF_048934315.1). Lineage (NCBI taxonomy): Eukaryota > Metazoa > Chordata > Hyperoartia > Petromyzontiformes > Petromyzontidae > Petromyzon > Petromyzon marinus. Next base: position 4,931,023 of record NC_133728.1, read on the forward strand.
TGGCATCTACATCTGCAGAACGTGAAGAACCAGTGGCATCTACATCTATAGAATGTGAAGAATCAGTGGCATCTACGTCTGCAGAACGTGAAGAACCAGCGGCATCTACATCTGCAGAACGTGAACAACCAGTGGCATCTACATCTGCAGAACGTGAAGAACCGGTGGCATCTACAGCTGCAGAACGTGAAGAACCGGTGGCATCTACATCTGCAGAACGCGAAGAACCAGTGGCATCTAAATCTGCAGAACGTGAAGAACCAGTGGCATCTACATCTGCAGAACGTGAAGAACCAGTGGCATCTACATCTGCCGATCGTACAACTTTTAAAGCCATTCCCCGTGGTTAGTGTACACACCGTACGACGCGTTTGGAAGCGACGGGAGAGTAAAGTTGGACTTACGAACGGAACAGGCAAACAAAACACGTTTTGTTTGCCAGATTGGCGTTTGAACATCTTAACATCTTATCGCCATGAAGGGTAGAGTATGGATCCTTGCAGTCACGAAAGCTTCAAATCTATAATCGATAACCTCTACGGAGAGGGCTTTCACCTATCTGTTAGAGCTTTCAACAGACAACGGGACAAGAAGTCAAAGCTCATCGAGACGCGCTGACCTTCCTCAAAAGATGCCGCGACCACACAGCTTAAAGGACGCGACCTGGGCTTGGCCGTCTTCACTCCGACGCTGTCCTCTGGACAGTCCGGTCCCTTCACCTGATGAAGGCCACTTGTGTCGTGGCCGAAACGTCGTGATTTTTTGTTATTTTATTTTTTACCTACGTGACTTTACCGAATAGAACCAAAGAGTATCAACGACGACTATTATTCTTAGTTTCCCGCATCTGCGAGTGGCCCGCCCGCCCGCCCGCCCGCCCACCACCTCACCTGCTCGTAGGTGCGTCCCAGGCTGTAGCCCTTGGCGGTGACGAGCACCCAGCTGTCACGGAACCGCAGCTCGTTGATCTTGGTGCTGCCCAGCTGCCCCAGGGCCGCCCGCACCTTCTCGTTCGTGCTGCGCTCGGGGTGGGAGGGCGGGCGGAGTGAGTGTACAGGTGTGTGTGTACAGATGTGTGTGTACAGGTGTGTGTGTGTATGTGTGTACAGGTGTGTATGTGTGTACAGGTGTGTATGTGTGTACAGGTGTGTGTGTACAGGTGTGTGTGTATGTGTATATAGGTGTGTGTGTGTACAGGTGTATGTGTACAGTCGACCCGTGGCACCTGGGTCTGCCCCGTGACCAACTGCCGGCGGGCGTTCGACACTTCACGTGGCCTCAGGGTGCACATAGCCTGGCACAAGCGTCGTGGTGACGTCACCGCCACTTAGTGGCGAATGGCGGTTGTTGTTGTGTATGTGTACAGGTGTGTGTGTGTATATAGGTGTGTGTGTGTACAGGTGTGTGTGTATATAGGTGTGTGTATGTACAGGTGTGTATATGAGTATATAGGTGTATGTGTATACAGGTGTGTGTATGTGTATATAGGTGTGTGTGTGTACAGGTGTGTGTATGTGCAGGTGTGTGTATGTGTATATAGGTGTGTGTGTATGTACAGGTGTGTGTATGTACAGGTGTGTGTGTACAGGTGTGTGTATGTGTATATAGGTGTATGTTTGTGTACAGGTGTGTGTATGTGTATATAGGTGTCTGTATGTGTATATAGGTGTGTGTATGTGTGTACGGGGGTGTGTGTGTGTACGGGTGTGTGTATGTGTATATAGGTGTGTGTATGTACAGGTGTGTGTGTATGTACAGGTGTGTGTGTACAGGTGTGTGTGTGTACAGGTGTGTGTATGTGTATATAGGTGTGTGTACAGGTGTGTGTATGTGTATATAGGTGTGTGTATGTACAGGTGTGTGTATGTGTATATAGGTGTGTGTATGTATGTACAGGTGTGTATGTCTATATAGGTGTGTGTACAGGTGTGTGTGTACAGGTGTGTGTGTGTCTGTACAGGTGTGTGTATGTGTATATAGGTGTGTGTGTGTACAGGTGTGTATGTGTATATAGGTGTGTGTATGTACAGGTGTGTGTTTGTGTATATAGGTGTGTGTGTATGTACAGGTATGTGTATATAGGTGTGTGTATATACAGGTGTATGTGTATATAGGTGTGTGTATGTACAGGTGTGTGTATGTGTATATAGGTGTGTGTGTGTACAGGTGTGTGTGTATATAGGCGTGTGTACAGGTGTGTGTATGTGTATATAGGTGTGTGTGTACAGGTGTGTGTGTGTGTACAGGTGTGTGTATGTGTATATAGGTGTGTGTGTACAGGTGTGTGTATGTGCATATAGATGTGTGTGGGGAGCGATAGTGTAGCGGTTAGCGCGCTGCGCTATGAACCTGGCGACCCGGGTTCGATTCCTGCTCACGACCAACACCACTGACGATTATCTGAACCGGTCCCGGGCCTCCCCTAGGTCGACTCAGCCTCAAATGAGTACCTGGTGCGGTGTGTAAACATCGCCACTAGGGAGACAAAGGCGGTCGGGCGTGGTGCTGGCCACCCACCCCCTCGTGTACCGTTCCGGCCTTAATAGGTGCTCGCTAACAGCACTTGCCCCTACAGTCTGTTAAGGCTAGGGATCTTTGTTTGTTTTGTGTGTGTATGTACAGGTGTGTGTAGCAGGGATCTGCAGTCAGGGGAGGCAGGTGAGAGCCAGAGCCTCAGCTGTCATACTCCAGTGCAAATAGCTGTTACGAAAAGTAATGAAAAAAGAATAATATAATAAAATAAATATTAAGATTTTCTTTTTTCCACTGATCTGTGTTATAAATGTCATTTCTGTACGATTCCAATAATTTTTATCGTCAAAATCGCCAAATTTGCGGAGCTCCGCTGCGAATACCGGGAGAGACGAGAGGTGAGGCAGCGACGAGCTCAGCCTCCCCTGTGATTGCGCAACCTCTCAGTAACTGGATGGAGCGCGGGGAATAAGCGCGTGCCTGTTACTATCTCAGCGTGTCACCAATGTAATGTTTGTAGACCCCTTCATTTCATGTCCTCGCCTTCCATACTCCAGGTAACTTATTTCACGTATGTGTATAAAGATATTTAGGCTCGCTGGTCTCGTCATGAAACTGCAATGAAAAAGCACCAGGGGAGGCAGCTATCACATCTGCCTCACCGAGGGGGACGTGAGTGAGTGAGCGAGCGAGGGAGAGATCGAGCGAGCGAGCGAGCGTGAGAGTGAACGAGTGAGTGAGCGATGGAGTGAGCGAGGAAGTGAGAGTGAGTGAGTGAGCGAGTGAGTGAGTGATAAGTGAGCGAGGAAGTGAGAGTGAGTGAGCGAGGGAGTGAGTGAGTGAGTGAGCGAGGAAGTGAGTGAGTGAGTGAGAGTGAGCGAGTGAGTGAGTGAACGAGTGAATGAGAGAGCGAGTGAGCGAATGAGTGAACGAGTGAATGAGAGAGCGAGCGAGTGAGTGAGCGAGTAAGTGAGAGTGAGCGAGTGAATGAGAGAGCGATTGAGTGATCGAGTGAGCGAGCGAGAGATCGAGTGAGTGAAGAAGTGAGCAAGGGAGTGAGTGAGAAAGTGAGTGAGTGATCGAGTGAGCGAGGAAGTGAGAGTGAGTGAGTGAGTGAGCGAGGGAGTGAGTGAGCGAGGGAGTGAGTGAGAAAGTGAGTGCGTGATACGTGAGCGAGGAAGTGAGAGTGAGTGAGTGAGCGAGCGAGGAAGTGAGTGAGCGAGGGAGTGAGTGAGTGATCGAGTGAGTGAGCGAGGGAGTGAGTGAGTGAGTGAGCGAGGAAGTGAGTGAGTGAGCGAGGGAGTGAGTGAGCGAGGGAGTGAGAGTGAGTGAGTGAGCGAGGGAGTGAGTGAGTGAGCGAGGGAGTGAGTGAGTGAGTGAGCGAGGGAGTGAGTGAGTGAGCGAGGGAGTGAGTGGGAAAGTGAGTGAGTGATAAGTGAGCGAGGAAGTGAGAGTGAGTGAGCGAGTGAGTGAGTGAGCGAGGGAGTGAGTGAGCGAGTGAGCGAGGAAGTGAGTGAGTGAGCGAGTGAGCGAGCGAGTGAGTGAGTGAGCGATGAGTGAGTGAGAGAGTGAGCGAGTGAGCGAGTGAGTAAGTGAGCGAGTGAGTGGGTGAGGGAGTGAGTGAGTGAGCGAGGAAGTGAGTGGGTGAGTGAGTGGGTGAGTGAGTAAGTGATCGAGCGAGTGAGCGAGGAAGTGAGTGAGCGAGGAAGTGAGTGAGTGAGTGAGTGGGCGAGTGAGTGAGCGAGTGAGTGAGTGAGTGAGCGAGTGAGTGAGTGATCGAGCGAGTGAGCGAGGAAGTGAGTGAGTGAGTGAGCGAGTGAGCGAGTGAGTAAGTGAGCGAGTGAGCGAGTGAGTGAGCGAGGGAGTGAGTGATCGAGCGAGTGAGCGAGGAAGTGAGTGAGTGAGCGAGTGAGCGAGTGAGTGAGTGAGTGATCGAGCGAGTGAGCGAGGAAGTGAGTGAGTGAGTGGGCGAGTGAGTGAGCGAGTGAGTGAGTGAGTGAGCGAGTGAGTGGGTGAGGGAGTGAGTGAGTGAGCGAGGAAGTGAGTGGGTGAGTGAGTGGGTGAGTGAGCGAGTGAGTGAGTGAGCGAGGAAGTGAGTGAGTGAGTGAGCGACCGAGTGAGTGAGTGAGCGAGTGAGCGAGTGAGTGAGTGAGTGGGTGAGTGAGCGAGTGAGTGGGTGAGTGAGCGAGTGAGTGGGTGAGTGAGCGAGTGAGTGGGTGAGTGAGTGAGTGAGTGACCGAGTGAGTGAGCGAGTGAGTGAGTGAGTGACCGAGTAAGTGAGCGAGTGAGTGAGTGAGTGAGCGAGTGAGTGGGTGAGTGAGTGAGTGAGCGAGTGGGTGAGTGAGCGAGTGAGTGGGTGAGTGAGCGAGTGAGTGGGTGAGTGAGCGAGTGAGTGGGTGAGTGAGTGAGTGAGTGACCGAGTGAGTGAGCGAGTGAGTGAGTGAGTGAGCGAGCGAGTGAGCGAGTGAGTGAGTGAGCGAGTGAGTGGGTGAGTGAGTGAGCGAGTGAGTGAGTGAGCGAGTGAGTGAGTGAGCGAGGGAGTGAGTGAGCGAGTGAGTGAGCGAGTGAGCGAGTGAGTGAGCGAGTGAGTGAGTGAGTGACCGAGTGAGTGACCGAGTGAGTGAGCGAGTGAGTGAGTGAGTGAGCGAGTGAGTGAGTGAGCGAGTGAGCGAGTGAGCGAGGGAGTGAGTGGGTGACTGAGTGAGTGAGCGAGCGAGTGAGCGAGTGAGCGAGTGGGTGAGTGAGTGAGCGAGTGACCGAGTGAGTGAGTGAGTGGGTGACTGAGTGAGTGAGCGAGTGAGTGAGAGTGAGTGAGCGAGTGAGCGAGTAAGTGACCGAGTGAGTGAGTGAGTGAGCGAGTGAGCGGGTGAGTGAGTGAGTGAGCGAGTGAGTAAGTGAGTGAGTGGGTGAGTGAGCGAGTGAGTGAGTGAGTGAGCGAGTGAGTGAGTGAGTGAGCGAGTGAGCGAGTGAGTAAGTGAGTGAGTGAGAGAGTGAGCGAGTGAGCGAGGGAGTGAGTGAGGAAGTGAGTGAGTGAGAGAGTGAGCGAGTGAGCGAGGAAGTGAGTGAGTGTGTGGGTGAGTGAGTGAGCGAGTGACCGAGTGAGTGAGCGAGGGAGTGAGTGAGTGAGTGAGCGAGTGAGTGAGTGAGCGAGTGAGTGAGTGAGTGAGCGAGGGAGTGAGTGAGTGAGTAAGTGAGCGAGTGAGTGAGTGAGCGAGTGAGTGAGCGAGTGAGCGAGTGAGTGAGTGAGTGAGCGAGTGAGTGAGTGAGCGAGTGAGTGAGTGAGTGAGCGAGTGAGTGAGTGAGTGAGCGAGGGAGTGAGTGAGTGAGTAAGTGAGTGAGTGAGCGAGTGAGTGAGTGAGTGAGCGAGCGAGTGAGTGAGCGAGTGAGTGAGTGAGTGAGCGAGTGAGTGAGTGAGTGAGCGAGTGACCGAGTGAGTGAGTGAGTGGGTGAGTGAGTAAGTGAGTGAGTGAGCGAGGGAGTGAGTGGGTGACTGAGTGAGTGAGCGAGTGAGTGAGTGAGTGAGCGAGTGAGCGAGTGAGCGAGGGAGTGAGTGGGTGACTGAGTGAGTGAGCGAGTGAGTGAGCGAGTGAGCGAGTGAGCGAGTGGGTGAGTGAGTGAGCGAGTGACCGAGTGAGTGAGTGAGTGGGTGACTGAGTGAGTGAGCGAGTGAGTGAGAGTGAGTGAGCGAGTGAGCGAGTAAGTGACCGAGTGAGTGAGTGACCGAGTGAGTGAGCGAGTGAGTGAGTGAGTGACCGAGTGAGTGAGCGAGGGCAACTCACTACGTAGAGGCCTCGTCATGCGATGCCATGAAGAGGATTGTGCCGTCTGTGACGCTCTCCAGGTACTGCACCACCTCGTCCGCACAGTCTGCACACGCACACGACGCGTTCACGGCGGCCGGGGACCTGGGTTCAACACCTGGGTCTGGGTGTCTCTGTCTGTCACTCTCAGGGGGGTTCACGATGGCCGGGAACCTGGGTTCAACACCTGGGTCTGGGTGTCTCTGTCTGTCACTCTCAGGGGGGTTCACGATGGCCGGGGACCTGGGTTCAACACCTGGGTCTGGGTGTCTCTGTCTGTCACTCTCAGGGGGGTTCACGATGGCCGGGGACCTGGGTTCAACACCTGGGTCTGGGTGTCTCTCTCTGTCACTCTCAGGAGGGTTCACGATGGCCGGGGACCTGGGTTCAACACCTGGGTCTGGGTGTCTCTGTCTGTCACTCTCAGGAGGGTTCACGATGGCCGGGAACCTGGGTTCAACACCTGGGTCTGGGTGTCTCTCTCTCAGGGGGGTTCACGGCGGCCGGGGACCTGGGTTCAACACCTGGGTCTGGGTGTCTCTCTCTGTCTCTGTCTCTCTCAGGGGGGTTCACGATGGCTGGGTCGCGTTCACGGCGGCCGGGAACATGGGTTCAACACCTGGGCTCAACACCTGGGTCTGGGTATCCCTCTCTCTGTCACTCTCAGGGGGGTTCACGATGCCTGGGTCGGGTTCACGATGGCCGGGAACCTGGGCCCAGAGAAAAATCCACGCAACCACGGGGAGAGAGAGATAGAGAGGCACCACAAACTCCACATATACAGCAGCAGCAGGTGTCGGGGTCGGGATCGAACCCACGACCTCCTGCGTACCAGGCGAGGTAGTTAACATCTCACCACCACGACGCCCATGGATTTGCATAGAGACCCATAGATTCACACGGACCACAGACACACACACAGAGCAACAGACTCGAGGGCTCGCACAGAGAGACCCACAGACAGCCACGGCCGCATAGTAACCCATGGGACTCGCACAGAGACACAACAACAACAACAACCGCCATTCGCCACTAAGTGGCGGTGACGTCACCACGGCGCTTGTGCCAGGCTATGTGCACGTTAAGGCCACGTGAAGTGTCGAACGCCCGCTGGCAGGAGGTCACGGGGCAGACCCCACAGGCACCCCTACACACGGACACCCACAGACCCACACAGATACCCACAGATACCCACAGACACCCACAGACAGACAGACCCACACAGACAGATACACAAAGATACCCACAGACACCCACACAGACACCCAAAGACACCCACAGACCCACACAGGCAGACACCCACAGACCCACACAGGCAGACACACACAGACACACACAGATACCCACAGACACCAACACACAGACAACCACAGATACACACAGACAGACATACACACAGACAGACAGACACACACAGACACACAGACCCGCCCAGACAGACACTCACAGATACCCACAAACTCACACAGATAGACACATACAGACATACTCACAGACACCCACAGACAGACACATAGCCACAGACACCCACACACAGACACCCACAGACCCACACAGACACCCACAGACCTACACAGACAGACACACACAGCCACCCACAGACCCACACAGGCAGACACACACAGACACACACAGATACCCACAGACACCAACACACAGACACCCACAGATACACGCAGACACAGAGAGACACACACACAGACACACAGACACACAGACCCGCCCAGACAGACACACACATACCCACAAACCCACACAGATAGACACATACAGACACATACCCACAGACACCCACAGACAGACACACAGACACCCACAGACACCCACAGACACCCACAGACAGACACACAGACACCCACAGATACCCAACAACAACAACAACAACAACCGCCATTCGCCACTAAGTGGCGGTGACGTCACCACGACGCTTGTGCCAGGCTATGTGCACCCTGAGGCCACGTGAAGTGTCGAACGCCCGCTGGCAGGAGGTCACGGGGCAGACCCAGGTGCCACGGGTCGACTGACTGAGATGACTGGCTGATGCACCACCTGTGCCCCCTACTGTGCCAACCTGCTGTGCTTTAGCCACCCGGCGCTCCGCTCGCTGTTGTGAGCGTCGCTCCTCCGCCCTCCGTTGTTGTTGGAGGGCGACTGCCTCCAACTGCCCAGTAGCATCCTTCACGAGCCTCCTCCACAGAGGCCGATCTTGACACCGCTGGTACCAGTCATCGGCAAGTCCACTCAGCTCCACGTCCTCCTGTACCACATCACTCCATCTCTTCTCTAGCCCGTGCCGCGCCCGCTTAGCCCCCTCAATCCGGCCAAACAAAAGCTGTTTCGGCATGCGGTGGCTGGGCATGCGGGCTACATGACCCAGCCATCGCAGCCTTGCCTGCCGGAGGAGCTCACCGATGGGACCCTGCCCAGATCTTTCAAGGATTTGTGAGCTCCTCACACAATCCAGTCTGGTTAAACCCAGGATGGATCGTAGGCAGGCCAGCCTAAATGTTTCTAACCGGCGAAGATGTTCCATTAGGGGGGTCCACGTTTCGCAAGCGTAGAGAAGGGAGGGAATGACCGTGGCCGAGAAGACCTGAAGCTTAGTGCGGAGCGACAGACCAGGTAGCTTCCACACAGCGTTACGCAACCGATGAAAAGATATTGCCGCTCGACTGATTCGGAGTGAGACCTCTGCGGTTAAACTGGTGCCAGTCATAAGCACACTGCCCAGGTATGGGAAACTCTCCACTCTCTCCACAACTGCCCCATCACCGATTGGGAGTTGTGGGGGTGGAGTGTCCGATGGTACAAAATACCCAGGCAGGTGCTTGGTTTTGGTGGGGCTGATGGTAAGGCCCCACCTCTTAGTGGCACGCTCCAGTCTCAGCAGCAGCGTCTCCAACTCCTCCTCTGACTGAGCAGCTATTACCAAGTCATCAGCATACATAACGTGGTTGAGCAATAGGGAGCCATCCCTTGACCGCACCCGGGCATCGATTAGCCTCCCATTATATCTGTACCATATGGAGATTCCCCCGGTACAGCTATTGAAGGCTTCACGAACTACGTGGTCAAAATAGATGTTAAATAATGTGGGAGCCAGAGGACATCCCTGTCGCACCCCAAGGTGTACAGGGAATGGCTCTGACTCCCGGCCACGTAGTTTTACCCGGGCCCGCTCACCATCATGAAGGTCCTTAATGATCGTGAGCAGAGGGTCAGGTACTCCAAAAGCACGAAGAACGACCCAGAGCCCAGGCCTACTGATGGTATCATAGGCCTTGACCAGGTCAATAAAGCAGAGATGTAGGTCTTGTTGGAATTCCCTACACCTCTGCTGTAGCAGACGGACAGAAAATATGGCATCTGTGCAGGACCGCCCTTTCCTGAAACCGCATTGGGGCTCCGCAAGCCTCTCCTCAGCGTGCCTGGCAAGGCGATGCTGAATAATCCTTGCCAGGACCTTTCCCGGCACACTGAGGAGTGAGATGCCCCTGTAGTTGTTACAGTCTGTGCGGTCCCCCTTCTTAAAAAGGGGGACCACCAGGGCATCCTTCCAATCCTGCGGAACCCGTCCAGTGGTCCAGACTGTTGTTATGATGTCATATAGGGCAGTCTGTGCACAAACGCCACCCTCCCTCAGCATTTCGCTTGGAAGATCATCTCTGCCCGCTGCCTTTCCTGGTCTCAGACTCCGGATCGCCTTCAATACTTCCTCAGCAGATGGCACCTCAGCCAGCCACTCACAGGGGGTGACTTCATCCAATATTTGAGGCACCGCAGCCTCAGCAGGGTCATCCTCACTTTGTGCCACGATGTTTTCCTGGCTGAGGGATTTTCCCTCCCCCAGGACCTCACAGAAATGCTCAGCAAATCTGCGAACCTGTTCCTGGGGGTCGGAAATTGGATCGCCGTTTTTTCCCCTAATGATGGTAATAGGTGTGGCGCTGCAGGTTACTTTTTTGATGGAGTTAAATAGAGATTTGTGATCACGGGCCACTGAGGCAGACTCCATCTCCTCAGCAACCCGCGACCACCACCCATCCTTGCAGCGCCTCACGGCTCTCCGAACCTCCGAGCGAAGGCTGCGGTAAGCCTCCTCATTCTCTGACGTGGGACTCTGTAGCCGATGACAGTGGGCCTGTCGCTTTTTCTCAACCATCGTGAACAACTCCTCTGTCATCCAGGGTGTCTGGGGAGGTCTGGACCGCGTACCCAAAGCAGCCATTGCAGCTGCATGAGTCACAGTCCTAAACCTCGCCCATTTACCCTCGACATCAGGAGGAGTCGGGGACGATGCCAATCCCAGCCGCAAGCGATGATGAAATTCTCGCTTGCAACTTTCATCAGATAACTGAGACCAGGCCACTTTAGGTTGGAATGGGGTCCTGGGTGTACACCCACCACCGGAGTGGAAGAATGGCAGGCGCATCTTACAGATGACTAGTCGATGGTCAGAGGGCAGATCAGCTCCACGGTAGGTCCTGGTGTCAAGGACATGGGCTCGTATTCGCTGGTCCGTCACTATGTAGTCCAGCAGATGTTCTTGCTTGGACCCGGCATGCATCCATGATGTTGTGTGGATGCGCCGATGCCGGAACAGCGTGTTGGTAATTACAAGCCCATGGGCTGCACAAAAATCTAGCAGCCTCCTACCGTTGTTATTGAGCTGATCTGGCCCATGCCCTCCAATCACTCCAGGCCAGGTGCCAGTATCATGACCAACTCGGGCATTGAAGTCACCCAACATGATGACTCTATCCCGAGGGGCCACTTTAGCCAGCACCTGTGACAGGAGGTCATAGAAGGCATCTGACTCATCGGCTTTGCCTGCATCCCTCCACGGATGTTCATCTTCGGTGGGGGCATAAGTAACCACGACCACCATTCCTCGCCTCCGGTTGATGGGAAGGCGAGCCCAAAGTAGCCTGGGGCTTACAGCTTCCCACACCTCACCGCCACGCTCCCACGCCCCCTTCATTCTTTTGTTCAAAAGAAGACCCACACCCTGTTGTTTGGCAGTCTGCTGCCCCGAGTAGAGAACTGTCCACCCCTCATGGTTGCAGGAGCCAGAGCCGGTCCACCGGACCTCCTGAATGCCGCATAGATCCAGGCGGTACCGGTCCAGCTCCCGACAGAGGAGTGGCAGCCTCTCCTCTGCAGTGAGCGTTCGAACATTCCACGTGGCCAACCGTAGTGGCTTTTCGTTGTTTCTGGAGTAGCCCCGAGGGTAGGTATTCAATCTCCTGGCTCCGCCAATTGGGGTTTGGCCAGGAGACGTCATAGACGCCTGGCCCCCCGGGGCCTCCGGCACAAGCTTAGTTGTTACATATTTAAGTTTAATTCGTAGTTTCGTGGTAATTAATTGAAGGTGGAGGGGTTACCAGCCCCTCGCACCCGTCCAGAGCCCCCGTTTAGCCCCTGTGGTGGACACATATGCCATGAGGGGAGGAGCCAATCAAAATTGGATCTCCCCCCACAGCGCTGTCCACGACAGAGTTGCCCGTCCGGCACCGCGAGGAGGTAGGGGGTTGTTTTGCCGATACCCACACACAGACACACAGACACACACAGATACCCACAGACACCCACACACAGACACCCACAGACACCCACACATACCCACAGACACCCACAGATACCCACAGATACCCACACACAGACACACACAGATACCCACAGATACCCACACACAGACACACACAGATACCCACAGACACCCACACACAGACACACACAGATCCACGGACTCACCATGCCCCCACATGTCGAACACGCGGCTGTCGGTGACCTCGCCCGTCACAGCTGAAACGAAACCACGTGACGATGACGTCGTCACCTCGTCATCCGCCTACAGCCTCCACCGCACCTCGACGAGGGTGAGTGGGTTGGTGAGTGGGTTGGTGAGTGGGTTGGTGAGTGTGTGAGTGGGTTGGTGAGTGTGCGAGTGGGTTGGTGAGTGGGTTGGTGAGTGTGTGAGTGGGTTGGTGAGCGGGTTGGTGAGTGTGCGAGTGGGTTGGTGAGTGGGTGGGTGGGTTGGTGAGTGTGCGAGTGGGTTGGTGAGTGGGTGGGTGGGTTGGTGAGTGTGCGAGTGGGTTGGTGAGTGTGTGAGTGGGTTGGTGAGTGGGTGGGTGGGTTGGTGAGTGTGCGAGTGGGTTGATGAGTGTGCGAGTGGGTTGATGGGTTGGTGAGTGTGCGAGTGGGTTGGTGAGTGTGTGAGTGGGTTGGTGAGTGTGTGAGTGGGTTGGTGAGTATGTGAGTGGGTTGGTGAGTGGGTTGGCGAGTGTGCGAGTGGGTTGGCGAGTGTCCGAGTGGGTTGGTGAGTGTGAGTGGGTTGGTGAGTGTGCGAGTGGGTTGGTGAGTGTGCGAGTGGGTTGGTGAGTGGGTTGGTGAGTGTGTGAGTGGGTTGGTGAGTGGGTTGGTGAGTGTGTGAGTGGGTTGGTGAGTGTGTGAGTGGGTTGGCGAGTGTGCGAGTGGGTTGGTGAGTGAGTGGGTTGGTGAGTGTGCGAGTGGGTTGGTGAGTGTGAGTGGGTTGGTGAGTGGGTTGGTGAGTGTGTTAGTGGGTTGGTGACTATGTGAGTGGTTTGGTGAGTGGGTGAGTGGGTTGGTGAGTGTGCGAGTGGGTTGGTGAGTGTGTGAGTGGGTTGGCGAGTGTGCGAGTGGGTTGGTGAGTGTGAGTGGGTTGGTGAGTGTGCGAGTGGGTTGGTGAGTGTGTGAGTGGGTTGGTGAGTGGGTTGGCGAGTGTGCGAGTGGGTTGGTGAGTGTGTGAGTGGGTTGGTGAGTGTGTGAGTGGGTTGGTGAGTGTGTGGGTTGGTGAGTGTGTGAGTGGGTTGGTGAGTGTGTGAGTGGGTTGGTGAGTGTGTGAATGGGTTGGTGAGTGTGTGAGTGGGTTGGTGAGTGTGTGAGTGGGTTGGTGAGTGTGTGAGTGGGTTGGTGAGTGGGTTGGCGAGTGTGCGAGTGGGTTGGTGAGTGTGAGTGGGTTGGTGAGTGTGTGAGTGGGTTGGTGAGTGTGTGAGTGGGTTGGTGAGTGTGTGAATGGGTTGGTGAGTGTGTGAGTGGGTTGGTGAGTGTGTGAGTGGGTTGGTGAGTGTGTGAGTGGGTTGGTGAATGGGTTGGCGAGTGTGCGAGTGGGTTGGTGAGTGTGTGAGTGGGTTGGTGAGTGTGTGAGTGGGTTGGTGAGTGTGTGGGTTGGTGAGTGTGTGAGTGGGTTGGTGAGTGTGTGAGTGGGTTGGTGAGTGTGTGAATGGGTTGGTGAGTGTGTGAGTGGGTTGGTGAGTGTGTGAGTGGGTTGGTGAGTGTGTGAGTGGGTTGGTGAGTGGGTTGGCGAGTGTCCGAGTGGGTTGGTGAGTGTGAGCGGGTTGGTGAGTGTGCGAGTGGGTTGGTGAGTGTGCGAGTGGGTTGGTGAGTGGGTTGGTGAGTGTGTGAGTGGGTTGGTGAGTGGGTTGGTGAGTGTGTGAGTGGGTTGGTGAGTGGGTTGGTGAGTGTGTGAGTGGGTTGGCGAGTGTGCGAGTGGGTTGGTGAGTGAGTGGGTTGGTGAGTGTGCGAGTGGGTTGGTGAGTGTGAGTGGGTTGGTGAGTGGGTTGGTGAGTGTGTTAGTGGGTTGGTGACTATGTGAGTGGTTTGGTGAGTGGGTGAGTGGGTTGGTGAGTGTGCGAGTTGGTTGGTGAGTGTGTGAGTGGGTTGGCGAGTGTGCGAGTGGGTTGGTGAGTGTGAGTGGCTTGGTGAGTGTGCGAGTGGGTTGGTGAGTGTGTGAGTGGGTTGGTGAGTGGGTTGGCGAGTGTGCGAGTGGGTTGGTGAGTGTGTGAGTGGGTTGGTGAGTGTGTGAGTGGGTTGGTGAGTGTGTGGGTTGGTGAGTGTGTGAGTGGGTTGGTGAGTGTGTGAGTGGGTTGGTGAGTGTGTGAATGGGTTGGTGAGTGTGTGAGTGGGTTGGTGAGTGTGTGAGTGGGTTGGTGAGTGTGTGAGTGGGTTGGTGAGTGGGTTGGCGAGTGTGCGAGTGGGTTGGTGAGTGTGAGTGGGTTGGTGAGTGTGTGAGTGGGTTGGTGAGTGTGTGAGTGGGTTGGTGAGTGTGTGAATGGGTTGGTGAGTGTGTGAGTGGGTTGGTGAGTGTGTGAGTGGGTTGGTGAGTGTGTGAGTGGGTTGGTGAATGGGTTGGCGAGTGTGCGAGTGGGTTGGTGAGTGTGAGTGGGTTGGTGAGTGTGTTAGTGGGTTGGTGAGTGTGTTAGCGGGTTGGTGAGTGGGTTGGTGAGTGTGTGAGTGGGTTGGTGAGTGGGTTGGTGAGTGTGTGAGTGGGTTGGTGAGTGGGTTGGTGAGTGTGTGAGTGGGTTGGTGAGTGTGTGAGTGGGTTGGTGACTGTGTGAGTGGGTTGGTGAGTGTGAGTGGGTTGGTGAGTGTGCGAGTGGGTTGGTGAGTGTGCGAGTGGGTTGGTGAGTGGGTTGGTGAGTGTGTGAGTGGGTTGGTGAGTGGGTTGGTGAGTGTGTGAGTGGGTTGGTGAGTGGGTTAGTGAGTGTGTGAGTGTGTTGGTGAGTGGGTTGGTGACTGTGTGAGTGGGTTGGTGAGTGTGCGAGTGGGTTGGTGAGTGTGAGTGGGTTGGTGAGTGGGTTGGTGAGTGTGTTAGTGGGTTGGTGACTATGTGAGTGGGTTGGTGAGTGGGTGAGTGGGTTGGTGAGTGTGTGAGTGGGTTGGCGAGTGTGCGAGTGGGTTGGTGAGTGTGAGTGGGTTGGTGAGTGTGTGCGAGTGGGTTGGTGAGTGTGTGAGTGGGTTGGTGAGTGGGTTGGCGAGTGTGCGAGTGGGTTGGTGAGTGGGTTGGTGAGTGTGTGAGTGGGTTGGTGAGTGTGTGAGTGGGTTGGTGAGTGTGTGGGTTGGTGAGTGGGTGAGTGGGTTGGTGAGTGTGCGAGTGGGTTGGTGAGTGTGCGAGTGGGTTGGTGAGTGTGCGAGTGGGTTGGTGAGTGGTTTGGTGAGTGTGCGAGTGGGTTGGTGAGTGTGAGTGGGTTGGTGAGTGGGTTGGTGAGTGTGTTAGTGGGTTGGTGACTGTCTGAGTGGGTTTGTGAGTGGGTGAGTGGGTTGGTGAGTGTGCGAGTGGGTTGGTGAGTGTGCGAGTGGGTTGGTGAGTGGGTGGGTGGGTTGGTGAGTGTGCGAGTGGGTTGGTGAGTGTGTGAATGGGTTGGTGAGTGTGTGAGTGGGTTGGTGAGTGTGTGAGTGGGTTGGTGAGTGGGTTGGCGAGTGTGCGAGTGGGTTGGTGAGTGTGAGTGGGTTGGTGAATGGGTTGGTGAGTGTGTGAGTGGGTTGGTGAGTGTGTGAGTGGGTTGGTGAGTGGGTTGGTGAGTGTGTGAGTGGGTTGGTGAGTGTGTGAGTGGGTTGGTGAGTGTGTGAGTGGGTTAGTGAGTGGGTTGGTGACTGTGTGAGTGGGTTGGTGAGTGTGAGTGGGTTGGTGAGTGTGCGAGTGGGTTGGTGAGTGGGTTGGTGAGTGTGTGAGTGGGTTGGTGAGTGGGTTGGTGACTGTGTGAGTGGGTTGGTGAGTGAGTGGGTTGGTGAGTGTGCGAGTGGGTTGGTGAGTGTGAGTGGGTTGGTGAGTGTGCGAGTGGGTTGGTGAGTGAGTGGGTTGGTGAGTGTGCAAGTGGGTTGGTGAGTGTGTTAGTGGGTTGGTGAGTGGGTTGGTGAGTGTGTTAGTGGGTTGGTGACTATGTGAGTGGGTTGGTGAGTGTGTGAGTGGGTTGGTGAGGGGTTGGCGAGTGTGCGAGTGGGTTGGTGAGTGTGAGTGGGTTGGTGAGTGTGTGAGTGGGTTGGTGAGTGTGTGAGTGGGTTGGTGAGTGTGTGAATGGGTTGGTGAGTGTGTGAGTGGGTTGGTGAGTGTGTTAGTGGGTTGGTGAGTGGGTTGGTGAGTGTGTTAGTGGGTTGGTGACTATGTGAGTGGGTTGGTGAGTGTGTGAGTGGGTTGGTGAGTGTGTTAGTGGGTTGGTGAGTGGGTTGGTGAGTGGGTTGGTGAGTGGGTTGGTGAGTGTGTGAGTGGGTTGGTGAGTGTGTGAGTGGGTTGGTGAGTGTGTGAGTGGGTTGGTGAGTGGGTTGGTGAGTGT
Source organism: Petromyzon marinus (assembly GCF_048934315.1). NCBI lineage: Eukaryota > Metazoa > Chordata > Hyperoartia > Petromyzontiformes > Petromyzontidae > Petromyzon > Petromyzon marinus. Next base: position 4,947,365 of record NC_133728.1, read on the forward strand.
GTGAGTGGGTTGGTGACTGTGTGAGTGGGTTGGTGACTGTGTGAGTGGGTTGGTGAGTGTGCGAGTGGGTTGGTGAGTGTGCGAGTGGGTTGGTGAGTGTGCGAGTGGGTTGGTGAGTGGGTTGGTGAGTGTGTGAGTGGGTTGGTGAGTGGGTTGGTGAGTGTGTGAGTGGGTTGGTGAGTGGGTTGGTGAGTGTGTGAGTGGGTTGGTGAGTGGGTTGGTGACTGTGTGAGTGGGTTGGCGAGTGTGCGAGTGGGTTGGTGAGTGAGTGGGTTGGTGAGTGTGCGAGTGGGTTGGTGAGTGTGAGTGGGTTGGTGAGTGGGTTGGTGAGTGTGTTAGTGGGTTGGTGAGTGGGTGAGTGGGTTGGTGAGTGTGTGAGTGGGTTGATGAGTGTGCGAGTGGGTTGGTGAGTGTGTGAGTGGGTTGGTGAGTGGGTTGGCGAGTGTGCGAGTGGGTTGGTGAGTGGGTTGGTGAGTGTGTGAGTGGGTTGGTGAGTGTGTGAGTGGGTTGGTGAGTGTGTGGGTTGGTGAGTGGGTGAGTGGGTTGGTGAGTGTGCGAGTGGGTTGGTGAGTGTGCGAGTGGGTTGGTGAGTGTGCGAGTGGGTTGGTGAGTGGTTTGGTGAGTGTGCGAGTGGGTTAGTGAGTGTGAGTGGGTTGGTGAGTGTGTTAGTGGGTTGGTGAGTGTGCGAGTGGGTTGGTGAGTGTGCGAGTGGGTTGGTGAGTGGGTGGGTGGGTTGGTGAGTGTGCGAGTGGGTTGGTGAGTGTGTGAGTGGGTTGGTGAGTGGGTTGGTGAGTGGGTGGGTGGGTTGGTGAGTGTGCGAGTGGGTTGGTGAGTGGGTGGGTGGGTTGGTGAGTGTGCGAGTGGGTTGATGTGTGTGCGAGTGGGTTGGTGAGTGTGTGAATGGGTTGGTGAGTGTGTGAGTGGGTTGGTGAGTGTGTGAGTGGGTTGGTGAGTGGGTTGGCGAGTGTGCGAGTGGGTTGGTGAGTGTGAGTGGGTTGGTGAGTGGGTTGGTGAGTGTGTGAGTGGGTTGGTGAGTGTGTGAGTGGGTTGGTGAGTGGGTTGGTGAGTGTGTGAGTGGGTTGGTGAGTGTGTGAGTGGGTTGGTGAGTGTGTGAGTGGGTTGGTGAGTGGGTTGGTGACTGTGTGAGTGGGTTGGTGAGTGGGTTGGTGAGTGTGTGAGTGGGTTGGTGAGTTGGTTGGTGACTGTGTGAGTGGGTTGGTGAGTGAGTGGGTTGGTGAGTGTGCGAGTGGGTTGGTGAGTGTGAGTGGGTTGGTGAGTGTGCGAGTGGGTTGGTGAGTGAGTGGGTTGGTGAGTGTGCAAGTGGGTTGGTGAGTGTGAGTGGGTTGGTGAGTGGGTTGGTGAGTGTGTTAGTGGGTTGGTGACTATGTGAGTGGGTTGGTGAGTGGGTGAGTGGGTTGGTGAGTGTGAGTGGGTTGGTGAGTGGGTTGGTGAGTGTGTTAGTGGGTTGGTGACTATGTGAGTGGGTTGGTGAGTGTGTGAGTGGGTTGGCGAGTGTGCGAGTGGGTTGGTGAGTGTGAGTGGGTTGGTGAGTGTGCGAGTGGGTTGGTGAGTGTGTGAGTGGGTTGGTGAGTGGGTTGGCGAGTGTGCGAGTGGGTTGGTGAGTGGGTTGGTGAGTGTGTGAGTGGGTTGGTGAGTGTGTGAGTGGGTTTGTGAGTGAGTGGGTTGGTGAGTGTGTGAGTGGGTTGGTGAGTGTTCGAGTGGGTTGGTGAGTGTGCGAGTGGGTTGGTGAGTGTGCGAGTGGGTTGGTGAGTGGTTTGGTGAGTGTGCGAGTGGGTTGGTGAGTGGGTTGGTGAGTGTGAGTGGGTTGGTGAGTGTGAGTGGGTTGGTGAGTGGGTTGGTGAGTGTGTTAGTGAGTTGGTGACTGTGTGAGTGGGTTTGTGAGTGGGTGAGTGGGTTGGTGAGTGTGCGAGTGGGTTGGTGAGTGTGTGAGTGGGTTGGCGAGTGTGTGAGTGGGTTGGTGAGTGGGTTGGTGAGTGTGTGAGTGGGTTGGTGAGTGTGTGAGTGGGTTGGTGAGTTTGGTTGATGAGTGTGCGAGTGGGTTGGTGAGTGTGCGAGTGGGTTGGTGAGTGTGTTAGTGGGTTGGTGAGTGGGTTGGCGAGTGTGCGAGTGGGTTGGTGAGTGGGTTGGTGAGTGTGTGAGTGGGTTGGTGAGTGTGTGAGTGGGTTGGTGAGTGTGCGAGTGGGTAGGTGAGTGGGTTGGTGAGTGTGCGAGTGGGTTGGTGAGTGGTTTGGTGAGTGTGCGAGTGGGTTGGTGAGTGGGTTGGTGAGTGTGAGTGGGTTGGTGAGTGGGTTGGTGAGTGTGTTAGTGGGTTGGTGACTGTGTGAGTGGGTTTGTGAGTGGGTGAGTGGGTTGGTGAGTGTGCGAGTGGGTTGGTGAGTGTGTGAGTGGGTTGGCGAGTGAGTGAGTGGGTTGGTGAGTGGGTTGGTGAGTGGGTGAGCCGGTTGCTGAGTGGGTTAGTAAGTGGGTGAGTTGGTTGGTGAGCGGGTTAGTGAGTGGGTTGGTGAGTGAGTGGGTGAGCCGGTTGGTGAAAGGGTTAATGAGTGGGTGAGCCGGTTTGTGAGTGGGTTGGTAAGTCAGTGGTGAGTGTGAGTGGTGAGTGTGCGTGGTGAGTGAATGGTGAGTGTCAGTGAGTGTCTCTGTGTATGAGCAGTGAGTGAGTGGTGTGAGTCGTGAGTGAGTGGGTTGGTGAGTCAGTGGTGAGTGTGAGTGGTGAGTGTGCGTGGTGAGTGGTGAGTTAGTGGTGAGTGAGTGGTGAGTTAGTGGTGAGTGAGTGGTGAGTTAGTGGTAAGTGGTGAGTTAGTGGTGACTGTGAGTGGTGAGTGGTGAGTTAGTGGTGAGTTAGTGGTGAGTGTGAGGGGTGAGTGTTGAGTTAGTGGTGAGCGTTGAGTTAGTGGTGAGTTAGTGGTGAGTGGTGAGTTAGTGGTGAGTGGTGAGTTAGTGGTGTCTCTCACAGTTAATTCCCACGATGTTGATGCCTCTTCCAACGTTGTTCCGGTTCCGGCTCATTATCCTGCAGGGCAGTCACGTGACCAAACGCCACTATCACCATGGAGACGGAGGTGCGGTGGTGATGCCGGTGGTGGTGGTGATGGCTGGGTCGCGCAGCCACCGCATGCCCAGCCACCGCATGCCCAGCCACCGCATGCCCAAACAGCTTTTGTTCGGCCGGATAGAGGCCTATGATACCATCAGTAGGCCTGGGCTCTGGGTTGTTCTTCGTGCTTTCGGAGTCCCTGACCCTCTGCTCACGATCATTAAGGACCTTCATGATGGTGAGCGGGCCCGGGTAAAACTACGTGGCCGCGAGTCCGAGCCATTCCCTGTACACCTTGGGGTGCGACAGGGATGTCCTCTGGCTCCCACATTATTTAACATCTATTTTGACCACGTAGTTCATGAAGCCTTCAATAGCTGTACCGGGGGAATCTCCATATGGTACAGATATAATGGGAGGCTGATCGATGCCTGGGTGCGGGCAAGGGATGGCTCCCTATTGCTCAACCACGTTATGTATGCTGATGATTTGGTAATAGCTGCTCATTCAGAGGAGGAGTTGGAGACGCTGCTGCTGAGACTGGAGCGTGCCATTAAGAGATGGGGCCTTACCATCAGCCCCACCAAAACTAAGCACCTGCCTGGGTATTTTTTTACCATCAGACACTCCACCCCCACAACTCCCAATCGGTGATGGGGCAGTTGTGGAGAGAGTAGAGAGTTTCCCATACCTGGGCAGTGTGCTTATGACCGGCTCCAGTTTAACAGCAGTGGTCTCACTCCGAATCAGTCGAGCGGCAGTATCTTTTCATCGGTTGCGTAACGCTGTGTGGAAGCTACCTGGTCTGTCGCTCCGCACTAAGTTTCAGGTCTTCTCGGCCACGGTCATTCCCTCCCTTCTCTACGCTTGCGAAACGTGGACCCCCTTAATGGTGCATCTTCGCCGGTTGGAAACATTTAGGCTGGCCTGCCTACGATCCATCCTGGGTTTAACCAGGCTGGATTGTGTGAGGAGCTCACAAATCCTCGAAAGATCTGGGCAAGGTCCCATCGGTGAGCTCCTCCGGCAGGCAAGGCTGCGTTGGCTGGGCCATGTAGCCCGCATGCCCAGCCACCGAATACCGAAACAGCTTTTGTTCGCCCGGATCGAGGCAGCTAAACGGGCACGGCACGGGCTAGAGAAGAGATGGAGTGATGTGGTACAGGAGGACGTGGAGCTGAGTGGACTTGCCGATGAGCGGTACCAGCGGTGTCAAGATCTTTGTCTGTGGAGGAGGCTCGTGAAGGACGCTACTGGGCAGTTGGAGCCTGTGTGCTGTTTCTATATACAGAGGCGCTGCTGCTAGTCGCGAACAGCACTTGCCCCTACAGCCTGCTGGAGGCTACGTGGGGGACCTTTGTCTGTGCGGTGTGTATGTACATAGGTGCATCTCTTGCCCCTACAGCTTGCCGGAGGCTACGCGGGGGACCTTTGTTTGTGTGTTGTGTATGTACATAGGTGCATCTCTTGCCCCTACAGCTTGCCGGAGGCTACGCGGGGGACCTTTGTCTGTGCGGTGTGTATCTACATAGGTGCATCTCTTGCCCCTACAGCTTGCCGGAGGCTACGTGGGGGACCTTTGTTTGTGTGTTGTGTATGTACATAGGTGCATCTCTTGCCCCTACAGCTTGCCGGAGGCTACGCGGGGGACCTTTGTCTGTGCGTTGTGTATGTACATAGGTGCATCTCTTGCCCCTGCGACGTGCCGGAGGCTACCCGGGGGACCTTTGTCTGTGCGTTGTGTATCTACATAGGTGCATCTCTTGCCCCTACAGCTTTCCGGAGGCTACGCGGGGGACCTTTGTCTGTGTGTTGTGTATGTACATAGGTGCATCTCTTGCCCCTACAGCTTGCCGGAGGCTACGCGGGGGACCTTTGTCTGCGTGTTGTGTATGTACATAGGCGCATCTCTTGCCCTACAGCTTGCCGGAGGCTACGCGGGGGACCTTTGTCTGTGTGTTGTGTATGTACATAGGTGCATCTCTTGCCCCTACAGCTTGCCGGAGGCTACGCGGGGGACCTTTGTCTGTGCGTTGTGTATGTACATAGGTGCATCTCTTGCCCCTGCGACGTGCCGGAGGCTACGCGGGGGACCTTTGTCTGTGCGTTGTGTATGTACATAGGTGCATCTCTTGCCCCTGCGACGTGCCGGAGGCTACGCGGGGGACCTTTGTCTGTGTGTTGTGTATGTACATAGGCGCATCTCTTGCCCCTACAGCTTGCCGGAGGCTACGCGGGGGACCTTTGTCTGTGTGTTGTGTATGTACATAGGTGCATCTCTTGCCCCTACAGCTTGCCGGAGGCTACGCGGGGGACCTTTGTCTGTGCGTTGTGTATCTACATAGGTGCATCTCTTGCCCCTGAGACGTGCCGGAGGCTACGCGGGGGACCTTTGTCTGTGTGTTGTGTATCTACATAGGTGCATCTCTTGCCCCTACAGCTTGCCGGAGGCTACGCGGGGGACCTTTGTCTGTGCGGTGTGTATCTACATAGGTGCATCTCTTGCCCCTGCGACGTGCCGGAGGCTACGCGGGGGACCTTTGTCTGTGCGGTGTGTATCTACATAGGCGCATCTCTTGCCCCTACAGCACTTGCCGGAGGCTACGCGGGGGACCTTTGTCTGTGTGTTGTGTATGTACATAGGCGCATCTCTTGCCCCTACAGCTTGCCGGAGGCTACGCGGGGGACCTTTGCCTGTGCGGTGTGTATCTACATAGGTGCATCTCTTGCTCCTACAGCTCGCCAGAGGCTACGCGGGGGACCTTTGTCTGTGCGTTGTGTATGTACATAGGCGCATCTCTTGCCCCTGCGGCGTGCCGGAGGCTACGCGGGGGACCTTTGTCTGTGTGTGGCGTGAACTCACATGCGGTCGTCCAGGCAGACCCGGGGGTAGTGGTCGGTGCCGGCGCCGCTGAAGACGCTGAAGGCGAACTCGGAGCGACTGCACTGCGACATCAGCCCACATCGGTTGTGGCTCGGCCGGGGAGGGGCTGTGGGAACACCGCAGCGGCGGTGGTGGCGGTGGTGGTGGTGGTGGTGGTGATGGTGGTGGTGGAGGTGGTGGTTGTGGTGGTGGTGGTGGCGGTGGTGGCGGTGGTGGTGATGGGGGAGGTGGTGGTGGTTGTGGTGGTGGAGGTGGTGGTGGTTGTGGTGGTGGTGGTGTTGGTGGAGGTGGTGGTGGTGGTGGCGGCGGTGGTGGAGGTGGTGGTGGTGGTGGTGGTGAAGGTGGTGGTGGTGGTGGTGGCAGTGGTGGAGGTGGTGGTGGTGGTGGTGAAGGTGGTGGTGGTGGTGGTGAAGGTGGTGGTGGTGGCAGTGGTGATGATGGTGGAGGTGGTGATGATGGTGGAAGTGGTGGTGGTGGTGGTGGTGATGGTGGTGGTGGAGGTGGTGGTGGGGAGCGGTAGTGTAGTGGTAGCGCTACGCTGCGCTATGAACCCGGTGACCCAAGTTCAATTTCCCGCTCACGGCCAACACCACCAGTGACGATTCTCTTAACCGGTCCTGGGCCTCCCACAGGCCAAGCCACCCTCTATTGAGTACCTGGTGCCTTCATAGGTGCTCGCTAACAGCACTTGCCCTAACAGTCTGTTAAGGCTATACGGGGGATCTTTGTCTTTGGTGGTTGCGGTGGTGGTGATGACGATGGTGGTGGTGGTGATGGTGGTCGTGATGACGGTGGTATCAGTGGTGGTGGTGATGATGGTGGTGGCAGTGGTGATGATGGTGGTGGCGGTGGTGGTGGTGGTGGGGATGATGGTGGTGGTGATGATGGTGGTGGCGGTGGTGATGATGGTGGTGGTGATGATGGTGGTGGCGGTGGTGATGGTGGTGGTGGTGGCGGTGATGGTGGTGATGATGGTGGTGGCAGTGGTGATGATGGTGGTGGCGGTGATGATGGTGGTGGTGGTGGTGGTGATGGTGGTCGTGATGGGGATGATGATGGTGGTGGTGGTGATGGTGATGGTGGTGGCGGTGATGATGGTGGTGGTGGTGGTGATGGTGGTGGTGGGGATGATGATGGTGGTGGTAGTGGTGGTGGTAGCGATGGGGGTAATGATGGTGTCAGTGGTGGTGTCAGTGGTGGTGGTAGCGATGGGGGTAGTGATGGTGTCAGTGGTGGTGTCGGGTGGTGGTGGTGGTAGTGGTGGTGGTAGCGATGGGGGTAGTGATGGTGTCAGTGGTGGTGTCGGGTGGTGGTGGTGGTGGTGGTAGCGATGGGGGTAGTGATGGTGTCAGTGGTGGTGTCTGGTGGTGGTGGTGGTGGTAGCGATGGGGGTAGTGATGGTGTCAGTGGTGGTGTCTGGTGGTAGTGGTGGTGGTAGCGATGGGGGTAGTGATGGTGTCAGTGGTGGTGCTATCGGTGAGCGTGACGCTGGCGACTGCCATGTTGGTGAACCCAGCTGTGGATCGATCACGGCTGGTGATGGTGGCGGTGGCACTGGTGATGATGATGTTGGTGACGATGATGGTGACAGTGATGATGACGGTGATGATGAATGTGACGGTGACACTGGTGATGGTGATGATGGTGATGATGACGGTGATGATGATGGTGACGGTGACACTGCTGATGGTGATGATGGTGATGATGATGGTGACGGTGACACTGGTGATGATGATGTTGATGATGATGATGGTGACAGTGATGATGACGGTGATGATGATGGTGACGGTGACACTGGTGATGGTGATGATGATGATGATGGTGACAGTGATGATGACGGTGATGATGATGGTGACGGTGACACTGGTGATGGTGATGATGGTGACGATGATGGTGACAGTGATGATGACGGTGATGATGATGGTGACGGTGACACTGGTGATGGTGATGATGGTGATGACGATGGTGACAGTGATGATGACGGTGATGATGATGGTGACGGTGACACTGGTGATGGTGATGATGGTGATGATGATGGTGACAGTGATGATGACGGTGATGATGATGGTGACGGTGACACTGGTGATGGTGATGATGGTGATGATGATGGTGACAGTGATGATGACGGTGATGATGATGGTGACGGTGACACTGGTGATGGTGATGATGGTGATGACGATGGTGACAGTGATGATGACGGTGATGATGATGGTGACGGTGACACTGGTGATGGTGATGATGGTGATGATGATGGTGACAGTGATGATGACGGTGATGATGATGGTGACGGTGACACTGGTGATGGTGATGATGGTGATGATTATGGTGACAGTGATGATGACGGTGATGATGATGGTGACGGTGACACTGGTGATGATGATGTTGATGATGATGATGGTGACAGTGATGATGACGGTGATGATGATGGTGACGGTGACACTGGTGATGGTGATGATGATGATGATGGTGACAGTGATGATGACGGTGATGATGATGGTGACGGTGACACTGGTGATGGTGATGATGGTGACGATGATGGTGACAGTGATGATGACGGTGATGATGATGGTGACGGTGACACTGGTGATGGTGATGATGGTGATGACGATGGTGACAGTGATGATGACGGTGATGATGATGGTGACGGTGACACTGGTGATGGTGATGATGGTGATGATGATGGTGACAGTGATGATGACGGTGATGATGATGGTGACGGTGACACTGGTGATGGTGATGATGGTGATGATGATGGTGACAGTGATGATGACGGTGATGATGATGGTGACGGTGACACTGGTGATGGTGATGATGGTGATGACGATGGTGACAGTGATGATGACGGTGATGATGATGGTGACGGTGACACTGGTGATGGTGATGATGGTGATGATGATGGTGACAGTGATGATGACGGTGATGATGATGGTGACGGTGACACTGGTGATGGTGATGATGGTGATGATTATGGTGACAGTGATGATGACGGTGATGATGATGGTGACGGTGACACTGGTGATGATGATGTTGATGATGATGATGGTGACAGTGATGATGACGGTGATGATGATGGTGACGGTGACACTGGTGATGGTGATGATGATGATGATGGTGACAGTGATGATGACGGTGATGATGATGGTGACGGTGACACTGGTGATGGTGATGATGGTGACGATGATGGTGACAGTGATGATGACGGTGATGATGATGGTGACGGTGACACTGGTGATGGTGATGATGGTGATGACGATGGTGACAGTGATGATGACGGTGATGATGATGGTGACGGTGACACTGGTGATGGTGATGATGGTGATGATGATGGTGACAGTGATGATGACGGTGATGATGATGGTGACGGTGACACTGGTGATGGTGATGATGGTGATGATGATGGTGACAGTGATGATGACGGTGATGATGATGGTGACGGTGACACTGGTGATGGTGATGATGGTGATGACGATGGTGACAGTGATGATGACGGTGATGATGATGGTGACGGTGACACTGGTGATGGTGATGATGGTGATGATGATGGTGACAGTGATGATGACGGTGATGATGATGGTGACGGTGACACTGGTGATGGTGATGATGGTGATGATTATGGTGACAGTGATGATGACGGTGATGATGATGGTGACGGTGACACTGGTGATGGTGATGATGGTGATGACGATGGTGACAGTGATGATGACGGTGATGATGATGGTGACGGTGACACTGGTGATGGTGATGATGGTGATGATGATGGTGACAGTGATGATGACGGTGATGATGATGGTGACGGTGACACTGGTGATGGTGATGATGGTGATGATTATGGTGACAGTGATGATGACGGTGATGATGATGGTGACGGTGACACTGGTGATGGTGATGATGGTGATGATGATGGTGACAGTGATGATGACGGTGATGATGATGGTGATGGTGACACTGGTGATGGTGATGATGGTGATGATGATGATGGTGATGGTGACAGTGATGATGACGGTGATGATGATGGTGACGGTGACACTGGTGATGGTGATGATGGTGATGATGATGGTGACAGTGATGATGACGGTGATGATGATGGTGACGGTGACACTGGTGATGGTGATGATGGTGATGATGATGGTGACAGTGATGATGACGGTGATGATGATGATGGTGACGGTGACACTGGTGATGGTGATGATGGTGATGATGATGGTGACAGTGATGATGATGGTGACAGTGATGATGACGGTGATGATGATGGTGACGGTGACACTGGTGATGGTGATGATGATGATGGTGACAGTGATGATGATGGTGATGATGATGGTGACGGTGACACTGGTGATGGTGATGATGGTGATGATGGTGACAGTGATGATGACGGTGATGATGATGGTGACGGTGACACTGGTGATGATGGTGATGATGATGGTGACGGTGATGATGACGGTGATGATGATGGTGACGGTGACACTGGTGATGGTGATGATGGTGATGATGATGGTGACAGTGATGATGACGGTGATGATGATGGTGAAGGTGACACTGGTGATGGTGATGATGATGGTGATGATGATGGTGACAGTGATGATGACGGTGATGATGATGGTGACGGTGACACTGGTGATGATGATGATGGTGGCACTGGTGATGGTGATGGTGACGGTGACACTGGTGATGATGGTGATGATGATGGTGATGGTGACGGTGATGGTGATGATGATGGTGACACTGGTGATGGTGATAGTGACGGTGACACTGGTGATGGTGATGATGATGGTGATGGTGACACTGGTGATGGTGATGATGATGGTAATGATGATGGTGATGGTGATGATGATGGTGACACTGGTGATGGTGATAGTGACGGTGACACTGGTGATGGTGATGATGATGATGGTGATGGTGACACTGGTGATGGTGATGATGATGGTAATGATGATGGTGATGGTGATGATGATGGTGACACTGGTGATGGTGATAGTGACGGTGACACTGGTGATGGTAATGATGATGGTGACGGTGACACTGGTGATGGTGACACTGGTGATGGTGATAGTGACGGTGACACTGGTGATGGTGATGGTGACACTGGTGATGGTGATGATGATGGTGATGATGATGGTGATGGTGGCACTGGTGATGATGATGGTGATGATGATGGTGATGATGATGATGATGGTGACACTTGTGATGGTGATGATGGTGATGATGACACTTGTGATGGTGATGATGGTGATGATGACGGTGATGATGATGATGATGGTGATGATGACGGTGATGATGATGATGGTGATGATGACGGTGATTATGATGGTGACACTGGTGATGGTGATGATGATGGTGACGGTGGCACTGGTGATGGTGGCACTGGTGATGGTGATGATGATGGTGGCACTGGTGATGGTGATGATGGTGATGGTGACACTGGTGATGATGACGATGGTGACGGTGGCGATGATGGTGACACTGGTAATGGTGGTGATGGTGATGATGGCGGTGTTGGTGATACTGGTGATGATGATGGTAACGGTGACACTGGTGATGGTGATGATGATGGTGATACTGGTGATGGTGATGATGACGGTGATGATGATGATGGTGACGGTGACACTGGTGATGGTGATGATGGTGATGATTATGGTGACAGTGATGATGACGGTGATGATGATGGTGACGGTGACACTGGTGATGGTGATGATGGTGATGATGGTGATTCACCTCTCAGTTGCCCCGAGTATCGCATCTCACCTGCACAGGGGTCACACACAGCCTGGGGTCAGTCACGGGCAGAGGGTCTGGGGTAGGGGTTAGGGGTAGTGTTAGTGGTTCAGGGTAGGGGTTTTGGGTTGGGGCTAGGGGTTAGCGTTAGGGGTTATGGTGATGGTGATGATGGTGATGATGATGGTGACGGTGGCACTGATGATGGTGATGATGATGGTGGCAGTGGTGATCTTGATGATGATGGTGGCACTGGTGATGGTGATGATGATGATGGCAGTGGTGATGGTGATGATGATGGTGATGATGGCACTGGTGATGGTGATGATGATGGTGATGATGGTGGTGACGGTGGTGATGGTGATGATGATGGTGGCACTGGTGATGGTGATGATGATGGTGGCAGTGGTGATGGTGATGATGATGGTGGCAGTGGTGATGGTGATGATGATGATGGTACTGGTGATGATGGTGATGATGATGGTACTGGTGATGATGATGGTGACGGTGACACTGGTGATGGTGATGATGATGGTGACAGTGATGATGACGGTGATGATGATGGTGATGATGATGATGATGGTGACGGTGACACTGGTGATGGTGATGATGATGGTGATGGTGACGGTGACACTGGTGATGGTGATGATGATGATGGTGGCACTGGTGATGGTGATGATGATGCTGATGATGATTGTGACACTGGTGATGGTGATGATGACGGTGATGATGATGGTGACACTGGTGATGATGGTGATGATGGTGACGGTGGCGATGATGGTGATGATGGTGATTCACCTCTCAGTTGCGCCAAGTATCGCATCTCACCTGCACAGGGGTCACACACAGCCTGGGGTCAGTCACGGGCAGAGGGTCTGGGGTAGGGGTTAGGGGTAGTGTTAGTGGTTCAGGCTAGTTGTTTTGGGTTAGGGGTTCTGTGTTCGGGGTATGGTTAGAGGTTCAGGGTAAGGGTTACGAGTAGGGTGAGCGTTAGGGGTTAGCGCTAGGGGTTAGCGCTAGGGGTTAGCGCTAGGGGTTAGCGTTAGGGGTTAGTCTAGGGGGTAGCGCTAGGGGTTAGCGCTAGGGGTTAGCGCTAGGGGTTAGCGCTAGGGGCTAGCGCTAGGGGTTAGCGCTAGGGGTTAGCGCTACGGATTAGCGCTAGGGGTTATTGCTAGGTGTTAGCGCTAGGGGTTAGCGCGAGGGGTTAGCGCTAGGGGTTAGCGATAGGGGTTAGCACTAGGGGTTAGCGATAGGGGTTAGTACTAGGTGTTAGCACTCGGGGTTAGCGCGAGGGATTAGCACTAGGGGTTAGAGCTAGGGGTTAGCGCTAGGGGGTAGCGCTAGGGGTTAGCGCTAGGGGTTAGCGCTAGGGGTTAGCGCTAGGGGTTAGCGCTAGGGATTAGCGCTAGGGGTTAGCGCTAGGGGTTAGCGCGAGGGGTTAGCGCTAGGGGTTAGCGCTAGGGGTTAGTACTAGGGATTAGCGCTAGGGGTTAGCGCGAGGGATTAGCACTAGGGGTTAGAGCTAGGGGTTAGCGCTAGGGGGTAGCGCTAGGGGTTAGCGCTAGGGGTTAGCGCTAGGGGTTAGCGCTAGGGGTTAGCGCTAGGGGTTAGCGCGAGGGGTTAGCGCTAGGGGTTAGCGCTAGGGGTTAGTACTAGGGATTAGCGCTAGGGGTTAGCGCGAGGGATTAGCACTAGGGGTTAGAGCTAGGGGTTAGCGCTAGGGGGTAGCGCTAGGGGTTAGCGCTAGGGGTTAGCGCTAGGGGTTAGCGCTAGGGGTTAGCGCTAGGGGTTAGCGCGAGGGGTTAGCGCTAGGGGTTAGCGCTAGGGGTTAGTACTAGGGATTAGCGCTAGGGGTTAGCGCGAGGGATTAGCACTAGGGGTTAGAGCTAGGGGTTAGCGCTAGGGGGTAGCGCTAGGGGTTAGCGCTAGGGGTTAGCACTAGGGGTTAGCGCTAGGGGTTAGCGTGAGGGGTTAGCGCTAGGGGTTAGTACTAGGGGTTAGCACTAGGGGGTAGCGCTAGGGGTTAGCGCTAGGGGTTAGCGCTAGGGGTTAGCACTAGGGGTTAGCACTAGGGGTTAGCGCTAGGGGTTAGCGCTAGGGGTTAGCGCTAGGGGTTAGCGCTAGGGGTTAGCGCTAGGGGTTAGCGCTAGGGGTTAGCGCTAGGGGTTAGTACTAGGGATTAGCGCTAGGGGTTAGCGCGAGGGATTAGCACTAGGGGTTAGAGCTAGGGGTTAGCGCTAGGGGGTAGCGCTAGGGGTTAGCGCTAGGGGTTAGCGCTAGGGGTTAGCGCTAGGGGTTAGCGCTAGGGGTTAGCGCTAGGGGTTAGCGTGAGGGGTTAGCGCTAGGGGTAGCGCTAGGGGTTAGCGCTAGGGATTAGCGCTAGGGGTTAGCGCGAGGGATTAGCACTAGGGGTTAGCGTGAGGGGTTAGCGCTAGGGGCTGGCGCTAGGGGTTAGCGCTAGGGGCTGGCGCTAGGGGTTAGCGCGAGGGATTAGCACTAGGGGTTAGCGCTAGGGGTTAGCGCTAGGGGCTGGCGCTAGGGGTTAGCGCTAGGGGCTGGCGCTAGGGGTTAGCGCTAGGGGCTGGCGCTAGGGGCTAGCGCTAGGGGTGTCTGGGTTCTGGGTTTGGAGTCCCGGCTAGGGGATTGGGGGGCTGGCCCCCTACCGTGCTCGCTGGCGTTGGCCAGCATGTGAGCCAGCGTGGCTCCCAGGAGCCAGGCAAGGGAGCAGCAGCAAACCACCAGCGCCACGCGGCACGCGGCACCCACACACGTGCCTAGAGTACACGCAGAATACACACAGATTACACACAGAATACACACAGAATACACACAGATTACACACAGACTACACACAGAATACACACAGAATACACACAGACTACACACAGAATACACACAGAATACACACAGAATACACACAGATTACACAGACTACACACACGTGCCTAGAGTACACACAGATTACACACAGAATACACACAGATTACACACAGATTACACACAGAATACACACAGATTACACACAGATTACACACAGATTACACACAGAATACACACACGTGCCTAGAGTACACGCAGAATACACACAGAGATTACACACAGATTACACACAGACTACACACAGAGTACACGCAGAATACACACAGATTACACGCAGATTACACACAGAATACACACACGTGCCTAGAGTACACGCAGAATACACACAGATTACACACAGATTACACACAGATTACACACAGAATACACACAGATTACACACAGAATACACACAGAATACACACAGATTACACACAGATTACACACAGACTACACACAGACTACACACAGACTACACACAGACTACGCACACACATACCTAGACTACACACAGACTACACACAGAATACACACAGATTACACGCAGAATACACACGAACTACACACCGACTACACACAGACTACACACCGACTACACACAGACTACGCACACACATACCTAGACTACACACAGACTACACACAGACTACACAGACGTGTCTAGAGTACACGCAGAATACACACAGATTACACACAGATTACACACAGACTACACACACACATACCTAGACTACACACAGACTACACGCATATTACACACAGACTACACACAGAATACACACAGACTACACAACTTCACACACATTTCACACAAACACACCTTCACACACAATTTCACACACACACACACACCTTCACACAGACACACGCACTTTTACACACACACACGCATTTTCACACACACAACAACAACAACCGCCATTCGCCACTAAGTGGTGGTGACGTCACCACGACGCTTGTGCCAGGCCATGTGCACCTTGAGGCCACGTGAAGTGTCGAACGCCCGCGGGCAGGAGGTCACGGGCAGACCCAGGTGCCACGGGTCGACTGACTGAGATGACTGGCTAGTGCACCACCTGTGCCCCCTACTGTGCCAACCTGCTGTGCTTTAGTCACCCGGTGCTCCGCTCGTTGTTTTGAGCGTCGCTCCTCCGCCCTCCGTTGTTGATGGAGGGCGACTGCCTCCAACTGCCTAGTAGCGTCCTTCACGAGCCTCCTCCACAGAGGCCGATCTTGACACCGCTGGTACCAGTCATCGGCAAGTCCACTCAGCTCCACGTCCTCCTGTACCACATCACTCCATCTCTTCTCTAGCCCGCGCCGCGCCCGTTTAGCCCCCTCAATCCGGCCGAACAAAAGCTGTTTCGGCATGCGGTGGCTGGGCATGCGGGCTACATGACCCAGCCAACGCAGCCTTGCCTGCCGGCAGAGCTCACCGATGGGACCTTGCCCAGATCTTTCAAGGATTTGTGAGCTCCTCACACAATCCAGCCTGGTTAAACCCAGGATGGATTGTAGGCAAGCTAGCCTAAATGTTTCTAACTGGCGAAGATGTTCCATTAGGGGGGTCCACGTTTCGCAAGCGTAGAGAAGGGAGGGAATGACCATGGCCCAGAATACCTGAAGCTTAGTGCGGAGCGACAGACCAGGTAGCTTCCACACAGCGTTACGCAACCAATGAAAAGATATTGCCGCTCGACTGCTTCAGAGTGAGACCTATGTTGTTAAACTGGAGCCGGTCATAAGCACACTGCCCAGGTATGGGAAACTCTCCACTCTCTCCACAACTGCCCCATCACCGATTGGGAGTTGTGGGGGTGGAGTGTCCGATGGTACAAAATACCCAGGCAGGCAGGTGCTTAGTTTTGGTGGGGCTGATGGTAAGGCCCCACCTCTTAGTGGCACGCTCCAGTCTCAGCAGCAGCGTCTCCAACTCCTCCTCTGACTGAGCAGCTATTACCAAATCATCAGCATACATAACGTGGTTGAGCAATAGGGAGCCATCCCTTGACCGCACCGGGCATCGATCAGACTTCCATTATATCTGTACCATATGGAGATTCCCCCGGTATAGCTATTGAATGATTCACGAACTACGTGGTCAAAATAGATGTTAAATAATGTGGGAGCCAGAGGACATCCCTGTCGCACCCCAAGGTGTACAGGGAATGGCTTTGACTCCCGGCCACGTAGTTTTACCCGGGCCCGCTCACCATCATGAAGGTCCTTAATGATCGTGAGCAGAGGGTCAGGTACTCCAAAAGCACGAAGAACAACCCAGAGCCCAGGCCTAATGATGGTATCAGAGGCCTTGACCAGGTCAATAAAGCAGAGATGTAGGTCTTGCTGGAATTCCACCTCTGCTGTAGCAGACGGACAGAAAATATGGCGTCTATGCAGAACCGCCCTTTCCTGAAACCGCATTGGGGCTCCGCAAGCCTCTCCTCAGCGTGCCTGGCAAGGCGATGTTGAATAGTCCTTGCCAGGACCTTTCCCGGCACACTGAGGAGTGAGATGCCCCTGTAGTTGTTACAGTTAGTGCAGTCCCCCTTCTTAAAGAGGGGGACCACCAGGGCATCCTTCCAATCCTGCGGAACCCGTCCAGTGGTCCAGACTGTTGTTATGATGTCATATAGGGCAGTCTGTGCACAAACGCCACCCTCCCTCAGCATTTCGCTTGGGAGATCATCTCTGCCCGCTGCCTTTCCTGGTCTCAGATTCCGGATCGCCTTCAGTACTTCCTCAACAGATGGCACTTCAGCCAGCCACTCACAGGGGGTGACTTCTTCCAATATTTGAGGCACATCAGCCTCAGCAGGGTCATCCTCACTTTGTGCCACGATGTTTTCCTGGCTGAGGGATTTTCCCTCCCCCAGGACCTCACAGAAATGCTCAGCAAATCTGCAAACCTGTTCCTGGGGGTCGGAGATTGGATCACCGTTTTTTCCCCTAATGATGGTTAATAGGTGTGGCGCTGCAGGTTACCTTTTTGATGGTGTTAAATAGAGATTTGTGATCGCGGGCCACTGAAGCAGACTCCATCTCCTCAGCAACCCGCAACCACCACCCATCCTTTCAGCGCCTCACGGCTCTACGAACCTCCGAGCGAAGGCTGCGGTAAGCCTCCTCATTCTCTGACGTGGGATTCTGTAGCCGATGACAGTGGGCCTGTCGCTTTTTCTCAACTATCCTGAACACCTCCTCTGTCAACCAGGGTCTCTGGGGAGGTCTGGACCGCGTACCTAAAGCAGCCAATGCAGCTGCATGAGTGACAGTCCTAAACCTCGCCCATTTACCCTCGACATCAGGAGGAGTGGGGAACGATGCCAACCCCAGCCGCAGGCGATGATTAAATTCTCGCTTGCAACTTTCATCAGATAACTGAGACCAGGCCACTTTAGGTTGGAATGGGGTCCTGGGTGTACACCCACCACCGGAGCGGAAGAATGGCAGGCGCATCTTACAGATGACAAGTCTATGGTCAGAGGGCAGATCAGCTCCACGGTAGGTCTTGATGTCAAGGAGATGGGCTCACATCCGCTGGTCCGTCACTATGTAGTCCAGCAGATGTGCTTGCTTGGACCCAGCATGCATCCATGATGTTGTGTGGATGCGCCGATGCCGGAACAGCGTGTTGGTAATTACAAGCCCATGGACTGCTCAAAAATCTAGCAGCCTCCTACCGTTGTTATTGAGCTGATCTGGCCCATGCCCTCCCATCACTCCAGACCAGGTGCCAGCATCATGACCAACCCGGGCATTGAAGTCACCCAACTAGATGACTCTATCCGGAGGGGCCACTTTAGCCAGCACCTGTGACAGGAGGTCATAGAAGGCATCTGACTCATCGGCTTTGCCTGCATCCCTCCACGGATGTTCGTCTTCGGTGGGGGCATAAGTAACCACGACCACCACTTCCCGATTGATGGGAAGGCGAGCCCAAAGTAGCCTGGGGCTTACAGCTTCCCACACCTCACCGCCACGCTCCCACGCCCCCTTCATTCTTTTGTTCAAAAGAAGAGCCACACCCTGTTGTTTGGCAGTCTGCTTCACACACACACACTTTTAAACACGCAAAAAAGACAAACATAAAGATCCCCCGTGTAGCCTTGACAGACTGTAGGGGCAAGTGCTGTTAGCGAGTAGCACCTATGAAGGCCGGCACGGTGGCACACGAGGGGGTGGGTGGCCAGCACCACGCCGGGCCGCCTTTGTCTCCCCCAGTGGCGATGTTTACTACACACAGCTACACCAGATACTAATTTGAGGCTGAGTCGACCTAGGGGAGGCCCAGGACCGGTTCAGATAATCACCGATGTTGACCGTGAGCGGATCGCCAGGTTCGTAGCGCAGCGCGCTAACCGCTACACCACCGCTCCCCCCCCACACACACACATCTTCACACACATTTTCACACACACACACACTTTTACACACACACATGCACGCGCAAACACTCACTCCCAGCGCGAGGTCGACTCACTGCACCTCGCGGAGGATCACTCCGCTGAACAACAACAACAAACAACAACAAAATAGTTCCGCGGCTCCATTTGGCAGGTGTGCGAGTTCACGCTTTGAGTCGATGTTTAAAATAAATAAAATATATCGCTCATCGAAGATGGTTTCCCATGAGCGCGGGCGTTCGTAAGTCGGGTGTTCGTAAGTCGGGTGTTCGTAAGTCGAGGTGTTCGTAAGTCGAGGACACACAAAGGTACAGTGTAAAGTGCTGTACACACAGAGTTGCACGTTTACCCATCGCTGCTCACCTTTTGTCAGGAGAGACATCGCTAAAAATAAATAAATAAAAATCCTCAGCCGGGCCGACCAGTTCCACTTTGTCCCTGTACACAAACAACAACAACATCCGTCACTTCAGCCGGGCTAGGCAATGAGAGGGGTAACGATTTGGTAGAAGTAATGGTTTTTACCCTTTTAGCTGGCACAAAAACTGACACCTTTATTCAAGGGGATCATGTTTGCAATAACCACAACACAAGCAGTCAAAATGTAAACAAAAAAGACAACTCTAATAATGATATTGGCACTGTCCTTGAATTTGATTGGTCCACACCCGAGACGGCTTTTCTTAGAGCCCTTTAGTCTCCACTGGTGTTGGACCAGATGACGCCATAAGGCGTACAACTCAAAAACAGCACACTATCAGAGTATTGAGGGCACGGGTGAGCATTTACATTATGAGACCTCCTTTGCCAGTAACAAGATATAGGAATAGGTTTTACCCTTTCAACTGGAAAAAAAACCTACACCTTTATTCAAGGGGATCATGTTTGCAATAACCACAACACAAGCAGTCAAAAATGCAAACAAAAGAGACAACTCTGATAACAATATTGGCACTGTCCTTGAATTTGATTGGTCCACACCCGAGACGGCTTTTCTTAGAGCCCTTTAGTCTCCACTGGTGTTGGACCAGAAGACGCCAAAAGGCGTACAACTCAAAAACAACGCACCATCAGAGTATTGTTAGCTCGGGGTGAGCATTTACATTATGAGACCTCCTTTGCCAGTAACAAGATATAGTAATGTTTTTACCCTTTTAGCTGGCACAAAAACAGACACCTTTATACAAGGGATCATGTTTGCAATGTATAAAGGTGTCAGTTGCCAGCTAAAAGGGTAAAAACCATTACTATATCTTGTTACTGGCAAAGGAGGTCTCATAATGATCTGGTAGAATTTGTGTCGTCGGTCCACCCACCACATGGCACGGCCGCCAAATGCAATACTCACGTGGTGAGAGACCGTTAAACGACTCGACCACCCACTCACTCACCCACCCACTCACTCACTCACCCACCCACCCACTCACCCACCCACCCACTCACCCACCCACTCACCCACTCACCCACCCACTCACTCACCCACCCACTCACTCATTCACCCACCCGCTCACCCACCCACTTGCTCACTCACCCACCCACTCACTCACTCACTCACCCACCCACTCACCCACCCACCCACTCACCCACTCACCCACCCACTCACCCACTCACTCATTCACCCACCCACTCACTCACCCACCCACTCACTCACTCACCCACCCGCTCACCCACCCACTTGCTCACTCACCCTCCCACTCACTCACCCACCCGCTCACCCACCCACTCGCTCACCCACTCACTTGCCCATCCACTCACTCGCCCACCCGCTCACTCACCCACCCCCTCACCCACCCGCTCGCTCACCCACCCGCTCACTCACCCACCCGCTCACCCACCCACTCGCCCACCCACTCACTCGCCCATCCACTCACTCGCCCACCCACTCACTCGCCCACTCACTCACCCACCCACTCACCCACCCACTCACTCGCCCACCCACTTGCTCACCCACTCATTTACTCACTTACCCACCCACTCACCCACCCACTCACCCACCCACTCACTCACCCACCCACTCCCCCACCCACCCACTCGCCCACCCACTCACTCGCTCGCCCACTCACTTGCTCACTCACCCACCCACTCACTTGCTCACCCACTCATTTACTCACTCACCCACTCACCCACCCACCCACTCACTCACCCACCCACCCACTCACTTGCCCACCCACTTACTCACTCACCCACCCACCTCACTCACCCACTCATTCACCCACCTACCGACCCACTCGCTCGCTCACCCACTAACACACCCACCCACCAACCCACCCACTCACTTGCCCACCCACTCATTTACTCACTCACCCACTCACCCACCTAACTCACCTCACTCACCTCACTCACCCACCCACCTATGGACCCACTCACTCACCCACTCAGTTTGTCACTGACCCAATAAGTTTCTCACTCACTCACTCTCTCACCCACTCGCTCAAAGATCCCCCCCCATAGCCTCCACAAACATGTTGGGGCGAGTGCTGTCAGCGAGTAGCAGCACCTATGAAGGCCAGCATCACGCCTAAGCCGCCTTTGTCTCCCCAGTGGCGATGGTTACACATCACACCAGGTACACATCTGAGGCTGAGTCGACCCTGGGGGAAGGGGGGTGGGGTGGGGGGTGCCCAACCCCGGTTGCAGTGAACGGGAATCGAACTCGGCTCAACGAGTTTGTAACACAAGCGCGCCAACCACTGCACCGCCGCTCCCCACAGAGACGAAGATTCCCCCGTGAAGCCTCAACAGTTTGGGGGGGGGGGGGGGGCACGTGCTGTCAGTACGCGCTGCCACCTGCGGTCAGGATTGGCAGGGGAGGCAGAGCCTCAGCTGACAAACTACCCAGTGAAAATAGCTGCTACGAAAAGTAATGACGTCACAGTCGGTGACCACGTTCACCTCACGTCACAGTGACCACGTTCACCTCACGTCACAGTCGGTGACCACGTTCACCTGACGTCACAGTGACCACGTTCACCTCACGTCACAGTCGGTGACCACGTTCACCTGACGTCACAGTGACCACGCTCACCTCACGTCACAGTGACCACGTTCACCTCACGTCACAGTGACCACGTTCACCTGACGTTACAGTGACCACGTTCACCTGACGTCACAGTGACCACGTTCACCTGACGTCACAGTCGGTGACCACGTTCACCTCACGTCACAGTGACCACGTTCACCTGACGTCACAGTGACCACGTTCACCTCACGTCACAGTGACCACGTTCACCTCACATCACAGTCAGTGACCACGTTCACCTGACGTCACAGTCGGTGACCACGTTCACCTGACGTCACAGTGACCACGTTCACCTGACGTCACAGTGACCACGTTCACCTCACGTCACAGTGACCACGTTCACCTGACGTCACAGTGACCACGTTCACCTGACGTCACAGTGACCACGTTCACCTCACGTCACAGTGACCACGTTCACCTGACGTCACAGTGACCACGTTCACCTGACGTCACAGTGACCACGTTCACCTCACGTCACAGTCAGTGACCACGTTCACCTGACGTCACAGTCAGTGACCACGTTCACCTCACGTCATAGTGACCACGTTCACCTGACGTCACAGTCGGTGACCACGTTCACCTGACGTCACAGTGACTACGTTCACCTGACGTCACAGTCAGTGACCACGTTCACCTGACGTCACAGTGACCACGTTCACCTCACGTCACAGTCGGTGACCACGTTCACCTGACGTCACAGTGACCACGTTCACCTGACGTCACAGTGACCACGTTCACCTCACGTCACAGTCAGTAACCACGTTCACCTCACGTCATAGTGACCACGTTCACCTGACGTCACAGTTGGTGACCACGTTCACCTGACGTCACAGTGACCACGTTCACCTGACGTCACAGTTAGTGACCACGTTCACCTGACGTCACAGTGACCACGTTCACCTCACGTCACAGTCGGTGACCACGTTCACCTCACGTCACAGTGACCACGTTCACCTGATGTCACAGTGACCACGTTCACCTCACGTCACAGTCAGTGACCACGTTCACCTGACGTCACAGTCAGTGACCACGTTCACCTCACGTCACAGTGACCACGTTCACCTGACGTCACAGTGACCACGTTCACCTGACGTCACAGTCGGTGACCACGTTCACCTCACATCACAGTCGGTGACCACGTTCACCTCACGTCACAGTGACCACGTTCACCTGACGTCACAGTGACCACGTTCACCTGACGTCACAGTGACCACGTTCACCTCACGT
Source organism: Petromyzon marinus (assembly GCF_048934315.1). Lineage (NCBI taxonomy): Eukaryota > Metazoa > Chordata > Hyperoartia > Petromyzontiformes > Petromyzontidae > Petromyzon > Petromyzon marinus. Next base: position 4,970,527 of record NC_133728.1, read on the forward strand.
CACAGTGACCACGTTCACCTCACGTCACAGTCAGTGACCACGTTCACCTCACATCAAAGTGACCATGTTCACCTGACGTCACAACCAGTGACCACGTTCACCTGACATCACAGTCGGTGACCACGTTCACCTGACGTCACAGTGACCACGTTCACCTCACGTCACAGTGACCACGTTCACCTGACGTCACAGTCGGTGACCACGTTCACCTGACGTCACAGTGACCACGTTCACCTCACGTCACAGTCGGCGACCATAAATGTGAATTTATGGGTCTCTATGTGAGTCTATGGGTCTCTATGTGAGTCTATGGGTCTCTATGTGAGTCTATGGGTTTCTATGTGTGTCTATGGGTCTCTATGTGAGTCTATGGGTCTCTATGTGAGTCTATGTGTCTCTATGTGAGTATATGGGTCTCTGTGCGAGTCTATGGGTCTCTATGTGAGTCTATGGGTCTCTATGTGAGTCTATGGGTCTCTATGTGAGTCTATGGGTCTCTATGTGAGTATATGGGTCTCTATGTGAGTCTATGGGTATCTATGTGAGTCTATTGGTCTCCATGTGAGTCTATGGGTCTCTATGTGAGTCTATGGGTCTCTGTGTGAGTCTATGGGTCTCTATGTGAGTCTATGGGTCTCTATGTGAGTCTATGGGTCTCTATGTGAGTCCATGGGTCTCTATGTGAGTCTTTAAGTCTCTATGTGAGTCTATGGGTCTCTATGTGAGTCTATGGGTCTCTATGTGAGTCTATGGGTCTGTATGTGAGTCTATGGGTCTCTATGTGAGTCTATGGGTCTCTATGTGAGTCTATGGGTCTCCATGTGAGTCTATGGGTCTCTATGTGAGTCTATGGGTCTCTATGTGAGTCTGTGGGTCTCTATGTGAGTTTGTGGGTCTCTATGTGAGTCTATGGGTCTCTATGTGAGTCTATGGGTCTGTATGTGAGTCTATGGGTCTCTATGTGAGTCTATGGGTCTCTATGTGAGTCTATGGGTCTCTATGTGAGTCTATGGGTCTCTATGTGAGTCTATGGGTCTCTATGTGAGGCTATAGGTCTCTATGTGAGTCTACGGGTCTCTATGTGAGTCTATGAGTCTCTATGTGAGTCTACGGGTCTCTATGTGAGTCTATGGGACTCTCTGTGAGTCTATGGGTCTCTATGTGAGGCTATGGGTCTCTATGCAGGTCGATGGGTTTCTGTGAAGTGAGTCTATGGGTTTCTGTGAAGTAAGTCTATGGGTCTCTATGTGAGTCTACGGGTCTCTATGTGAGTCTATGGGACTCTCTGTGAGTCTATGGGTCTCTATGTGAGGCTATGGGTCTCTATGCAGGTCTATGGGTTTCTGTGAAGTGAATCTATGGGTTTCTGTGAAGTGAGTCTATGGGTCTCTATGTGAGTCTATGGGTCTCTATGTGAGTCTATGGGTCTCTATGTGAGTCTATGGGTCTCTATGTGAGTCTATGCGTCTCTATGTGAGTCTATGGGTCTCTATGTGAGTCTATGGGCCTCTATGTGAGTCTATGGGTCTCTATGTGAGTTTGTGGGTCTCTATGTGAGTCTATGGGTCTCTATGTGAGTCTATGGGTCTCTATACGGGTCTCTGGGTTTCTGTGAAGTGAGTCTATGGTTTTCTGTGAAGTGAGTCTATGGATCTCTATGTGAGTCTATGAGTCTCTATGTGAGTCTATGGGTCTCTATGTGAGTCTATGGGTCTCTATGTGAGTCTATGGGTCTCTATGTGAGTCTATGGGTCTCTATGTGAGTCTATGGGTCTCTTTGCGGTCTATGGGTTTCTGTGAAGTGAGTCTATGGGTCTCTATGTGAGTCTATGGGTCTTTATGTGCGTCTATGGGTCTCTATGTGAGTCTATGAGTCTCTATGTGAGTCTATGGGTCTCTATGTGAGGCTATGGGTCTCTATGTGCGTCTACGGATCTCTATGTGAGTCTATGGGTCTCTATGTGAGTCTACGGGTCTCTATGTGAGTCTATGGGTTTCTGTGAAGTGAGTCTATGGGTCTTTATGTGAGTGTATGGGTTTCTATGTGAGTCTATGCGTATCTATGTGAGTCTATGGGTCTCTATGTGAGTCTATGGGTCGCTATGTGAGTCTATGGGCCTCTATGTGAGTCTAGTCTCTATGTGAGTCTATGCGTCTCTATGTGAGTCTATGGGTCTCTATGTGAGTCTATGGGTCTCTATGTGAGTCTATGGGTCTCTATGCGGGTCTATGGGTTTCTGTGAAGTGAGTCTATGGTTTTCTGTGAAGTGAGTCTATGGATCTCTATGTGAGTCTATGAGTCTCTATGTGAGTCTATGAGTCTCTATGTGAGTCTATGGGTCTCTATGTGAGTCTATGGGTCTCTATGTGAGTCTATGGGTCTCTATGTGAGTCTATGGGTCTCTATGCGGTCTATGGGTTTCTGTGAAGTGAGTCAATGGGTCTCTATGTGAGTCTATGGGTCTTTATGTGAGTCTATGGGTCTCTATGTGAGTCTATGGGTCTCTATGTGAGTCTATGAGTCTCTATGTGAGTCTATGGGTCTCTATGTAAGGCTATGGGTCTCTATGTGAGTCTACGGGTCTCTATGTGAGTCTATGGGTCTCTATGCGGGTCTATGGGTTTCTGTGAAGTGAGTCTATGGATCTCTATGTGAGTCTATGAGTCTCTATGTGAGTCTATGGGTCTCTATGTGAGTCTATGGGTCTCTATGTGAGTCTATGGGTCTCTATGTGAGTCTATGGGTCTCTATGCGGTCTATGGGTTTCTGTGAAGTGAGTCAATGGGTCTCTATGTGAGTCTATGGGTCTTTATGTGAGTCTATGGGTCTCTATGTGAGTCTATGGGTCTCTATGTGAGTCTATGAGTCTCTATGTGAGTCTATGGGTCTCTATGTAAGGCTATGGGTCTCTATGTGAGTCTACGGGTCTCTATGTGAGTCTATGGGTCTCTATGTGAGTCTACGGGTCTATATGTGAGTCTATGGGTCTCTGTGTGAGTCTATGGGTCTCTATGTGAGGCTATGGGTCTCTATGCAGGTCTATGGGTTTCTGTGAAGTGAGTCTATGGGTTTCTGTGAAGTGAGTCTAAGGGTCTCTATGTGAGTCTATGGGTCTCTATGTGAGTCTATCAGTCTCTATGTGAGTCTATGCGTCTCTATGTGAGTCTATGGGTCTCTATGTGAGTCTATGGGTCTCTATGTGAGTCTATGGGTCTCTATGTGAGTCTATGGGTCTCTATGCGGGTCTATGGTTTTCTGTGAAGTGAGTCTATGGATCTCTATGTGAGTCTATGAGTATCTATGTGAGTCTATGGGTCTCTATGTGAGTCTTGGGTCTCTATGTAAGTGTATGGGTCTCTATGTGAGTCTATGGGTCTCTAGGTGAGTCTATGGGTCTCTATGCGAGTCTATGGGTCTCTATGTGAGTCTATGGGTCTCTATGTGAGTCTATGGGTCTCTATGTGAGTCTATGGGTCTTTATGTGAGTCTATGGGTCTCTATGTGAGTCTATGGGTCTCTATGCGAGTCTATGAGTCTCTATGTGAGTCTATGGGTCTTTAGGTGAGTCTATGGGTCTCTATGTGAGTCTATGGGTCTCTATGTGAGTCTATGGGACCCATAGACTATGGGTCCCTATGTGAGTCTATGGGTCTCTATGTGAGTCTATGGGTCTCTATGTGAGTCACAACACGGTGCACGTGACAACCCGGTTTAATCACGGGCAGTGGCTGATTAAACCCGGACTCTAATCCAGGTCCTCAACATTGTCAGCTCACCGTCTCCGAAATGGCCATTATGGACCTCCTGAGAGTGCAAGAGGAGAGAGAGAGAGACACGTGGAGAGAGAGACACGTGGGGAGAGAGACACGTGGGGAGAGAGACACGTGGGGAGAGAGACACGTGGGGAGAGAGACACGTGGAGAGAGAGACACGCGTGGAGAGAGAGACACGCGTGGAGAGAGACACGTGGAGAGAGAGAGACACGTGGGGAGAGAGACACGTGTGGGGAGAGAGACACGCGTGGAGAGAGAGACACGCGGAGAGAGAGAGACACGTGGGGAGAGAGACACGTGTGGGGAGAGAGAGACGCGGAGAGAGAGAGACACGTGGAGAGAGAGACACGTGTGGGGAGAGAGAGACGCGTGGAGAGAGAGACACGCGGAGAGAGAGAGAGACACGTGGGGAGAGAGACACGTGTGGGGAGAGAGAGACGCGGAGAGAGAGAGAGACACGTGGGGAGAGAGACACGTGTGGGGAGAGAGAGACGCGTGGAGAGAGAGACACGCGGAGAGAGAGAGAGACACGTGGGGAGAGAGACACGTGTGGGGAGAGAGAGACGCGGAGAGAGAGAGACACGTGGAGAGAGACACGTGGAGAGAGAGACACGTGGAGAGAGACACGTGGAGAGAGAGACACGCGTGGAGAGAGAGAGAGACACGTGGAGAGACACGGGTAGAGAGAGACAAGCGTGGAGAGAGACACACGTGGAGAGAGAGACACGTGGGGAGAGAGACACGTGGAGAGAGAGAGAGACACGTGGAGAGAGAGAGAGACACGTGGAGAGAGAGACACGTGGAGAGAGAGACACGCGTGGAGAGAGAGAGAGACACGTGGAGAGAGAGACGTGGAGAGAGACACGCGCAGAGAGAGAGACACGTGGAGAGAGAGAGACACGCGTGGTTCTTTCGGTAAAGTCACGTGGAAAGTAAATAAATAAATTAAATAATAGCATACGACGTTTCAATCGCAACACAAGCAATCATCATCAGGTACAAAAGAAAGAGAAAATAAACCTAGTGAACTTAGAAATATAAAGCAATACAACACAGAGAGTCGGCTAACACAACAGTCAACACCCTACCTGGTTCATTAACGTTCTTCCAAAGATTGCAAAGTTTGAGAGAGAGACAACACACAGACACGGAGACACACAGACAGACACACAAGCAGAGAGAGACAACATAGAGACACACAGAGAGAGAGACACAGAGACACACAGAGAGAGACACACAACATAGACACACAGAGAGACAACAGAGAGACACAGAGAGAGAGAGACACAACATAGACACACAGAGAGACAACAGAGAGACACACAGAGAGAGACACACACAGAGACACACAGAGAGAGAGACACACAACATAGACACACAGACAGACACACAAGCAGAGAGAGACAACACAGAGACACACAGAGAGAGAGACACAGAGACACACAGAGAGAGACACACAACATAGACACACAGAGAGAGACAACAGAGAGACACACAGAGAGAGAGACACACAACATAGACACACAGAGAGACAACAGAGAGACACACAGAGAGAGACACACACAGAGACACACAGAGAGAGAGACACACAACATAGACACACAAACAGACACGCAAGCAGAGAGACACACACAACATAGACATACAGACAGACACACACAGAGAGAGACACCCAGAGAGAGACAACACACAGAGAGACACACAACATAGACACACAGACAGACACACACACAGAGACACAGAGAGAGAGACACAGACAACACAGAGACACACAGAGAGATACAACACAGAGACACACAGAGAGACACACAACATAGACACACAGACAGACACACAAGCAGAGAGAGACACACAACATAGACACACACAGAGAGACACACACACAGAGACACACAGAGAGACACAGAGAGAGACACAACATAGACAGAGAGAGACAACACAGACACACAGAGAGACACACAGAGACACAGAGAGAAACTCACACAGAGACACACAGAGAGAGACACACACAGAGAGACAACACAGAGACACACAGAGAGACACACAACATAGACACACAGACAGACACACAAGCAGAGAGAGACACACAACATAGACACACAGAGAGACACACAAGCAGAGAGAGACACACAACATAGACACACAGAGAGAGACACACACAGACACAGAGACACACAGAGAGACAGAGAGAGAAACACAGCATAGATACAGAGAGAGACAACACAGACACAGAGAGAGACAACACAGACACACAACACAGACACACAGAGAGACACACAGAGACACAGAGAGAAACTCACACAGAGACACACAGAGAGAGACACACAGAAACACACAGAGAGACACACAAGCAGAGAGAGACTCACACAGAGAGAGACACACAACAGACACACAGTATATAATGCAAATCTGAAACACAATTCACTGCTGGATAACGACTCCGTCACACACACGCTACACACCACCAGTGATACACTCACCTGTCCCAAACACGTACACCCCAAACACACTCACTCACAGGCAAAGATCCCCCGTGTAGCCTTAACAGACTGTAGGAGCAAGTGCTGCTAGCGAGCAGCTAGCAGCACTTGCCGGAACGGCACGCGAGGGGGGTGGGTGGCCACAGCCACGCCCGACCGCCTTTGTCTCCCCAGTGGCGATGTTTACCACACACCGCACCAGGTACTCATTTGAGGCCGAGTCGACCTAGGGGGAGGAGGTCGAGGAACCGGTTCAGAGAATCGTTACCGGTGTTGGCCGTGAGCGGGAATCGAACTCGGGTTCATATCGCAGGGCACGCTAACCACTGCGCCACCGCTCCCCACACACTCACACAGCACTACACACACCACCACACACACTCACACCACCACACACACACACCACACATACACACACACCACTACACACACACCACTACACACACACCACCACACACACTCACACCACCACACACACTCACACCACCACACACACACACCACACATACACACCACTACACACACACCACTACACACACACCACTACACACACACCACTACACACACACCACTACACACACACCACTACACACACACTCACACACCACTACACACACTCACACAGCACTACACACACCACCACACACACTCACACCACCACACACACACCACCACACACACTCACACCACCACACACACACCACTACACACACACCACTACACACACACCACCACACACACACCACTACACACACACCACCACACACTCACACACCACTACACTCACACCACTACACACACACCACCACACATACACACCACTACACACACACCACTACACACACACCACTACACACACACCACTACACACACACCACTACACACACACCACTACACACACCACCACACACACTCACACCACCACACACACACCACTACACACACACCACTACACACACACCACTACACACACACCACTACACACACACCACCACACACACTCACACCACTACACACACACCACCACACACACTCACACACCACTACACACACACCACTACACACACACCACTGCGCCACCGCTCCCCACACACTCACACACCACTACACACACTCACACCACTACACACACACACACCACACACTCACACACCACCACACACACTCACACCACCACACACACACCACTACACACACACCACCACACACTCACACACCACTACACACACACCACCACACACACTCACACCACCACACACACACCACTACACACACACCACACACTCACACACCACTACACTCACACCACCACACACACTCACACCACCACACACACACCACTACACTCACACCACCACACACACTCACACCACCACACACACACCACTACACACACACCACTACACACACACCACCACACACACTCACATCACCACACACACACACCACCACACACACTCACACCACCACTACACACACTCACACCACTACACACACACACCACACACACTCACACACCACCACACACACTCACACCACCACCACACACACTCACACCACCACACACACACCACTACACACACACCACTACACACACACCACCACACACACTCACATCACCACACACACACACCACCACACACACTCACACACCACTACACACACACCACCACACACTCACACACCACTACACACACACCACCACACACACTCACACACCACTACACACACACCACTACACACACACCACCACACACACTCACACCACCACACACACTCACACCACCACACACACACCACTACACACACACCACTACACACACACCACTACACACACACCACCACACACACTCACACCACCACACACACTCACACCACACACACACACACAACAGCAACAACCGCCACTACACACACACCACCACACACACTCACACCACCACACACACACACCACACATACACACACACACAACAACAACAACAACAACCGCCACTACACACACACCACCACACACACTCACACCACCACACACACACACCACACATACACACACACACAACAACAACAACCGCCATTCGCCACTAAGTGGCGGTGACGTCACCACGACGCTTGTGCCAGGCCATGTGCACCTTGAGGCCACGTGAAGTGTCGAACGTCCGCGGGCAGGAGGTCACGGGGCAGACCCAAGTGCCACGGGTCGACTGAGATGACCGAGATGAGTGGCTGATGCACCACCTGTGCCCCCTACTGTGCCAACCTGCTGTGCTTTAGCCACCCAGCGCTCCGCTCGTTGTTGTGAGCGTCGCTCCTCCGCCCTCTGTTGTTGTTGGAGGGCGACTGCCTCCAACTGCCCAGTAGCATCCTTCACGAGCCTCCTCCGCAGAGGCCGATCTTGACACCGCTGGTACCAGTCATCGGCAAGTCCACTCAGCTCCACGTCCTCCTGTACCACGTCACTCCATCTCTTCTCTAGCCCGTGCCGCGCCCGTTTAGCCCCCTCGATCCGGCCGAGCAAAAGCTGTTTCGGCATGCGGTGTCGGGGCATGCGGGCTACATGACCCAGCCAACGCAGCCTTGCCTGCCGGAGGAGCTCACCGATGGGACCTTGCCCAGATCTTTCTAAGATTTGTGAGCTCCTCACACAATCCAGCCTAGTTAAACCCAGGATGGATCGTAGGCAGGCTAGCCTAAATGTTTCTAACAGGCGAAAATGTTCCATTAGGGGGGTCCACGTTTCGCAAGCGTAGAGAAGGGAGGGAATGACCGTGGCCGAGAAGACCTGAAGCTTAGTGCGGAGCGACAGACCAGGTAGCTTCCACACAGCGTTACGCAACTGATGAAAAGATATTGCCGCTCGACTAATTTGGAGTGAGACCTCTGCTGTAAAACTGGAGCCGGTTATAAGCATACACGCACACAGACACCACACACACACACACCACCACACACACCACACACACACACACCACCACACACACCACACACACCACACACACCACCACACACACCACACACACACCACACACACCACACACACACCACCACACACACCACACACACCACCACACACCACACCCCCACCAGTTATATACTCAGACTCACCTGTCCAAACACCCTTAACACACTCACTCAGACACCCCCACTGCCCCCCGTATAGCCTTAACAGACTCTTGGGGCAAGTGCTGTTACTCACAGACACACCTGTACACATCTGTACACACACACAGGTCATGCCTCACACCTGTACACACCTGTACACACCTGTACACACACATAGGTGTGCCTCACACCTGTACACACACACAGCTGTGTACACACCTGTACACACACATAGGTGTGCCTCACACCTGTACACACACACAGCTGTGTACACACCTGTACACACCTGTATACACACAGGTTATACCTCACACGTGTACACACGTGTACACACACAGGTTATGCCTCACACGTGTACACACGTGTACACACGTGTACACACACAGGTTATGCCTCACACCTGTACACACGTGTACACACGTGTACACACCTGTACACACGTGTACACACCTGTACACACGTGTACACACCTGTACACACGTGTACACACCTGTACACAGGTTATGCCGCACACCTGCGTTACCAGGTAGGTAGCGAGGGGATACGAGCGAGGGCGGCTGACACCAGAGACGCGATTCACGTCGCGCTCAATATAGACACGTGCAGGCACAGCCCACCTGGAGAGTCACGTGGCCGTGGCAGAGGCGAGTCACGTGGCCGCGGCAGAGGCATGCCTCGGGGCCCTCCATAAATGACGTCACGCGATTTTGGACGATTTTGGGCCCCCCCCCTCGTCACGCGGTGTCACAAAAAGTCAGGCCCCCCCCCCACCATCAAATATGACGTCACAAAGCTCTGCCCCCCCCCCCCTCCAAAAAAAATATATAAAGCATGCTTCAAATCGCTTTAAACTATTGTCATCGTAGTAATAGGTTTTTACCCTTTTAGCTGGCACAAAAACTGACACTTTTATACAAGGGGATCATGTTTGCAATAACCACAACACAAGCAGTCAAAAATGCAAACAAAAAGAGACAACTCTGATAATGATATTGGCACTGTCCTTGAATTTGATTGGTCCACACCCGAGACGGCTTTTCTTAGAGCCTAGTCTCCACTGGTGTTGGACCAAAAGGCGTACAACTCAAAAACAGCGCACTATCAGAGTACTTGAGGGCTCGGGTGAGCATTTACATTATGAGACCTCCTTTGCCAGATACAAGATATAGGAATAGGTTTTACCCTTTTAACTGGCACAAAAACTGACACCTTTATTCAAGGGGATCGTGTTTGCAATAACCACAACACAAGCAGTCCAAAATGCAAACAAAAAGAGACAACTCTGATAATGATATTGGCACTGTCCTTGAATTTGATTGGTCCACACCCGAGACGGCTTTTCTTAGAGCCCTTTAGTCTCCACTGGTGTTGGACCAAAAGACGCCAAAAGGCGTACAACTCAAAAACAACGCACAATCAGAGTATTGAGAGCTCGGGGTGAGCCTTTACATTATGAGACCTCCTTTGCCAGGAACAAGATATAGGAATAGGTTTTTACCCTTTTAGCTGGCACAAAAACTTTTTGTTTGCATTTTTGACTGCTTGTGTTGTGGTTATTGCAAACATGATGCCTTGAATAAAGGTGTCAGTTTTAGGTGCCAGATAAAAGGGTGAAAACCTATTACTTTATCTTGTTACTGGCAAAGGAGGTCTCATAATGTAAAGGCATACCCCGGGCCCTCAATACTCTGATAGTGCGCTGTTTTTGAGTTGTACGCCTTTTGGTGTCTTTTGGTCCAACACCAGTGGAGACTAAGGGCTCTAAGAAAAACCGTCTCGGGTGTGGACCAATCAAATTCAAGGACAGTGCCAATATTATTATCAGAGTTGTCTTTTTTGTTTGCATTTTTGACTGCTCGTGTTGTGGGTATTGCAAACATGATGCCCTTGAATAAAGGTGTCAGTTTTTGTGCCAGTTGAAAGGGTAAAAACCTATTACTTTATCTTGTCACTGGCAAAGGTGGTCTCATAATATATTGTCATCGTATTTGCGGCGTATTTAATGTGGCGCTGCACTCTGATGTTGCAGTAGAGAAAACATTTATTAAAAAGTCTATTGAATTAACGTGTTGTGTCTGTATTTATTTGAAGTTGCGCGTTTTGATGTGACGTCACATTTCTCAACCCCCCACCCCTCCCCCTAGGTTCGTGACGTCATTTATGGACGGCCCCCTATGGGTAACGGCTGATTGGGGGCGATCGCCCCGGGCCGCGGGTTTGCGCGGGGGGGGGGGGGGAGCTTCCACGTGGCGGTGTCAGAATGTAACATTTCCAGTTTAAATGAGAAACTCAACAAATGTTTATTTTTCTTAAACGAGATTCGAAGCTTTCGTGATTGCAGGAATTAATCTTCAGTTATTTCGGTAAAGTCACGTAGAAATAAATGTTTTAAATTATATATCTATGATGCCTTGAAAGAGTTGATCTATTTTGGTGTTTGGGCACCTTAGCGCCTCCTGTTTGATTGCCATAAATGGGTAAAATGTACTCCTATTGTTTCATCATTTTAAACATTTAAAAAACAAAAATTGTAACCACGTAAACTCCCCCCCCCCTCTCCCCCCACACTCAGCTCTTTTTCACAAGCGACCTGGCCATCACAAATGACAGCTCAACCAAGCGGCCTTATCATCGTTATCATCGTCATCATCGTCATCATCATCATCGTTATCGTCGTCATCATCGTCATCATCGCTATTATCGCTATCATCGCTATCATCGTCGTCATCATCATCATCGCTATCATCATCATCGTCGTCATCATCATCGTCTTCATCGTCATCATCGCTATCTTCGTCATCATCATTGTCATCATCGTCATCATCATCGTCGTCATCATCATCGCTATCGTCATCATCGTCTTCATCGTCATCATCATCATCGTCTTCATCGTCATCATCGCTATCTTCGCCACATCATCATCGCTATCATCATCGTCGTCATCATCGTCATCATCATGGCTATCATCATCGTCGTCATCATCGCTATCATCGTCATCATCGCTATCATCGCTATCATCATCGTCGTCATCAAGTGGCAATGCATGGCGGCTGCCGCGTTCTGTGTAAATAACGCGTGACGACGCTGATTAGAAATGTGGAGGGGAAAACCAGGAGGAGCCGGAGAAAAATCCACACGACCACGGGGAGAGAGACACGCAGACTCCAGCGTCAGGGTCGGGATGGAACCCACGACCTCCTGTAGACCAGGCGAGGTAGTTAACATCTCCTAGCCACCGTGATGATGATGATGAGAGAGAGAGACACGCAAACTCCAAATAAACAGCAGCAGGCGTCAGGGTCGGGATCAAAGCCACAACCTCCTGTAGACCAGGCGAGGTAGTCAACATCTCCTAGCCACCGTGATGATGATGAGAGAGTGAGAGACACGCAAACTCCAAATATACAGCAGCAGGCGTCAGGGTCGGGATCAAAGCCACAACCTCCTGTATACCAGGCGAGGTAGTTAACATCTTTCTGTGTCCGCCCCCTCTGACCCTGACGCCTGCTGCTGTATATTTGGAGTTTGCGTGTCACTCTCTCTCATCACCATCATCATCATGGTGGCTAGGAGATGTTAACTACCTCGCCTGCTGTACAGGAGGACGTGTGTTAGATCCCGACCCTGACACCTGCTGTGTATTTGGAGTTTGCGTGTCTCTCTCTCTCATTATCATCACGGTGGCTAGGAGATGTTAACTACCTCGCCTGGTATACAGGAGGGCGTGGGTTCCATCCCGACCCTGACGATGCCTGCTGCTGTATATTTGGAGTTTGCGTGTCTCTCTGTCATCATCATCATCATCACGGTGGCTAGGAGATGTTAACTACCTCGCCTGGTCTACAGGAGGTCGTGGGTTCGATCCCGACCCTGACACCTGCTGTGTATTTGGAGTTTGCGTGTCTCTCTCTCTCCCCGTGTTCGCGTGGATTTTTCTCCGGCTCCTGCAGGGTTTTAGTTTTTTTTATTCCCCCCAGGATCCACATCGCGACGCCTTTCGACTATCTGTCTGCTGCTGCCGCTCTACATGACCACGACGATCACGACGACGATAATCATGATGATGATGATCATGATGATGACGACGATGGGCCCACTTCGTCGATGTATAATTATTTGTGATGGCCAGCTACACGGCTCAGTGAGTGGGGCTTACCTATTCTTTGGTTCTTTCGGTAAAGTCACCACTTAGAATGAGAATAAAATTTAAAAAATAATAAAATAAAATAACAATAAAATTCTCACGACGTTTCGGCCACAACACAAGCGGCCTTAAATTTTGATCAAAGCTTTCGTGACTGCAGTAATTCATATTCTTAGTTTTGTCGGTAAAGTCACGTTGAAGGCATCATTATTGTTGTATATATATTTTATTATTTTGTTGTTTCCCTTCAACGTGACTTTACCGAAAAAACTAAGTATACAAGCGGCCTTCTTCATTAGACCCACACACCAGACACAAAGACAAAGGTCCCCCGTGTAGCCTTAACAGACTGTTGGGGCAAGTGCTGCTAGCGAGTAGCAGCAGCACCTATGAACACACAAAGACCAAGGTCCCCCGTGTAGCCTTAACAGACGGTTGGGGCAAGTGCTGCTAGCGAGTAGCAGCAGCACCTATGAACACACAAAGACAAAGGTCTCCCGTGTAGCCTTAACAGACTGTTGGGGCAAGTGCTGCTAGCGAGTAGCAGCAGCACCTATGAACACACAAAGACAAAGGTCCCCCGTGTAGCCTTAACAGACTGTTGGGGCAAGTGCTGCTAGCGAGTAGCAGCAGCACCTATGAACACACAAAGACGAAGGTCCCCCGTGTAGCCTTAACAGACTGTTGGGGCAAGTGCTGCTAGCGAGTAGCAGCAGCACCTATGAACACACAAAGACAAAGGTCCCCCGTGTAGCCTTAACAGACGGTTGGGGCAAGTGCTGCTAGCGAGTAGCAGCAGCACCTATGAACACACAAAGACAAAGATCCCCCGTGTAGCCTTAATAGACTGTTGGGGCAAGTGCTGCTAGCGAGTAGCAGCAGCACCTATGAACACACAAAAACAAAGATCCCCCGTGTAGCCTTAACAGACTGTTGGGGCAAGTGCTGCTAGCGAGTAACAGAAGCAGCTATGAACACACAAAGACAAAGGTCCCCCGTGTAGCCTTAACAGACTGTTGGGGCAAGTGCTGCTAGCGAGTAGCAGCAGCACCTATGAACACACAAAGACAAAGGTCCCCCGTGTAGCCTTAACAGACGGTTGGGGCAAGTGCTGCTAGCGAGTAGCAGCAGCACCTATGAACACACAAAGACAAAGGTCCCCCGTGTAGCCTTAACAGCCTGCTGGGGCAAGTGCTGCTAGCGAGCAGCACCACCTATACAGTCCGGCGCTGTGGCACACGAGGGGGTGGGTGGCCAGCAACCACCACTCCCGGCCGCCTTTGTCTCCCCCAGTGGCGACGTCTACCGCACACCGCGACACCAGGTTACCCATTTTGCGGCCGAGTTGACCCTTAGGGGGAAGGAGGAGGCTCACGGACGCAGGCGAGCAGGCGTAAGACATCACCTGCATCGGGCAACACGGGCGGACGTGGAGACGAGCGGGCATCACCTGCGCGCGATGCCTCATCCCGCCTCGAGATCGCTTCCGCGTGCTGTGGCGGGCTGAGGTGCACCAACCGGTTCCTCCACATCGAGATCCACTCAGCCACCCACCCTTCGCACCCACCCACCCACTCACCCATCGCACCCACCCACCCACTCACCCACCCACTCACCCATCGCACCCACCCACCCACTCACCCATCGCACCCACCCACCCACTCACCCATCGCACCCACCCACCCACTCACCCATCGCACCCACCCACCCACTCACCCATCGCACCCACCCACTCACCCATCGCACCCACCCACTCACCCATCGCACCCACCCACTCACCCATCGCACCCACCCACTCACCCATCGCACCCACCCACTCACCCATCGCACCCACCCACTCACCCATCGCACTCACCCACTCACTCAACCACCCACTCACCATCGCATCCACCCACTCACCATCGCACTCACCATCGCACTCACCCACCCACCATCGCACTCACCCACCCACCATCGCACTCACCCACCCACCATCGCACTCACCCACCCACCATCGCACTCACCCACCCACCATCGCATTCACCCACCCACCATCGCACTCACCCACCCACCATCGCACCCACCCACTCACCCATCGCACCCACCCACTCACCCATCGCACTCACCCACTCACTCATCCACCCACTCACCATCGCATCCACCCACTCACCATCGCACTCACCCACCCACCATCGCACTCACCCACCCACCATCGCACTCACCCACCCACCATCGCACTCACCCACCCACCATCGCACTCACCCACCCACCATCGCACTCACCCACCCACCATCGCACTCACCCACCCACCATCGCACTCACCCACCCACCATCGCATTCACCCACCCACCATCGCACTCACCCACCCACCATCGCACCCACCCACCATCGCACCCACCCACCATCGCACCCACCCACTCACCCACCCACCCACTCACCCACCCACCCACTCACCCACCCACCCACTCACCCACTCACCCACCCACCCACTCACCATCGCACTCACCCACTCACCATCGCACCCACCCACCCACGTGTGGCCTTTAACAGATGCTCGGAGCATGGTGCTATGCTGTTAGCGAGCAGCGATGGATGAATGATCTCACGGCACACGAGGGGGTGGGCGGCCAGCGCCGCACCAGGCACCTTTTTTTAGGCCAAGTCGACCTAGGGGAGGCCCAGGAACGGTTCAGAAAATCGTCACCGATGTGGGTGGTGGCCGCGAGGCGCTTTCAGATGCGCTTCTGCGGCCGTCTGGAACGCTCTTCCCTCCGATATTTGGAAGCCGGTGGGAGCTACGCACTTTAAAAAAATAAATGATCATCATCATCATCTAGAAATCAGGGGTGGGGACCGTCCGGCCCACGGGCCGGAAGAGGCCCGCGAAATAATTTGGTGTGGCCCTGCTAAGGCAACCGCAGGCGGGACTCGAAATTCAACAAATCTAGGTAGGAGCAAACCTGGAAAAGCAGGTTTCATCATCACTACCACGCCTCGCCAAAGAGAAGCAGTTCCAGTCCATCGCATTAGGGGTGAGTTTAGTAGATTTTTGACCAAATATAACGGGCTAATTTTTAAGTTGATCATTTTGTATGGCTCTCGAAATGATGTTTTATAAATATCCAAATGGCCCTTGGCAGAAAAAAGTTTCCCCTGCCCCTGATCTAGATTGACAAACTCATTTGTTTACAACTTGTTGTGGTTGTTGTGTTTAGTTTGTTGTCGATGGGCGCGGTTGGTCACTATGATGATGGTGATGCCTCAAACCACGCATGCGCTCTCTAATCCACGTGTCCCCCTCTCTCTGTCTCTCAGTGTGATTCACATCATCATCGTGGGCCTATCCACTGCTGGATGACGATCAATATGACGTCTCTAATCCACGTGTCTCTCTGTCTCTCAGTGTGATTCACATCATCATCGTGGTCTATCCACTGCTGGATGACGATCAATATGACGTCTCTAATCCACGTGTCTCTCTGTCTCTCAGTGTGATTCACATCATCATCGTGGGCCTATCCACTGCTGGATGACGATCAATATGACGTCTCTAATCCACGTGTCTCTGTCTCTCAGTGTGATTCACATCATCATCGTGGTCTATCCACTGCTGGATGACGATCAATATGACGTCTCTAATCCACGTGTCTCTCTGTCTCTGTCTCTCAGTGTGATTCACATCATCATCGTGGTCTATCCACTGCTGGATGAAGATCAATGTAACGTCTCTAATCCACGTCTCTCTCTGTCTCTGTCTCTCAGTGTGATTCACATCATCATCGTGGGTCTATCCACTGCTGGATGAAGATCAATGTAACGTCTCTAATCCACGTCTCTCTCTTTCTCTGTCTCTCTGTGTGATTCACATAATCGTGGTCTATCCACTGCTGGATGAAGATCAATATGACGTCTCTAATCCACGTGTCTCTGTCTCTCTGTGTGATTCACATAATCGTGGTCTATCCACTGCTCGATGAAGATCAATGTAACGTCTCTAATCAACGCGTCTCTCTCTCTGTCTCTCAGTGTGATTCACATCATCATCGTGGTCTATCCACTGCTGGATGAAGATCAATGTAACGTCTCTAATCCACGTCTCTCTCTTTCTCTCTGTCTCTCAGTGTGATTCACATCATCATCGTGGTCTATCCACTGCTGGATGACGATCAATGTAACGTCTCTAATCCACGTGTCTCTCTCTGTCTCTCAGTGTGATTCACATCATCATCGTGGTCTATCCACTGCTGGATGACGATCAATATGACGTCTCTAATCCACGTGTCTCTGTCTCTCAGTGTGATTCACATCATCATCGTGGTCTATCCACTGCTGGATGAAGATCAATGTAACGTCTCTAATCCACGTCTCTCTCTTTCTCTCTGTCTCTCAGTGTGATTCACATCATCATCGTGGTCTATCCACTGCTGGATGACGATCAATGTAACGTCTCTAATCCACGTGTCTCTCTCTGTCTCTCAGTGTGATTCACATCATCATCGTGGTCTATCCACTGCTGGATGACGATCAATATGACGTCTCTAATCCACGTGTCTCTCTCTCTCTCTGTCTCTCAGTGTGATTCACATCATCATGGTGGTCTATCCACTGCTGGATGAAGATCAATGTAACGTCTCTAATCCACGTGTCTCTGTCTCTCAGTGTGATTCACATCATCATCGTGGTCTATCCACTGCTGGATGAAGATCAATGTAACGTCTCTAATCCACGTGTCTCTGTCTCTCAGTGTGATTCACATCATCATCGTGGTCTATCCACTGCTGGATGAAGATCAATGTAACGTCTCTAATCCACGTCTCTCTCTTTCTCTCTGTCTCTCAGTGTGATTCACATCATCATCGTGGTCTATCCACTGCTGGATGACGATCAATGTAACGTCTCTAATCCACGTGTCTCTCTCTGTCTCTCAGTGTGATTCACATCATCATCGTGGTCTATCCACTGCTGGATGACGATCAATATGACGTCTCTAATCCACGTGTCTCTCTCTCTCTCTGTCTCTCAGTGTGATTCACATCATCATGGTGGTCTATCCACTGCTGGATGAAGATCAATGTAACGTCTCTAATCCACGTGTCTCTGTCTCTCAGTGTGATTCACATCATCATCGTGGTCTATCCACTGCTGGATGAAGATCAATATGACGTCTCTAATCCACGTGTCTCTCTGTCTCTCAGTGTGATTCACATCATCATCGTGGTCTATCCACTGCTGGATGAAGATCAATGTAACGTCTCTAATCCACGTCTCTCTCTTTCTCTCTGTCTCTCAGTGTGATTCACATCATCATCGTGGTCTATCCACTGCTGGATGACGATCAATGTAACGTCTCTAATCCACGTGTCTCTCTCTGTCTCTCAGTGTGATTCACATCATCATCGTGGTCTATCCACTGCTGGATGACGATCAATATGACGTCTCTAATCCACGTGTCTCTCTCTCTCTCTGTCTCTCAGTGTGATTCACATCATCATGGTGGTCTATCCACTGCTGGATGAAGATCAATGTAACGTCTCTAATCCACGTGTCTCTGTCTCTCAGTGTGATTCACATCATCATCGTGGTCTATCCACTGCTGGATGAAGATCAATATGACGTCTCTAATCCACGTGTCTCTCTGTCTCTCAGTATGATTCACATCATCATCGTGGTCTATCCACTGCTGGATGAAGATCAATGTAACGTCTCTAATCCACGCGTGTCCCTCTGTAATTTACATCATCATCATCATGGTTTACAAACCGCACCAGGTACTCATTTGAGGCTGAGTCGACCTAGGGGTAAGGCCCAGGAACCGGTTCAGATAATCGTCGCTGGTGGTGTTGGTGGACCGTGAGCGGGAATCGAACTCGGGTCGCCAGGTTCGTAGCGCTGCGCTAACCGCTGCGCCACCGCTCCCCCCCCCTCTGTCCCACGCTCGCAGTTTGTATGACTGCGTGCGTAATGACGTCACCGCGCCGTCACGTCAACTTAAAGCAACGTCACCGCGCACGGCGAGCGCGAGAGGCACGCGAGGGCGCGCGGTGGCGACTCCGCCCACAGCTCGCGCGCCCTCCCTCCTCCCCCTCGCGCAACGCGGTGACGTGGTGACGTGGTGACGCAACGCGCCGACTCCGGCACGCCAACGCGGCGACGTCGGGACGCGGCGACGTCGCGACGCAAAGCAACGCGGTGACGTCGCGACGCAAAGCAACGCGGTGACGCCGAGACGCAAAGCAACGCGGTGACGTCGCCGCGCAAAGCAACGCGGTGACGTCGCCGCGCAAAGCAACGCGGTGACGTCAGGACGCAAACAACGCGACGACGTCACGACGCAAACAACGCGGCGACGTCACGACGCAAACAACTCGGCGACGTCACGACGTCAAACCAACGCGGCGACGTCACGACGTCAAACCAACGCGGTGACGTCGCGACGCAAAGCAACGCGGTGACGCAACGACGCAAAGCAACGCGGTGACGTCGCCGGCCGCGCAAAGCAACGCGGCGACGTCACGACGCAAACAACTCGGCAATGTCACGACGCAAATAACGCGGTGACGTCACGACGTCAAACCAACGCGGCGACGTCACGACGTCAAACCAACGCGGCGACGTCACGACGTGAAACCAACGCGGCGACGTCACGACGCAAAGCAACGCGGTGACGCCACGACGCAAAGCAACGCGGTGACGTCGGCGCGCAAAGCAACGCGGTGACGTCAGGACGCAAACAACTCGCTCACGTCACGACGTCAAACCAACGCGGCGACGTCACGACGTCAAACCAACGCGGCGACGTCACGACGTCAAACCAACGCGGCGACGTCACGACGTCAAACCAAAGCGGCGACGTCACGACGTCAAACCAACGCGTTGACGTCACGACGCACGTGCTCCGGCAATCGCGTTCCTGGTTCGGGTTTTTTTTAATTCTCCGCCGCGTGCGAAGGCGTCCCCTTAAAATCCGACAAATAAAACACATTTATAGTCGCCGTCATCATCATCCTCGCCGGTCTTCGTCTACCGTAGTCGCGTCGGTTGCAAGCCGAAGCAAAAAGGGTTTTAAAGTTGGAGGCGTCAAATAAAAGTTTGGGCCGAGGTGAGCTCCCACCCCCCACCTCGCTCCCTCAATGCATTGCCTATGGGGGCCTAGCGCGGCCTCGGATAGATTTTGTTTGGATTTTTGTTTAACGAAAAATCCACTTCAAAGTCGCCTCCTCCTCTAACCGAGACACTAAAACGTTCCCCGGAATGTACGACGTTTCGGGCAATGTGCCCACACACCCTCCCCTTTTTTTCCTTGAACAGAGTCTTGCTGTTGATTGTCAATTGTTGTTTTGTTAACTGTTAACTCGCACCTGATGATGATGCTGATGATGCTGATGGTGGTAATGAATATCGGGCTCCGTTTAGTTGTCATTTGAGGTTAGTGCCAAGGTCCGGTTCTGAACAACAAGTTACGTAGCTCCGGTGGACTTTACCGGGTAAGATAAAATAAATAGTTTAGTTTCGTTTGTGTGCGTGTGTATATGTATATTTAGTTTTTGGAGTGCTTTGTTTTCCTTACTGGACATCTGTAAGCAAAGAGCTTTATAGCTCATCGGATTGCTCCAGTCTAAATAAAGATTCTGCTGTTGGTGTTTGTACACCCACTACCCAACGCTTGATAGAGCACATTATTGGTTTGACAATTCACTATATATACAGTACTGCATATATTAAAAACGTATAATTTGAACTCACGAATTCGTTAACTCATTCACCCACTCGTGCAAATGAGATCCGTCTGTCCTGGTCTCTCTTAAGAGTTCTCACCCTGGTTACAGAACAAAATAAACGCAGAACTCATCATCTCACTCATTCACCCACCCACCATCTCACTCATTCATCCACCCACTCATTCACCTACTCATTCACTCACGAATCTGTCCACTCAATCACCCACTCACTCGTGCGAATGAGATCCCTCTATCCTGGTCTCTCTAAGAGCTCTCACCCTGGTTACAGAACAAAATAAACTCAGAACTCATCATCTCACTCATTCACCCACCCACCTTCTCACTCATTCATCCACCCACCCACCCACTCATTCACCTACTCATTCACTCACGAATCTGTCCACTCAATCACCCACTCACTCGTGCGAATGAGGTCCCTCTATCCTGGTCTCTCTAAGAGCTCTCACCCTGGTTACAGAACAAAATAAACTCAGAACTCATCATCTCACTCATTCACCCACCATCTCACTCATTCATCCACCCACCCACTCACTCATTCACCTACTCATTCACTCACTAATCTGTCCACTCAATCACCCACTCACTCGTGCGAATGAGATCCCTCTATCCTGGTCTCTCTAAGAGTTCTCACCCTGGTTACAGAACAAAATAAACTCAGAACTCATCATCTCACTCATTCACCCACCCACCATCTCACTCATTCATCCACCCACCCACTCACTCATTCACCTACTCATTCACTCACTAATCTGTCCAGTCAATCACCCACTCACTCGTGCGAATGAGATCCCTCTATCCTGGTCTCTCTAGGAGTTCTCACCCTGGTTACAGAACAAAATAAACTCAGAACTCATCATCTCACTCATTCACCCACCCACCATCTCACTCATTCATCCACCCACCCACTCACTCATTCACCTACTCATTTACTCACTAATCTGTCCACTCAATCACCCACTCACTCGTGCGAATGAGATCCCTCTATCCTGGTCTCTCTAAGAGTTCTCACCCTGGTTACAGAACAAAATAAACTCAGAACTCATCATCTCACTCATTCACCCACCCACCTTCTCACTCATTCATCCACCCACCCACCCACTCATTCACCTACTCATTCACTCACGAATCTGTCCACTCAATCACCCACTCACTCGTGCGAATGAGGTCCCTCTATCCTGGTCTCTCTAAGAGCTCTCACCCTGGTTACAGAACAAAATAAACTCAGAACTCATCATCTCACTCATTCACCCACCCACCATCTCACTCATTCATCCACCCACCCACTCACTCATTCACCTACTCATTCACTCACTAATCTGTCCACTCAATCACCCACTCACTCGTGCGAATGAGATCCCTCTATCCTGGTCTCTCTAAGAGCTCTCACCCTGGTTACAGAACAAAATAAACTCAGAACTCATCATCTCACTCATTCACCCACCCACCTTCTCACTCATTCATCCGTCCACCCACCCACTCATTCACCTACTCATTCACTCACTAATCTGTCCACTCAATCACCCACTCACTCGTGCAAATGAGATCCCTCTATCCTGGTCTCTCTAAGAGTTCTCACCCTGGTTACAGAACGAAATCAACTTGGAACTCACCCATCATCTCACCCACCCAACTTCCCATTCAGCCACTCACTAATCCGTCCACTCATTCACCCACTCACGCTTGCATCTCATTCGGCACCCCCACCCCCTTTTATTATTGTCACCGCTGGTCTCACCTCGTTGCCTCACCTCGTCGCTTGTGCACAGCTCTCTGGGGGCGTCTCTGTGCTGTGTAGAAGGAGGACGAGGAGGACGAGGAGGAGGAGGGTAGGACGCGGTTGATGAGACGGTGGAGGAGTCGACCAGCCATGTCCGACTCAGAGGAGGCCTCGTGGGAGGATTGTCCGGGTCTGGTGTCCAGCGATGACGAGGTGGTACTGACGCGTGTCTCGTCCGTGTCTGTGCGTGTCCGAGCGTGTGTGTGTGTGTGTGTCTGGATGTCTCTTGAGTGTGTGTGTTTCTGGATGTCTGTGTCTGTGTGTGTGTCTCAGTGTGTGTGTCTCTGGATGTCTGTGTGTGTATGTCTCTGGATGTCTGTGAGTGTGTCTCTTGTGTGTCTCTGGATATCTGTGAGTGTGTCTGTGAGTGTCTGTGTGTGTGTCTCTGGATGTCTGCGAGTGTGTCTGTGAGTGTCTGTGTGTGTGTCTCTGGATGTCTGCGAGTGTGTCTGTGAGTGTGTGTGTCTAGCTCTCTGTGAGTGTGTCTCTGTGTGTGTGTGTCTATGGATGTCTGCGAGTGTGTCTGTGAGTGTGTGTGTCTAGCTGTTTGTGAGTGTGTCTCTGTGTGTGTGTGTCTCTGGATATCTGTGAGTGTGTCTGTGAGTGTCTGTGTGTGTCTCTAGATGTGTGTCTGTGTGTGTTTCTCTGGATGTCTGTGAGTGTGTCTCTGTGTATCTTTCTCTGGATGTCTGTGAGTGTGTTTGTGTGTGTGTCTCTGTGTGTGTCTCTGGTTGGCTGTGTGTCTGTGAGTGTCTGTTTCTGTGTGTGTGTCTCTGGATATCTGTGAGTGTGGCTCTGAGTGTCTGTGTGTGTGTCTCTGGATGGCTGTGTGTGTGTCTCTGTGTGTGTGTCTCTGGATGGCTGTGAGTGTGTCTGTGAGTGTCTGTGTGTGTCTCTGTGTGTGTCTCTGGATACACACAGAGTGTCTCTGCCAGGCACGCTGAGGAGAGGCTTGCGGAGCCCCAATGCGGTTTCAGGAAAGGGCGGTCCTGCACAGATGCCATATTTTCTGTCCGTCTGCTACAGCAGAGGTGTAGGGAATTCCAGCAAGACCTACATCTCTGCTTTATTGACCTGGTCAAGGCCTATGATACCATCAGTAGGCCTGGGCTCTGGGTTGTCCTTCGTGCTTTTGGAGTCCCTGACCCTCTGCTCACGATCATTAAGGACCTTCATGATGGTGAGCGGGCCCGGGTAAAACTACGTGGCCGGGAGTCAGAGCCATTCGCTGTACACCTTGGGGTGCGACAGGGATGTCCTCTGGCTCCCACATTATTTAACATCTATTTTGACCACGTAGTTCGTGAGGCCTTCAATGTCTGTACCGGGGGAATCTCCATTTGGTACAGATATAATGGGAGGCTGATGGATGCCCGGGTGCGATCAAGGGATGGCTCCCTATAGCTCAACCACGTTATGTATGCCGATGATTTGTTAATAGCTGCTCATTCAGAGGAGGAGTTGGAGACGCTGCTGCAGAGACTGGAGCGTGCCACTAAGAGATGGGGCCTTACCATCAGCCCCACCAAAACTAAGCACCTGCCTGGGTATTTTGTACCATCGGACACTCCACCCCCACAACTCCCAATCGGTGATGGGGCAGTTGTGGAGAGAGTGGAGAGTTTCCCATACCTGGGCAGTGCGCTTATGACTGGCTCCAGTTTAACAGCAGAGGTCTCACTCCGAATCAGTCGAGCGGCAATATCTTTTCATCGGTTGCGTAACGCTGTGTGGAAGCTACCTGGTCTGTCGCTCCGCACTAATCTTCAGGTCTTCTCGGGCATGGTCATTCCCTCCCTTCTCTCCCCTAATGGAACATCTTTGCCGGTTAGAAACTTTTAGGCTAGCCTGCCTACGATTCATCCTGGGTTTAACCAGGCTGGATTGTGTGAGGAGCTCACAAATACTTGAAAGATCTGGTCAAGGTCCCATCGGTGAGCTCCTCCGGCAGGCAAGGCTACGTTGGCTGGGTCATGTAGCCCGCATGCCCAGCCACCCCATGCCGAAACAGCTTTTGTTTGGCTGGATCGAGGGGGCTAAACGGACGTGGCACGGGCTAGAGAAGAGATGGAGTGATGTGGTACAGGAGGACGTGGAGCTGAGTGGACTTGCTGATGACTGGTGCCAGCGGTGTCAAGATCGGCCTCTGTGGAGGAGACTCGTGAAGGACGCTGCTACTGGGCAGTTGGAGGCAGTCGCCCTCCAACAACAACGGAGGGCGGAGGAGCGACGCTCACAACAATGAGCGGAGCGCCGGGTGGCTAAAGCACAGCAGGTTGGCACAGTAGGGGGCACAAGTGGTGCATCAGCCAGTCATCTGAGTCGTCTCAGTCTGTCGACCCGTGGCACCTGGGTCTGCCCCGTGACCTCCTGCCAGCGGGCGTTCGACACTTCACGTGGCCTCAAGGTGCACATGGCCTGGCACAAGCGTCGTGGTGACGTCACCGCCACTTAGTGGCGAATGGCGGTTGTTGTTGTGTCTCTGTGTGTGTGTCTCTGGATGGCTGTGAGTGTGTCTGTGAGTGTCTGTGTGTCTCTGTGTGTGTCTCTGGATGGCTGTGAGTGTGTCTTTGAGTGTCTGTGTGTCTTTGTGTGTGTCTCTGGATGGCTGTGAGTGTGTCTGTGAGTGTCTGTGTGTCTCTGGATGGCTGTGAGTGTGTCTGTGAGCGTCTGTGTGTCTCTGGATGGCTGTGAGTGTGTCTGTGAGTGTCTGTGCGTGTGTGTCTTTTTGTCGGCCTTCATACCTAGGTGCTCACTAACGGCACTTGCCCCAAGAGTCTGTTAACGCTGTACGGGGGGGGAAGTCTTTGTCTTCGTGTGGGGAGCGGTAGTGCAGCGTTTATCGCCCTGCCCTACAAACCCGGCGACTGGCCTTTGATTCCTGCTCACGGCTGATTATCTGAACCGCTCCTGGGCCTCCCCCCCTAGGTCGACTCGGCCTCAAATCGGGTACCTTGTGTGATGAATATCGCAGCGAGGCAAATGGGGCCGGCCTCCATCCCAGGCGCCGCTTTCTTGACGGCCACTTGCTCCAAAATATCTTCTTTGGTTCTTTCGGTAAAGTCACCACGTAGAATGAGAATAAAATAATAAATGGATAAAATAAAATAACCCAATAATATTCTCCAGCGCTGTCCTACCAGACAGTCTCGTCCCTTCACCTGATGAAGGCCGCTTGTGTTGTGGCCGAAACGTCATGAGAATATTATCGTGTTATTTTATTTTATCAATTTATTATTTTATTCTCATTCTACGTGGTGGTGACTTTACCGAAAGAACCAAAGAAGATGAATCATTGCAGTCACGAAAGCTTTCAATCGAAAATCCAAAATATCTAACGGGGGCGGTGGGACCTTTATCCGCGCATGGGCGTGTGAGCCAGTGGGGTTTCCCCCGTAGGTGGTTTTGGCGGTTAACGGCGGCCGGGCGGCTGAGTTTGCGAACGTGGTGGCGCGGCATTGGGGCGCGGGCGTGCGGGCGGGCGGGCGCATCGGCCAGTCGCCTTCCGGTTCGACCCACGGCACGCGCCGGGCCCGTGGCCTGCCGCCAGCGTGGCCTTTGACGCGCGCACAGCCTGGCACAGGCGCCGTGCCGCTTGGCGGCGAATTGCGGTTGTTGTTGTTGTTGTAGTTGTTTTGAGAGTGTGTGTCTGTGTCCCTCCTGCCTGTGCGTCCTTGTCCGTTGAAACGTGCTTCTTGCCGTGCGTCTTTGTCTTTCTCTCCGTCCTTCTGTCAGTCTGTCTTGTCACTCATGCCCTTGCCGTGTGTTTGTTGTTGTTGGGAACCAGGAGGAATGGGACGATTCCAAAAAGCCTGCCGGACCCATGACCAACGGTGAGCGCCTGGCACCAGCTGCTGCTGCTGCTGCCTCTGCCACTGCTGCAGATACCGCTTCTTCTGATACCGCTGCTGCTGCTGTTGCTACTGCTGCTGATGCCACTGCTGCTGCTGTTGCTCCTGCTGCCACCGCTGCTGCTGATGCCGCTGCTGCTGCTGTTGCTCCTGCTGTCACTACTACTGATGCCACTGCTGCTGCTGTTGCTACTGCTGCTGATGCCACTGCTGCTGCTGTTGCTCCTGCTGCCACTTCTTCTGATACCGCTGCTGCTGCTGATGCCACTGCTGCTGCTGTTGCTACTGCTTCTGATACAGTTGCTTCTGCTGTTGCTACTGCTTCTGATACAGTTGCTTCTGCTGTTGCTACTGCTTCTGATACAGTTGCTTCTGCTGTTGCTACTGCTGTTAATGGCACAGCTACTGATACCACTGCTCCTGCCTCTGCTACTGCTGCTGATGCCACTGCTTCTGATACCACCGCTTCTGATACCACTGCTTCCGCTGTTGCTTCTGCTGCTGATGCCACTGCCACTGGTACCACTGCTGCTGATGTTGGCTACGTACGGTGTGAAAGAAGTTCAACATACGTACACACCACTGCTGCTGATACCGCTGCTGCTGCTGCCGCCGCCGATGCTACTGCTGCTACTGCTGCTGCTGTCATTATTTCTGTTGCTGCTGCTGCTGCTTCTTACGCCATTTGCACCACTGCTGCGTGTTGCTACCTGTGCTGATACCGCTGCCGGCGTTGTCATTGTTGCCGTTGGCGCTGCTGGCGCGCTGATGCTGTTGACGACACCGCCGCACGTTGCTGCCGCTGTCGTCGCGTGCAGAAGAGGCTGCGTCGAGCTGGGTAGCTGTGCCGCTGGAATCGCGCGTGCAGCACCACCGGGCGGCTATGATGTACCTGTACGGGCCGCTGCTGTTCATGAGCGAGAAGATGCCCGCCAAGTTGATGGAGGTCGCCAAGCAGTAAGAGACACGCACGTTGGCAGAGAGAGAGAGAGACGTGGAGACGCGGACACACGGGACAGTGACACGCTACACGGTGGCAGTGCGGGTCGCAAAATTACGATTTTATTACTAACAAAACCCCAATGATCCGATCGATACGTACACACACACGATATATATATACACACACACACGATACATACACATGATACATACACACGATATATACACACACACGATATACACACACACGATGCATACACACACATGATACATACACATACATACACACGATATATATACACACACACGATATACACACACACGATGCATACATACACATGATACATACACATGATACACACACACGATATATACACACACACTATATATACACACACGATACATACACACACACGACACACACACATGATACATACACACACACGATACATACACACACACACGATACATACACACACATGATACGTACACACACACACGATACATACACACACATGATACATACACACACACACGATACATACACACACGATACATACACGATACATACACACGATATATACACAGACACGATACATACACACACACACGATATATACCCACACACACGATACATACACACACACGATACATACACACGATATATATATACACACACACACGATATACACACACACACGATACATACATACACATGATATATACACACGATATATATACACACACGATATATACACACAGACACGATACATACATACACACGATACATACACACAATATATACACACACACACACGATATATATACACCCACAGACACGTACGGAGACACAGAGAAAAACACACACAAAGACATGGAGCGACACACACACACACACTACACACCGCACCAGGTACTCATTTAAGGCCTAGTCGATCTAGGCGAGGCCCAGGGCAGGTTCAGAGTCGCCTTGCACAGCGGTGCTAACCGCTAACCGTTGCACTACGACCCCGGCGCCCCGAGATCAATTAACCGCTCACAGCCAACAGCACCGGTGACGATTATCTGAACCGGTTCTGAGCCTCCCCTAGGTCGACTCGGCCTCAAATGAGTAACCCGGTGCGGTGTGTGGTAAACATCGCCACCGGGGAGACAAAGGCGGCCGAGCGTGGTGCCGACGAGTCAACCCTCGTGCTGTGCCGGTAGCCTTCGTAGGTGCTGCTACTCGCTAACAGCACTTGCCCCTGCAGTCTGTTAGAGGAAACACGGGGGATCTTTGTCTTTGTGTGTGTCTTTGTGTGTGTATCTTTGTCTTTGTGTGTGTTTGTCTTTGTGTGTGTGTCTTTGTCTTTGTGTGTGTCTTTGTGTGTGTGTCTTTGTCTATGTGTCTTTGTCTTTGTGTGTGTGTCTTTGTCTATGTGTCTTTGTGTGTGTGTTTGTCTTTGTGTGTGTGTCTTTGTGTGTGTGTCTTTGTCTTTGTGTGTGTGTCTTTGTCTTTGTGTGTGTCTTTGTGTGTGTCTCTGTCTTTGTGTGTGTGGCTTTGTCTTTGTGTGTGTCTTTGTCTTTGTGTGTGTGGTTTTGTCTTTGTGTGTGTCTTTGTGTGTGTGGCTTTGTCTTTTTCTGTGTGTCTTTATGTCTATGTGTCTTTATGTCTTTGTGTGTGTCTCTGTCTTTGTGTGTGTGTCTCTGTCTTTGTGTGTCTCTGTCTTTGTGTGTGTGTCTCTGTCTTTGTGTGTGTCTGTCTTTGTGTGTGTCTGTCTTTGTGTGTGTGTCTTTGTCTTTGTGTGTGTGTCTCTGTCTTTGTCTGTGTGTCTCTGTCTTTGTGTGTGTCTGTCTTTGTGTGTGTGTCTTTGTCTTTGTGTGTGTGTCTCTGTCTTTGTCTGTGTGTCTCTCTGTCTTTGTGTGTGTGTCTCTGTCTCTGTGTGTGTGTCTCTGTCTACCGGGTGTGGTGGTGCCGGCCACCCACCCGCTGGCGTGCCACGGCGCCGGCCTTCGTAGGCGCCGGTGCTACTCGCTAACTAACAGCACTTGCCCCTGCAGTCTGTTTAGAGGCTACACACGGGTGTGGCGGCGGGGGAAGAGGGGGTACCTTTGTCTTTGGCATGTTCCGCGTGCGTGTTGCAGGCACCTGACGAACATCGACATCAACGGAGCTCACTTCGCGGACTTCCTGTGGCAAGTGGGACAAGCGTTCATGCAGAACAGCGTACGTGCCCCCGCACAGTTACAGAAACACGATCGCCAAGATTGCCGAATATGGCGTCCTCTACCGGTGGCTAGGAGATGTTAACTACCTCGCCTGGTACGCAGGGGGTCGTGGGTTCGATCCTGACCCTGACGCCTGCTGCTGCTGTACATTTGGAGTTTGCGTGTCTCTCTCTCTCTCTCATCGTCATCATGGTGGCTAGGAGATGTTAACTACCTCGCCTGGTGTACAGGAGGTCGTGGCTTCGATGAAGCACGGCTACATTATTTGTTGTGTGTCATGCACACGCGGTGCAGATGATCCCCGGACTGGGTTAACATCCCTTGCAGCGGTTTTTGCCGGTTTCGCCCGAACGGTCCCAGGGGCCGATGGGATAATGTTGGAAGCAGCCGAATAATCGTCCGGTGCCCGGATGGATGTCTGGCGACCCACCGTGTTTTGGTTATTTGACGCTTCTAAGACTTCCCACGATGACGAGCCACCTAGGTTGGCGACGCTGGGCGACCTCCCCATTCTCGGCGTTGCGTTTCTGCCCCGCAGATTCGCTTGGAGTTCACCATCGCCGTGCTGGGCCTCTACGACAGAATTCAGTCGGTAAGAGAGCGGGCGGGCGGGCGGGCGGGCGGGCGGTCGGTCGGTCGGTGGCGGACGCGTCTGCACGCACGTACGTCTGCTGAAGGTGGCGCGGAAGGACAACAAATGAAACAACAACAACAATAACAACAAGCAGTTCTAAAGAAATGAGTTTGTCAATCTAGATCAGGGGGCGGGGAACCTTTTTTTCTGTTAAGGGCCACTTGGATATTTATAAAACATCATTCGTGGGCCATACAAAATTAACAACTCAAAAATTGAATTTCGATTTAAAGCTTTCGTGACTGCAAGGATTCATCTTTTATAAAACATCATTCGTGGGCCATACAAAATGAACAACTCAAAAATTTAATTTCGATTTAAAGCTTTCGTGACCGCAAGGATTCATCTTCTTTGGTTCTTTCGGTAAAGTCACCACCACGTAGAATGAGAATAAAATAATAACTTAATAAAATAAAATAACACAATAAAATTCTCACGACGTTTCGGCCACAACACAAGTGGCCACTACGTGACTCTACCGAAAGAACCAAAGAAGATCAACTTAAAAATTAGCCCGTTATATTTGTGTCAAACATTTTAATTAACTCGCCCCCTTAATGCGATGGGCTGGAACTGGTTCTCTTTGGCGCGGCGTAGTAGCAGTGATGATGATGTTAGCTGGCTATTGACGATGCTATTGCTACTCGCGACTGCTTTTCCAGGTTTGCTCTACCTAGATTTGTTGAATTCCGAGTCCCCGCCCGCGGTTGCCTTGGCAGGGCCACGCCAAATGATTTCGGACGTTCCCCACCCCTGATTTCGAGATGATGATTTCAAAGCGCGTAGTTCCAGTGGCTTCCTAACTCGCGTCTGCCGAACGTCTTTTAGCACCGTGCCTAAACCCTGAAAACGGCGTCAACAGCAGCCCCTGTAACCGCCGGTACGACCTCTCTCTCTCTCTCTCTCCCCCCTGTGTTCCGGCGTGAAACCTCACCCCCGCCACCACCCCACCCACCGCCCGCAGTGTGACATGCAGGAGGCTCTGGAAGCCGTGGAGCGCACGCGAGCGTTCGTGGCCCTCAAGGAGAGCTCCGTTCAGCTGGAGAGGCACCAGCGGCTCACCGTGTACCTCCTGCTCTGCTACACGTGTACGTCGCTGGGTCTTCTTCCTCCTCCTCCTCCGCCTCCTCCTCCTCCTCCTCCTCCTCCGCCTCCTCTGCCTCCTCCTCCTCCTCCGGCTCCTCCTCCGCGCGTTTGTCCCGCTCACGTGGAGGTCCTCGGCGGTCACTTGCCCTTAACCGCCGCACACCGCCCTTCCTCTTGGTCGCTCTCCTTCCGCCCGCGACAACTCGCCGCCTCGTCTGCCCCGTCATTTACCCCGTCTCGATGTGACGGCGCCCTGCAGCCAGACCCCGTTCTCGCTCTCTCTCGCTCTCTCTGTCTCGCTCCCATCTTCCCGGTGATTTCACTCCAGCGCTGTCCTACCAGACAGTCTCGTCCCTTCACCTGACGAAGGCCGCTCGTGTTGTGGCCGAAACGCCGCGAGAATTTTTATTGTGTTCTTTTATTTTGTCAGTTTTATTGTTTTGTTCTCATTCTCCGCGGTGACTTTACCGAAAGAACCGAAGAAGATTTCTGCCACCTCGAGTCTTCCGCTCACTCTTTCATTTGCTCACCACCCCCCCCCCCACCCCCCGTGTCCTTCCACGTTGAACCCAACATCCACCGCAACATCCTCATCGCTGTCACAGCCGGGTCCTCCCATCTTTTTTCTTGTGCCCCCGGCACTCGGCCCCCACACAACAGCGCCGGCCTCACCGCCGCCTTGTGCTATACGCTACGCTATACCCTACGCTATACACTACACACTTTTCCCTATGAACCGCACTGGGGTGGGACCCCCTCTTATTTGCACACCACACCAGTCGTCTCTCGCCACGTCGTCGCCGATTTATTTTGTAAACTTTTTACCGGGTAAGGCTTGCTTTTTTTTTCCTTTCCTGTCAGAAGCGTCCCTGCCATCACGAACGAGCCAAATAGCATTCTGATGAAATGCGCGACACGTGGATTCGAAATGTCAAGGGGTGTAGGCGGAAAACGGAGGACCCGGACGAAAAATCCAAGCCACCACGGGGAGAGGGAGAGAGAGAGAGAGAGGGAGACGCGCAAACTCCAGATATATACGGGAGGCGTCGGGGTCTGGGATCGAAGCCACGATTTCCTGTATACCAGGCGAGGGAGTTAACATCTCACCACTGTGACGTCTCAATTTTAACCCAGCTGGAGAACGCTGCAGGCTAGTGGGATGGGTCTCGGCTTGCGAGAGTTGAGGTGGGTTGAGGAGTGGGTGGCTGGGTGGGTTGAGTGAGATCGTTGAGTGAATGGGTGAGTGCGATGGTGGGCTAGAGAAGAGATGGGGTGACGTGGTACAGGAGGACGCGGAGCTGAGTGGACTTGCCGATGACCGGCACCAGCGGTGTCAAGATCGGCCTCTGTGGAGGAGGCTCGTGAAGGACGCTACTGGGCAGTTGGAGGCAGTCGCCCTCCAACAACAACGGAGGGCGGAGGAGCGACGCTCGCAACAACGAGCGGGGAGCGTAGGGTGGCTAAAGCACAGAAAGTTGGCACAGTAGTGGGGCACAGGTGGCGCGTCGGCCATCCATCTCAGTCAGTCGACCCGTGGCACCTGGGTCTGCCCCCGTGACCTCCTGCCAGCGGGCGTTCGACACTTCACGTGGCCTCAACGTGCACACGGCCTGGCACAAGCGTCGTGGTGACGTCGCCGCCACTTAGTGGCGAATGGCGGTTGTTGTGTGTGTGTGTATGCGTGGCGTGCGTGTGTGTGGTGGTGTGAGTGTGTGTGGTGGTGTGTGTGTAGTGGCGGTTGTTGTTGTTGTGTGTGTGTGTGGTGTGAGTGTGTGGTGGTGTGAGTGTGTGTGGTGGTGTGTGTGTAGTGGCGGTTGTTGTTGTGTGTGTGTGTATGTGTGGTGTGTGTGTGGTGGTGTGAGTGTGTGTGGTGGTGTGTGTGTAGTGGCGGTTGTTGTGTGTGTGTGTATGTGTGGTGTGTGTGTGTGGTGGTGTGAGTGTGTGTGGTGGTGTGTGTGTAGTGGCGGTTGTTGTTAAGGCCACAACGTGTGTGTGGGACCGTTGTCTGTGCGTTGCTTGCAGATGGAAGGATGTTGAAGTTTCTCTTCTTCAAGGGAGTAAATCTGTTCAAGGAGTTTGAGTATCGCTGCAGCCAGCAGGATCAGGTGAGCACGTCTTCTGCGGCGTGGGGGGGGGGGTGGGTGGGGTGGTGGTGGCGAGTGGGGGGCTGTCATGACCATACTTCACCGCTCTGGTCAGCGCGGTTATGGCGGTGGGGAGCGGCGGCAGCGGCGGTTCGTTCGCTCGCGCGACGAAACCCGGCGGCCCGAGTTTCGATTTCCCCCACGCGCGCATCACGTGTTGGTCGCGAAAGCCTACCGGCCTTGGGTCTCCCCTAGGTCGACTCGGACTCAAACGAGTAACCCCCCCCCCCCCGGGCACATCGCCGCCGGGGAGACGGGAGGTGGCCGGGCGCGGCCGCGCCCGGCCTTCGTGGATGCTGGCGCCCGCTCACGGCACTTGCCCCCCAACCGGCTCCGCCGGTGCTATGTGGGGGGTCTTTGTCTTTACAGTTGGCTCTCCCTGAGAAGGAACGGGGGAATATGTTTTTTCGTGACGGGAAGTTCATGAACGCCATAGATTGCTACACAAACGGAATTTTAGTCAGGTAACGTTGCACGCACGCACGCACGCGCGCACGCGTGTATACACGCACACTCATAAACACACTTATACGCACGCACACGCTCACACGCTCACACGTACACACGTTCGCGTACACACACGTATACACACGCTCGCACACACACACACACTCGCGCACGTACACGTATACAAACACGTATGCGCACACGTACACACACACACATTCACACATATACGCACACGTACACACGCACACACATTCACGCACGTACACACGTACACACGCACACACATACACAACGTATACGCACACATACACACACACATTCACACACATACGCACACGCGCACACACATTCACACATATACGCACACACATACGCACATACGCACACACGTACACATGCACACACGTACACATACACAACGTATACGCACACACGCGCGCACACACGTACACATGCACACACGTACACATACACAACGTATACGCACACACGCGCGCACACACGTACACCCCCACCACCTTCACAGGTGCCGCTCGCTAACACGGCACTCGCCCCTCTCCCACCGCCACCGCAGTCGGTTGAGGCCACACGGGGGATCTTTGTCTTTGTCTCCCCTGCAGCCCATACAACCACATCCTGTACGGCAACCGAGCCATCTGCTTCATCCGCGTCAGAGACCACAGGTCAGCGTTGGCTGCTTGCCCCGTGCCCGTCACCACTGCTGCTTGCCTGCGTGTCATTTGCTCCCGACGGACAGTCCACGGCCCTTGCCATTCCGCTGCTTGATGAAGGGCTGCCTGCCCGCCTGGGCTGCCTGCCCGTCCGACTGTTCGCCTGCGTGTGTACGTTGGGCTGCCCGCCAGCCAGCCTCTCTCGCGCCTGCCTGTCCGACTGTTCTCGTGCGTGCGTGTGTGCGTGCGTGTGTGCGCGTGGGGAGCGGTGGTGCAGCGGTTAGCGCTACGCTGCGCTACGAAGCCGGCGACCCGGGTTCGATTCCCGCTCACGGCCAACACCGCCGGTGACGATTATCCGAACCGGTCCTGGGCCTCCCCGAGGTCGACTCGGCCTCAATTGAGCACCTGGTGCAGCGGTGTGTAGTAGACATCGCCACTGGGGAGACAAAGGCGGCCGGGCGCGGTGCTGGCCACCCACCCCCTCGTGTGCCGTGCCGGCCTTCGTAGGTGCTCGCTCACAGCACTTGTCCCAAATGATGAAGGGCTACACGGGGGAATCTTTGTTTTGTGACTACCTCAATGTTTGTCTGCCTCATTGCTTGTCTGTCTGACTGTGTGTTGGTGTGGTCCGAGATTGTTGTTGGTTGTTGTTGTTTTGCTGCCTTGCCCTAGCCTGCATTTAGTATTGAAAGATCTGCAGGAATGTATCAACTTGACTTGCCTTTTCTCTTTTGCACTCCCATCGTTTTTGTATCTGTTGTTGTAAGTACGTTGAACTTCTTTCGCGCCGTACCTAGCCAACCGTGCCAGTCGGTGGGTGGGTGAGTGACTGTGTGAGTGGGTGAGTGACTGTGTGAGTGGGTGAGTGACTGTGTGAGTGGGTGAGTGACTGTGTGAGTGGGTGAGTGACTGTGTGAGTGGGTGAGTGACTGTGTGAGTGGGTGAGTGACTATGTGAGTGGGTGAGTGACTATGTGAGTGGGTGAGTGACTGTGTGAGTGACTGTGTGAGTGGGTGAGTGACTGTGTGAGTGGGTGAGTGACTGTGTGAGTGGGTGAGTGACTGTGAGTGGATGAGTGACTATGTGAGTGGGTGAGTGACTGTGTGAGTGTGTGAATGGGTGAGTGAGTGTGTGAATGGGTGAGTGACTGTGTGTGAATGGGTGAGTGACTGTGTGCGTGGGTGAGTGACTGTGTGCGTGGGTGAGTGACTGTGTGAGTGAGTGAATGACTATGTGAGTGGGTGAGTGACTATGTGAGTGGATGAGAGACTGTGTGAGTGGGTGAGTGACTGTGTGAGTGGGTGAGTGACTGTGTGAGTGGGTGAGTGAGTGTGTGAGTGGGTGAGTGACTGTGAGTCTGTGTGTGTAAGTATGTACGTTGAACTTCTTTTGCACCACACATAGCCAACGTGCTAATCGGAGGTGCGCGGGCAGTAGGGCAACACAAACTAGGCAAAAGATAAGTTATAAAGAAACGAGTTTGTCAATGTAGATGGTGTAGTGTATAGTGTAGTGTACTAGTACAGCACTAGTGTGTAGTGTAGTGTATAGTGTAGTATACTAGTACAGCACTAGTGTGTAGTGTATAGTGTAGTATACTAGTACAGCAGTAGTGTATAGTGTAGCATACTAGTACAGCACTAGTGTGTAGTGTATAGTGTAGTATACTAGTATAGCACTAGTGTATAGTGTAGTATACTAGTATAGCAGTAGTGTATAGTGTAGTATGCTAGTACAGCACTAGTGTGTAGTGTAGTGTGTAGTATATAGTGTAGTATACTAGTACAGCACTAGTGTGTAGTGTAGTGTATAGTGTAGTATACTAGTACAGCATTAGTGTATAGTGTAGTGTATAGTGTAGTATACTAGTACAGCACTAGTCTGTAGTGTAGTGTATAGTGTAGTATACTAGTACAGCACAAGTGTATAGTGTAGTGTATAGTGTATTATACTAGTACAGCACTAGTGTATAGTGTAGTGTATAGTGTAGTGTATAGTGTAGTATACTAGTACAGCACTAGTGTGTAGTGTATAGTGTAGTATACTAGTACAGCACTAGTCTGTAGTGTAGTGTATAGTGTAGTATACTAGTACAGCACAAGTGTATAGTGTAGTGTATAGTGTATTATACTAGTACAGCACTATTGTATAGTGTAGTGTATAGTGTAGTGTATAGTGTAGTATACTAGTACAGCACTAGTGTATAGTGTAGTGTATAGTGTAGTATATAGTGTAGTATACTAGTACAGCACTAGTGTATAGTGTAGTGTATAGTGTAGTATACTAGTACAGCACTAGTGTGTAGTGTATAGTGTAGTATACTAGTACAGCACTAGTGTGTAGTGTATAGTGTAGTATACTAGTACAGCACAAGTGTATAGTGTAGTGTATAGTGTATTATACTAGTACAGCACTATTGTATAGTGTAGTGTATAGTGTAGTGTATAGTGTAGTATACTAGTACAGCACTAGTGTATAGTGTAGTGTATAGTGTAGTATACTAGTACAGCACTAGTGTGTAGTGTATAGTGTAGTATACTAGTACAGCACTAGTGTGTAGTGTAGTGTATAGTGTAGTATACTAGTACAGCACAAGTGTATAGTGTAGTGTATAGTGTAGTATACTAGTACAGCACTAGTGTATAGTGTAGTGTATAGTGTAGTATATAGTGTAGTGTGTAGTGTAGTGTATAGTGTAGTATACTAGTACAGCACTAGTGTATAGTGTAGTGTATAGTATAGTGTATAGTGTAGTGTATAGTGTAGTATACTAGTACAGCACTAGTGTATAGTATAGTGTAGTGTGTAGTGTAGTGTATAGTGTAGTATACTAGTACAGCACTAGTGTATAGTGTAGTGTATAGTGTAGTATACTAGTACAGCACTAGTGTGTAGTGTATAGTGTAGTGTATAGTGTAGCACACCGGTTGTGTGTCGGAGAGCCAAGCCACGACATTTACAACCTGAGCACGACGTTTCGCCGCTAATTACAACCGGCTTCATCAGGTGACAGCCAGATCCGTTTCGCTCCTCACAGAGAGGCGTAGATGTGGTGGCCACGCTTCTGTGCAAAGTGTGTGTGGGGGGCGGGTGGGGGGTGGGGGTTAACGACATATAACTTTAAGAGACCCAAAAGAAGTAATATTTCAATGAACTTTTTTCTAAACACACGCTTTAATGAAATGTGCCGTGCTAGTAATGCAAGAACGCCACCACGACTTCCAGGAAGTGGCCCCGAAGCTTGCCCACGACATAAAGCGGGACCGTGGCCAATCACAGCCAACGTCAGTTGAGCGTGGACAATCAGAGCCAAGCCGAAACATTTCTAACATGTAAAAAAAAATACTTTTAAAATATTTTTTTATTTTTTAACGATAGAATATAGTTATCGTCACCGGTGTGACGTAAGCATACCGAGTTCGCGGTCGATACCGCATTGGGAAGTGGGTTAAGATTTGAAGATACAACAACAACAGACAGACAGAGTGACTTAAATAAAATCGTGTAATAATAATAATGATACAAAAACAACCTCTATTACATTTTTTTGCTAAAGTTGAGGCTTAAAGGCCGCGATCTGAACGTGGCTTTTTTCACTCCAGCGCTGTCCTACCCAGACGGTCTCGTCCCTTCACCTGATGAAGGCCGCTTGTGTTGTGGCCGAAACGTCGTGAGAATATTATTGTGTTATTTTATTTTATCAATTTATTACTTCATTCTCATTCTACGTGGTGGTGACTTTACCGAAAGAACCAAAGAAGAGCCTCTGTTGCGGATGATATTGGACGTGAGAGCTTGCCGCGTGTTAAACTGATATTCGGATTCTGCTTTGTCCGACTGTTTTGCCCGCCCCCGCTGTCTGCCTGCGTGCGTCTGTCGCCGTTTTCTCGGCCCTGCAGCAATGCGCTCTCCGACGCCAGGAAAGCCGTCGTGCTGAAGCCGGACTGGCCGAAGGTTCGTCGTGAGCCCCCCCCCAACTCGTGTTGACGGGCTAGAACCAGCCCCCCAACAACACTCGTGTTGACGGGCCAGAACCAGCCCCCCACTACTCATTGACGGGCCAGAACCAGCCCCCCACCAACACTCGTATTGACGGGCTAGAACCAGCCCCCCACCACTACTCGTGTTGACGGGCCAGAACCAGCCCCCCACCACCACTCGTATTGACGGGCCAGAACCAGCCCCCCACCCCCACTCGTATTGACGGGCTAGAACCAGCCCCCCACCAACACTCGTATTAACGGGCTAGAACCAGCCCCCCACCACCACTCGTATTGACGGGCCAGAACCAGCCCCCCACCAACACTCGTATTAACAGGCTAGAACCAGCCCCCAGCCCCCCCCCACTCGTATTGACGGGCTAGAACCAGCCCCCCACCACCACAAAGCTCTGTGATCCCATGATTGGATGTTTTAAAAAAGACGTCGGCCCGTGAGTTTGTTTTAACCGCGGGGACACCGGGGGACACCGGAGGACACCGGGGGACACCGGAGGACACCGGGGGACACCGGAGGACACCGGGGGACACCGGGGGACACCGGGGGACACCGGGGGACACCGGGGGACACCGGAGGACACCGGGGGACACCGGGGGACACCGGGGGACACCGGAGGACACCGGGGGACACCGGAGGACACCGGGGGACACCGGGGGACACCGGAGGACACCGCAGTGCCCTTGGAGAACCCACGGGTCCCAGGCGGTGGTGGCGGGGGTGGCGGCCGCGGGGGAGGGCAGCGCTCGGTCACCCAACAATCGCCCAAGCTCTGTCGGTCCTCTGTTTGGACGTTTGGAAAGCTGCACCACCACGCCCCAAGTTGTCACCCGGGTGGTACAGCGGGACACTCCCACGTGAACCTTGAACCTCACAGCCCGCCCCCCTCCCCCTCTACCCACAACCCCCTCTTCTACCCCACTCCCCCCACTTCCCACTTCCCATGCTGGACATCTGTGACAAAAGAGCTTTATAGCTCATCGGGATTCCTCCTGGAGTCTAAATAAAGATCCTGATTCCGTCCTCCATCTCCCCCACCCACCCACCCACCTCCCCACGCCCCCCACCTTGATCCTGATTCCCGTCCTCCATCTCCCCCACCCACCCACCTCCCTCCCCACCTCCCCCCACCACGTGCAGGCTCACTACCGCTATGTGGAGGCGGTGCTGGAGGTGTACGGGCTCCACGCGGCACTGCACGCCAACCAGCGCGGCGTGGACCTCTGTCGCCTGAGCGGGGAGAAGGTGGCCGACCTCGTCACCCAGGGCGACCGCCTCCGTGAGCAGCTCGCCACGCTCGCCGCACGGAGAGGTGCGGCACCAGGACACCACCGGCCTGGCGGCGGTATGTGGTGGTGGTGGTGGCGGTATGTGGTGGTGGTGGTATGTGGTGGTGGTGGTGTGTGGTGGTGGTATGTGGTGGTGGCGGTATGTGGTGGTGGTGGTGGTGGCGGTATGTGGTGGTGGTGGTGGCGGCAGTATGTGGTGGTGGTGGTATGTGGTGGTGGCAGTATGTGGTGGTGGTGGTGGCGGCAGTATGTGGTAGTGGTGGTATGTGGTGGTGGTGGCAGTATGTGGTGGTGGTGGCGGTATGTGGTGGTGGCGGTATGTGGTGGTGGTGGCGGCATTATGTGGTGGTTTCGGTGGTGGTGGTCATGGTCACGGTGGTGGTTTCGGTGGTGTTGGTGGTTGTTGTTGTCGCTGCTGCTGGCTGTGCGTGCGTGCATGCCGGTGTCTTTGTGTGTGTGTGCGTGTGTTTGTGTGCACCTAGGCTGGCGCGAGCAACGTTGTAGTGGTGGTGGTGTCCCAGCTGCTGCTGCCTGTGTGTGCGCGTATATCGATGTCTTTGTGTGTGTTTGTGTGCACCTAGCCTGGCGCGTGGTCGTGGTGGTTGTGGTGGTCGTGGTGGTCGTGGTGGTCGTGGTGGTTGTGGTGGTCGTGGTGGTGGTCGTGGTGGTTGTGGTGGTCGTGGTGGCCGTGATTGTGTCCCCATTGTTGTTGTTTCTGGCTGTTCGTGCGTGTGTGTGTATCGGTATATTTCTGTATGCGTCTGCGCGTGTGTGTATGTGTGTGTGGGGAGCGGTGGTGCAGCGGTTAGCGCTACAAACCCGGCGACCCGGGTTCGATTCCCGCTCACGGCCAACACCGGTGACGATCATCTGAACCGTTCCTGGGCCTCCCCTAGGTCGACTCAGCCTCAAATGAGTACCTGGTGCGGTGTGTAGTAAACATCGCCACTGGGGAGACAAAGGCGGTCGGGCGTGGTGCTGGCCACCCTGGTCAACCTGCGTGTATCTGTACCGCTGTGTTCATCTGTACGTACGTTAACCTGCGTGTATCTGTACCGCTGTGTTCATCTGTACGTACGTTAACCTGCGTGTATCTCTACCGCTGTGTTCATCTGTACGTACGTTAACCTGTGTGTATCTCTACCGCTGTGTTCATCTGTACACACGTTAACCTGCGTGTATCTCTACCGCTGTGTTCATCTGTACACACGTTAACCTGCGTGTATCTGTATCGCTGTGTTCATCTGTATGCACGTTAACCTGTGTGTATC
Organism: Petromyzon marinus; assembly: GCF_048934315.1. Taxonomy (NCBI): domain Eukaryota; kingdom Metazoa; phylum Chordata; class Hyperoartia; order Petromyzontiformes; family Petromyzontidae; genus Petromyzon; species Petromyzon marinus. The sequence goes on from NC_133728.1 coordinate 5,012,067, forward strand.
TGTATCGCTGTGTTCATCTATACGCATGTTAACCTGCGTCAATCTGTACAGCTGTGTTAATCTGTACTCACGTTAACCTGCGTGTATCTGTATAGCTGTGTTCATCTGTACGCACGTTAACCTACGTGTATCTGTATCGCTGTGTTCATCTGTACGCACGTTAACCTGCGTGTATCTCTACCGCTGTGTTCATCTGTACGTACGTTAACCTGCGTGTATCTCTACCGCTGTGTTCATCTGTACGCACATTAACCTGCGTGTATCTGTACCGCTGTGTTCATCTGTACACATGTTAACCTGCGTGTATCTGTACCGCTGTGTTCATCTGTACACATGTTAACCTGCGTGTATCTGTATCGCTGTGTTCATCTGTACGCCCATTAACCTGTGTGTATCTGTATTGCTGTGTTCATCTGTACGCACGTTAACCTGCCTGTATCTGTACAGCTGTGTTCATCTGTACGCCCGTTAACCTGTGTGTGTCTGTATCGCTGTGTTCATCTGTACGCCCGTTAACCTGCGTGTATCTGTACCGCTGTGTTCATCTGTACGCACGTTAACCTGTGTGTATCTGTATCGCTGTGTTCATCTGTACGCACGTTAACCTGTGTGTATCTCTACCGTTGTGTTAATCTGTACTCACGTTAACCTGCCTGTATCTGTACAACTGTGTTCATCTGTACGCCCGTTAACCTGCCTGTATCTGTACCGCTGTGTTCATCTGTATGCACGTTAACCTGCCTGTATCTGTATCGCTGTGTTCATCTGTACACATGTTAACCTGCGTGTATCTCTGTAGCTGTGTTCATCTGTACGCACGTTAACATGCGTGTATCTGTATCGCTGTGTTCATCTGTACACACGTTAACCTGTGTGTATCTCTACCGCTGTGTTAATCTGTACTCACGTTAACCTGCGTGTATCTGTACCGCTGTGTTCATCTGTACACACGTTAACCTGTGTGTATCTGTACCGCTGTGTTCATCTGTACGCACATTAACCTGCGTGTATCTGTACCGCTGTGTTCATCTGTACGTACGTTAACCTGCGTGTATCTGTACCGCTGTGTTCATCTCTACGTACGTTAACCTGCGTGTATCTCTACCGCTGTGTTCATCTGTACGTACGTTAACCTGTGTGTATCTCTACCGCTGTGTTCATCTGTACACACGTTAACCTGCGTGTATCTCTACCGCTGTGTTCATCTGTACACACGTTAACCTGCGTGTATCTGTATCGCTGTGTTCATCTGTATGCACGTTAACCTGTGTGTATCTGTATCGCTGTGTTCATCTATACGCATGTTAACCTGCGTCAATCTGTACAGCTGTGTTAATCTGTACTCACGTTAACCTGCGTGTATCTGTATAGCTGTGTTCATCTGTATACACGTTAACCTACGTGTATCTGTATCGCTGTGTTCATCTGTACGCACGTTAACCTGCGTGTATCTCTACCGCTGTGTTCATCTGTACATACGTTAACCTGCGTGTATCTCTACCGCTGTGTTCATCTGTACGCACATTAACCTGCGTGTATCTGTACCGCTGTGTTCATCTGTACACATGTTAACCTGCGTGTATCTGTACCGCTGTGTTCATCTGTACACATGTTAACCGGCGTGTATCTGTATCGCTGTGTTCATCTGTACGCCCATTAACCTGTGTGTATCTGTATTGCTGTGTTCATCTGTACGCACGTTAACCTGCCTGTATCTGTACAGCTGTGTTCATCTGTACGCCCGTTAACCTGTGTGTGTCTGTATCGCTGTGTTCATCTGTACGCCCGTTAACCTGCGTGTATCTGTACCGCTGTGTTCATCTGTACGCACGTTAACCTGTGTGTATCTGTATCGCTGTGTTCATCTGTACGCACGTTAACCTGTGTATCTCTACCGTTGTGTTAATCTGTACTCACGTTAACCTGCCTGTATCTGTACAACTGTGTTCATCTGTACGCCCGTTAACCTGCCTGTATCTGTACCGCTGTGTTCATCTGTATGCACGTTAACCTGCCTGTATCTGTATCGCTGTGTTCATCTGTACACATGTTAACCTGCGTGTATCTCTGTAGCTGTGTTCATCTGTACGCACGTTAACATGCGTGTATCTGTATCGCTGTGTTCATCTGTACACACGTTAACCTGTGTGTATCTCTACCGCTGTGTTAATCTGTACTCACGTTAACCTGCGTGTATCTGTACCGCTGTGTTCATCTGTACACACGTTAACCTGTGTGTATCTGTACCGCTGTGTTCATCTGTACACACGTTAACCTGTGTGTATCTGTATCGCTGTGTTCATCTGTACACATGTTAACCTGCGTCAATCTGTACCGCTGTGTTCATCTGTACACATGTTAACCTGCGTGTATCTCTACCGCTGTGTTCATCTGTACGCACATTAACCTGCGTGTATCTGTACCGCTGTGTTCATCTGTACACATGTTAACCTGCGTGTATCTGTACCGCTGTGTTCATCTGTACACATGTTAACCTGCGTGTATCTGTACCGCTGTGTTCATCTGTACGCCCATTAACCTGTGTGTATCTGTATTGCTGTGTTCATCTGTACGCACGTTAACCTGCCTGTATCTGTACAGCTGTGTTCATCTGTACGCCCGTTAACCTGTGTGTGTCTGTATCGCTGTGTTCATCTGTACGCCCGTTAACCTGCGTGTATCTGTACCGCTGTGTTCATCTGTACGCACGTTAACCTGTGTGTATCTGTATCGCTGTGTTCATCTGTACGCACGTTAACCTGTGTGTATCTCTACCGTTGTGTTAATCTGTACTCGCGTTAACCTGCCTGTATCTGTACAGCTGTGTTCATCTGTACGCCCGTTAACCTGCCTGTATCTGTACCGCTGTGTTCATCTGTATGCACGTTAACCTGCCTGTATCTGTATCGCTGTGTTCATCTGTACACATGTTAACCTGCGTGTATCTCTGTAGCTGTGTTCATCTGTACGCACGTTAACATGCGTGTATCTGTATCGCTGTGTTCATCTGTACACACGTTAACCTGTGTGTATCTCTACCGCTGTCTTAATCTGTACTCACGTTAACCTGCGTGTATCTGTACCGCTGTGTTCATCTGTACACACGTTAACCTGTGTGTATCTGTACCGCTGTGTTCATCTGTACACACGTTAACCTGTGTGTATCTGTATCGCTGTGTTCATATGTACACATGTTAACCTGCGTCAATCTGTACCGCTGTGTTCATCTGTACACATGTTAACCTGCGTGTATCTCTACCGCAGTGTTCATCTGTACACATGTTAACCTGCGTCAATCTGTACCGCTGTGTTCATCTGTACACATGTTAACCTGCGTGTATCTGTATAGCTGTGTTCATCTGTACGCACGTTAACCTGCGTGTATCTGTACCGCTGTGTTCATCTGTACACATGTTAACCTGTGTGTATCTCTACCGCTGTGTTCATCTGTACTCACGTTAACCTGTGTGTATCTGTACCACTGTGTTCATCTGTACGCACGTTAACCTGCGTGTATCTCTATCGCTGTGTTCATCTGTACGCACGTTAACCTGCGTGTATCTGTATCGCTGTGTTTATCTGTACACATGTTAACCTGCGTGTATCTCTGTAGCTGTGTTCATCTGTAGGCACGTTAACCTGCGTGTATCTGTATAGCTGTGTTCATCTGTACGCATGTTAACCTGTGTGTATCTGTACAGCTGTGTTCATCTGTACACACGTTAAGCTGCCTGTATCTGTATCGCTGTGTTCATCTGTACGCACGTTAACCTGCGTGTATCTGTACCGCTGTGTTCATCTGTACGCACGTTAACCTGCGTGTATCTGTATCGCTGTGTTCATCTGTACTCACGTTAACCTGTGTGTATCTGTATCGCTGTGTTCATCTGTACTCACGTTAACCTGTGTGTATCTGTACCGCTGTGTTCATCTGTACGCACGTTAACCTGCCTGTATTTCTACCGCTGTGTTCATCTGTACGCACGTTAACCTGCGTGTATCTGTATCGCTGTGTTCATCTGTACACATGTTAACCTGCCTGTATCTGTATCGCTGTGTTCATCTGTACGCACGTTAACCTGCCTGTATCTGTACCGCTGTGTTCATCTGTACTCACGGTAACCTGCGTGTATCTGTATCGCTGTGTTCATCTGTACACATGTTAACCTGCCTGTATCTGTATCGCTGTGTTCATCTGTACGCACGTTAACCTGCCTGTATCTGTACCGCTGTGTTCATCTGTACTCACGTTAACCTGTGTGTATCTGTATCACTGTGTTCATCTGTATGCATGTTAACCTGCCTGTATCTGTATCGCTGTGTTCATCTGTATGCACGTTAACCTGCGTGTATCTGTATCGCTGTGTTCATCTGTATGCACGTTAACCTGCGTGTATCTGTACTGTTGTGTTCATCTGTATGCACGTTAACCTGCCTGTATCTCCGTGTCTCCCACAGCTCAAGAGACCAGCGCCAGCAACTTCTTGAACACGTTCAGCCGCAACCTGTGAGACACTCTCACTCCTCTCACTCTCACTCACGTCTCTCCCCCAGTCTCCCCCGTGTCTCCCTGTGTCTCCCCGTGTCTCCCAGTGTCTCTCCCTCTGTCTCCCCGTGTCTCCCCGTGTCTCACCGTGTCTCCCCGCGCCTCCCCTTTGTCTCCCCCTTGTTCCCCGCGTCTCCCCGTGTCTCCCCCGTGTCTCCCCGCGTCTCCCCGTGTCTTGCCGTGTCTTTCCGTGTCTCCCCCGCGTCTCCCCGTGTCTCCCCCAGTCTCCCCCGTGTCTCCCCACATCTCCCCCTTGTCTCGCCGTGTCTCCCCGTGTCTCCCCGCGTCTCCCCTTTGTCTCCCCCTTGTCTCCCCGCGTCTCCCCGCGTCTCCCCCGTGTCTCCCCACGTCTCCCCGTGTCTCCCCTTGTCTCCCCCTTGTCTCCCCCAGTCTCCCCCGTGTCTCCCCGCATCTCCCCCTTGTCTCCCCCGTGTCTCCCCGTGTCTCCCCGTGTCTCCCCGCGTCTCCCCACGTCTCCCCGTGTCACCCCGTGTCTCCCCGTGTCTCCCCGCCTCTCTCCGTGTCTCCCCGTGTATCCCCATGTGTCTCCCCGTGTATCCCCATGTGTCTCCCCATGTGTCTCCCCGTGTCTCCCCGCGCCTCCCCCGTGTCTCCCCGTGTCTCCCCGTGTGTCTCCCCGTGTGTCTCCCCGTGTCTCCCCGTGTCTCCCCGTGTGTCTCCCCGTGTGTCTCCCCGTGTCTCCCCGTGTCTCCCCGTGTGTCTCCCCGTGTCTCCCCGTGTCTCCCCGTGTGTCTCCCCGTGTGTCTCCCCACATAAAACCGTCCCCCATGTGTCCCCGCGTGTCCCAATGTGCCTCCGCATCTCCGTGTCTCCCCGTGCGCCTCCCCTTGTATCACCGTGTCCCCCATGTGTCTCCCACCCCCCCCCGTGCCCCCCACCCCCCGTGCCCCCCCAGCCGAGAGCGTGATGGCACGGTGGTAGTGGACGGTGAGCATGTCTGCGTCTCCGTCACCAGGAACGGCCGCGCCTCCACCAAGCGCCGGAGCAAACGCTCCACCACGCAGACCTTCCAGAAGAAGGTGCACCATGGCTCGCTCGCTCGCTCACTCACTCACTCGCACACTCACTCGCACACTCACTCACTCGCACGCTCACTCACTCGCACACTCACACACTCACTCACTCACTCGCTCGCACGCTCACTCGCACACTCACTCACTCACTCGCACACTCACACGCTCACTCACTCGCACGCTCACTCACTCGCACACTCACTCACTCGCACACTCACTCGCACGCTCACTCACTCGCACACTCACTCACTCACTCGCACGCTCACTCACTCGCACACTCACTCGCACACTCGCACGCTCACTCACTCGCACACTCACTCACTCGCACACTCACTCACTCGCACGCTCACTCACTCGCACACTCACTCGCTCACTCACACACTCACTCACACACTCACTCACTCGCTCACTCACTCACTCGCACGCTCACTCACACACTCGCACGCTCACTCACTCGCACGCTCACTCACACACTCGCACGCTCACTCACTCGCACGCTCACTCGCACACTCACTCACTCACTCGCACGCTCGCTGGCACGCTCACACACTCACTCGCACGCTCACTCGCACACTCACTCGCACGCTCACTCACTCGCACGCTCACTCGCACGCTCACTCACTCGCACGCTCACTCGCACACTCACTCACTCACTCACACACTCACTCACTCGCTCGCACACTCACTCGCACACTCACTCACTCGCACACTCACTCGCACGCTCACTCGCACGCTCACTCGCACACTCACTCGCACGCTCGCTCACTCGCACACTCACTCGCACACTCACTCGCACACTCACTCACACGCTCACTCACTCGCACACTCACTCGCACACTCGCTCGCACACTCGCACACTCACTCACTCGCACACTCACTCACTCGCTCACTCACTCGCACGCTCACTCACTCGCACACTCACTCGCACACTCACTCACTCACTCACTCGCTCACTCACTCGCACACTCGCTCACTCACTCACTCGCACACTCACTCGCACGCTCACTCACTTGCACGCTCGCTCGCTCACTCACTCGCACACTCACTCGCTCACTCACTCACTCGCTTGCTCACTCGCTTGCTCACTCGCTCGCTCGCTCACTCACTCGCTCGCTCACTCACTCGCACACTCACTCGCACACTCACTCACTCGCACGCTCACTCGCACACTCGCTCACACACTCGCTCGTTCGCAGACTCGCTCGCACACTCGCTCGCTCACGCACTCACTCGCACACTCGCTTGCTCGCTCGCTCGCTCGCTCACTCACTCGCTCACTCACCCACTCGCTCACTCACCCACTCACTCACTCACTCACCCACTCACTCACTCACTCGCACTCACTCACTCGCTCGCTCACTCACTCACTCACTTGCACACTCACTCACTCGCACACTCACTCGCACGCTCATTCACATGCTCATTCACTCACTCATTCACATGCTCATTCACTCGCACGCTCATTCACACGCTCATTCGCATGCTCATTCGCTCACTCAATCGCACGCTCATTCGCACGCTCGTTTGCTCACTCACTCACTCACTTGCACACTCGCTCGCTCACTCACTCGCTCACTCACTTGCTCACTCACTCATTCGCTCGTTCACACACTCACTCACTCGCACGCTCATTCGCACACTCGTTCGCTCATTCACTCACTCGCTCACTCGCACACTCACTCGCACGCTCATTCGCACACTCGTTCGCTCATTCACTCACTCGCTCACTCGCACACTCATTCGCACGCTCATTCGCATGCTCATTCGCATGCTCGTTCGCTCACTCACTCACTCGCATGCTCGCACACTCACTCGCACACTCGCTCGCACACTCACTCGCACGCTCATTCACACACTCATTCACTTACTCGCACGCTCACTCACTCGCACACTCACCCATTCACTCACACACTCACTCGCACACTCACTCGCACACTCACACACTCACTAGCACACTCACACACTCACTCACTCGCACACTCACTCGCACACTCGCACACTCACTCGCACACTCACTCGCACACTCACACACTCGCACACTCACTCGCACACTCACACACTCACACACTCACTAGCACACTCACTAGCACACTCACTCACTCGCACACTCACTCACTCGCACACTCACCCACTCACTCGCACACTCACACACTCACTCACTCGCACACTCACTCACTCACACACTCACTCACTCGGCACACTCGCACACTCACTCACTCGCACACACACTCACCCACTCAACTCGTGTTTCTGCAGGTGACCGTGGAGGTGCAGAGGGAGTTTGCGATGGGTGAGTGATGACGGAGTTGCCACGCTGGTTCAGGGGGGCGCTCACCCGAACACACAACCCGCTCGCTACGCCACCGGTTTCTTCAACCACTAACGCTGGCTTGCGTGCCTTGCGTGGCCCGCCCTGGGCATCCGCCGCCCCCGTCGATTCACGAGTTAATTCATCGAGACGTAGCGCTCCCGTACGAGGTCGCCGCGGCCTCCGCCTCTCTTGAGCGTGCCGTGGCTGCCGGCGGCGTTCCTGGGGGCGAGCGGGTCACTCTTGTCGCTCTTGTCGTCCGTCCGAATGCTTGCCGGCGCTTCTAAGAAGGCCTCGTGTTCGGAAACGCTTCTTCTTGGTCTTGATTCGAAGGCTTCGTGACTGCGGGAGTCCAAACTCTTAGCTTCATCCGCTCAAGTCACCACGTGGGTTGGAAATGCAATGAAAATGAATCGCAAGCAATCGTCATCGGGTGGGAAAGCCACGGCGAAGAAATTGTTGTTGTTGTTGTTGAAGTGGGAGAGAGAGATGCCGTGGTAAGAGGTTATATCGGTAAGAGAGGGGTGGCTGGGGGGGGGGGAGGGACAAGGTGACGATCGCTTGCGTCGCGATGGAAACGTCGCGATTTGTTTAAACTTATTTTATATTTCTAACCCACGTGACTTTACCTAAAGAACCAAATAGTTTGCTTCTTTTTTTTTGATTGAAAGCTTTCGTGACTGCAGGGATTCATATTCGTGGTTCTTTCGGTAAAGTCACCACCACGTAGAAGGGGAAACAATAAAATAATAAAATATAAAACAATAAAATTCTCACGACGTTTCGATCGCAACACAAGAAGCAATCGTCATCAGGTGTGAAAAACACGGCAAGAAAATTAGAAGGAAAAAAAAACACCACTTTTTTCACATTTTACTGCTGTGGTTTACTGATCTGTGTGTGACTGTGCGTGGTTCTCTGTGTGTTTACTGATCTGTGTGTGACTGTGAGTGGCTCTGTGTGTGTGTGTTTACTGATCTGTGTGACTGTGTGTGGCTCTCTGTGTGTTTACTGATCTGTGTGTGACTGTGTGTGTCTCTCTGTGTGTGTTTACTGATCTGTGTGTGACTGTGTGTGGCTCTCTGTGTGTGTTTACTGATCTCTGTGTGACTGTTTGTGGCTCTCTGTGTGTGTGTTTACTGATCTGTGTGTGACTGTGTGTGTGTTTACTGATCTGTGTGTGACTGTGTGTGGCTCTCTGTGTGTGTGTTTACTGATCTGTGTGTGACTGTGAGTGGCTCTCTGTGTGTGTGTTTACTGATCTGTGTGTGACTGTGTGTGTCTCTCTGTGTGTGTTTACTGATCTGTGTGTGACTGTGTGGCTCTCTGTGTGTTTACTGATCTGTGTGTGACTGTGCGTGGCTCGCTGTGGTGTGTGTTTACTGATCTGTGTGTGAATGTGTGTGACTCTGTGTGTGTGTGTTTACTGATCTGTGTGTGACGGTGTGTGGGTCTCTGTGTGTGTGTTTACTGATCTGTGTGTGACTGTGTGTGTCTCTCTGTGTGTGTGTTTACTGATCTGTGTGACTGTGTGTGTCTCTCTGTGTGTGTTTACTGATCTGTTTGTGACTGTGTGTGACTCTCTCTGTGTGTGTTTACTGATCTGTGTGTGACTGTGTGTGACTCTGTGTGTGTGTGTGTGTTTACTGATCTGTGTGTGACTGTGTGTGACTCTCTGTGTGTGTGTGTTTACTGATCTGTGTGTGACTGTGCGTGTCTCTGTGTGTGTGTGTTTACTGATCTGTGTGTGACTGTGTGTGGCTCTCTGTGTGTGTGTTTACTGATCTGTGTGTGACTGTGTGTGGCTCTCTGTGTGTGTGTGTGTTTACTGATCTGTGTGTGACTGTGTGTGGCTCTGTGTGTGTGTGTTTACTGATCTGTGTGTGACTGTGTGTGGCTCTCTGTGTGTGTGTTTACTGATCTGTGTGTGACTGTGTGGCTCTCTGTGTGTGTGTTTACTGATCTGTGTGTGAGTGTGCGTGGCTCTCTGTGTGTGTGTTTACTGAGCTGTGTGTGACTGTGTGTGGCTGTCTGTGTGTGTGTTTACTGATCTGTGTGTGACTGTGTGTGACTGTGTGTGTGTGTTTACTGATCTGTGTGTGAGTGTGCGTGGCTCTCTGTGTGTGTGTTTACTGATCTGTGTGTGACTGTGACTCTGTGTGTGTGTGTTTACTGATCTGTGTGTGACTGTGTGTGTCTCTGTGTGTGTTTACTGATCTGTGTGTGACTGTGTGTGGCTCTCTGTGTGTGTGTTTACTGATCTGTGTGTGACTGTGTGTGGCTCTCTGTGGGTTTACTGATCTGTGTGTGACTGTGAGTGGCTCTGTGTGTGTGTGTGTTTACTGATCTGTGTGTGACTGTGTGTGTGTTTACTGATCTGTGTGTGACTGTGTGTGGCTCTGTGTGTGTGTGTTTACTGATCTGTGTGTGAGTGTGCATGGCTCTCTGTGTGTGTGTTTACTGAGCTGTGTGTGACTGTGTGTGGCTGTCTGTGTGTGTGTTTACTGATCTGTGTGTGAGTGTGCATGGCTCTCTGTGTGTGTGTTTACTGAGCTGTGTGTGACTGTGTGTGGCTGTCTGTGTGTGTGTTTACTGATCTGTGTGTGACTGTGTGTGGCTCTCTGTGTGTGTTTACTGATCTGTGTGTGACTGTGTGTGGCTCTGTGTGTGTGTGTTTACTGATCTGTGTGTGACTGTGTGTGGCTCTCTGTGTGTGTGTTTACTGATCTGTGTGTGACTGTGCGTGGCTACGAACCCGGCGACCCGGGTTGGTTTCCACGGTCAAGGCCGACACCAGCAACGATTATCCAAACCGGTCATGGGCCTCCCCTAGGTCGACTCGGCCTCGAATGAGTCCCTGGTGTAGCGGTGTGTCGTAAACATAGCCAATGGGGAGACAAAGGCGGCCGGGCGTGGTGCTGGTGTCACCCACCCCCTCGTGCGCCCTGCCGGCCTTCTGCCGGACACCTGTGAGAAAGAGCTTTATAGCTCATCGGATTCCTCCATTCTTTGTTCTGAATGTGTTATTTCTTTCTGATAGGCGCTTGCTCAGCAGCACTTGCCCTAAGAGCCCGCCCCAGGCTGCAACGGAGTGTCTCCGTCCGTACCTCTCGTGTTTTACCGAAACGGCACGTCGCCGTGCGAGTTGCCACGCCGTTCGGCCCGCCGCGTGACTGCTGCTGCGGTCACGTGACCTGCGTGTGACTCTCTCCCCCTCCTCCCCCCACACCCCCCTCTCTCCCCTCCCTCCCCACCACCACCACCACCACCCGGGGGAGCAGATGCGGAGTGCATCGCGCGCCTATCGCGTCCTGTGCACGCGGACGCCAAGGCCAAGGCTCGCTCCACCACGCCCAACGACTCGCACTCGTCCGGCAAGGCCAAGCAGCGGCGGTCGCACACCGCCGACAGCACGCCGGCTCAGCCGAAACAACAGCAGCAGCAGCAGCAGCACAACCACAGTCACCAGCAGCAGCAGCAGCAGCACAACCACAATCAGCAGCAGCAGCAGAAGCAGCAGCAGCATCAGCAGCAGCAGCAGCAGGTGGAGAATGAGTACCTCGTCCGTGTGTGGCGGTTAGCGGCGGCCCCGGTTCGATTCCCGCTCGCGCCGGTGTGGTGTGCGGTGTGCGGTGTGCGGTGTGGTGTGTGGTGTGGTGCAGTGTGTGGTGTGGTGCGTGGTGCAGTGTGGTGCAGTGCAGTGTGTGGTGTGTGTGGTGCAGTGTGTGGTGTGTGGTGTGGTGTGCTGCGCTGTGCTGTGCGGTGCTGAACGCTGTGGGTGGCACTGAACACCGTGGGTGGCACTGAACACCGTGGGTGGCACTGAACACCGTGGGTGGCACTGAACACCGTGGGTGGCGATGAACGCCGTGGGTGGTGATGAACGCCGTGGGTGGTGATGAACGCCGTGGGTGGCGATGAACACCGTGGGTGGCGATGAACGCCGTGGGTGGTGATGAACGCCGTGGGTGGTGATGAACGCCGTGGGTGGTGGTGAACGCCGTGGGTGGTGGTGAACGCCGTGGGTGGCGATGAACGCCGTGGGTGGCGATGAACGCCGTGGGTGGTGGTGAACGCCGTGGGTGGTGATGAACGCCGTGGGTGGTGATGAACGCCGTGGGTGGTGATGAACGGCCTGGCACTGTGGTGCTGCGTGGCGCGTTGGTGTGGTGTGGTGAGGTTCCGCGCGGTGTGGTGTGGTGAGGTTCCGCGCGGTGTGGCGTGGTGGGGTGCCGCGCGGTGTGGTGTACGGGGGCGCTGTGCAGTGCACGGCGCGGCGGTGCTGCAAGCTGTGGCGTTGTGCCGTTCGCCGAGCTGTGTAGCCGCGCGTTGCTCCACCAACCCCGCCCCCCACCCCCCACCGCTTCAGACGCACGCAAGCGGAGCTACTTTGAACGGCGGCAGTCCCAGCAAGCGCGGCGGCGGTCGCCACAAAGGCGGTGGTTCCGGCGGCGGCGGCGGTTCCGGCGGCGGCGGCGGTTCCAGCGGCACCGGACTCTCCGCGGCCGAGCGGTCCCAGTGGCAGGAGCTGCGCGAATCCCTGGAGCTGGGACACACGGCGCTGAACCAGGGCCGGAGCCATCAAGCCGTGAGGCAGCTCTCCCTCTCGCTGCGCGTGCTCGCCGGAGCTCAGATCCAGGTGGGAGCGAGCGAGCGAGCGAGCGAGCGGGGAGGTTGTGGGTGGAGGGGGGAGAGAGGGGGAGGGAGAGGTGGGAGGCTGGAGGGGAGAGAGGGGAGAGAGAGATGGGGAGGGGGGGAGGAGAGGGGAGATAGGGGAGAGAGAGATGGGGAAAGAGAGGGAGAGACAGAGATGGAGGGAGGGTGGAGGGGAGATAGGGGAGAGAGAGATGGGGAAAGAGAGGGAGAGACAGAGATGGAGGGAGGGTCGAGGGGAGATAGGGGAGAGAGAGATGGGAGGGGGAGATGGAGAGAGGAGAGATGGGGTGGGAGGGTGGAGGGGAGATGGGGGAGAGAGAGATGGGGAAAGAGAGGGAGAGACAGAGATGGAGGGAGGGTCGAGGGGAGATAGGGGAGAGAGAGATGGGAGGGGGAGATGGAGAGAGGAGAGATGGGGTGGGAGGGTGGAGGGGAGATGGGGGAGAGAGAGATGGGGAAAGAGAGGGAGAGACAGAGATGGAGGGAGGGTCGAGGGGAGATAGGGGAGAGAGAGATGGGAGGGGGAGATGGAGAGAGGAGAGATGGGGTGGGAGGGTGGAGGGGAGATGGGGGAGAGAGAGATGGGGAAAGAGAGGGAGAGACAGAGATGGAGGGAGGGTGGAGGGGAGATAGGGGAGAGGGAGATGGGGGGGGAGGAGAGATGGGGTGGGAGGGTCGAGGGGAGATGGGGGAGAGAGAGATGGGGAAAGAGAGGGAGAGACAGACAGAGAGAGGGAGGGTGGAGGGGAGATAGGGGAGAGGGGGGGAGATGGATAGGAGATGGAGAGGGGTGGGAGGGTGAAGGGGAGAGAGTCTGGAGAGAGAGAGAGGGGGTGTAAGTGGGAGAGAGATTATACAGAGGGGAAAGACGAGCTTATTTATCATAATTATAATGAATTAGTCTTGTTTATACAATGTCTGTGCTGTACAACGTCCTCCCTCTCAATGCAGTGCACCGGCTGCTGTATCGGCGCTTTGGCCGGATCGCCATGGAAAGGAGAACTTCATATCTGTACCGGCCTCACCCCACGTAGACTGACTGCGTGTCGCAGTGTCATATTGTCGCAGTGTAGTACTGTTACAGTGTAGTGCTGTTGCAGTGTAGTACTGTTACAGTGTAGTACTGTTACAGTGTAGTACCGTTACAGTGTAGTACTGTTACAGTGTAGTGCTGTTGCAGTGTGGTGCTGTTGCAGTGTAGTACTGTTACAGTGTAGTACTGTTACAGTGTAGTGCTGTTACAGTGTAGTACTGGTGCAGTGTAGTACTGGTGCAGTGTAGTGCTGTTGCAGTGTAGTACTGTTACAGTGTAGTGCTGTTGCAGTGTAGTACTGTTGCAGTGTAGTGCTGTTGCAGTGTAGTACTGTTACAGTGTAGTGCTGTTACTGTGTAGTACTGTTGCAGTGTAGTACTGTTACAGTGTAGTGCTGTTACAGTGTAGTACTGTTACAGTGTAGTGCTGTTACAGTGTAGTACTGTTACAGTGTAGTGCTGTTACAGGGTAGTACTGTTACAGTGTAGTACTGTTGCAGTGTAGTACTGTTGCTGTGTAGTACCGTTGCAGTGTAGTACCGTTACAGTGTAGTACCGTTACAGTGTAGTACTGTTGCAGTGTAGTACTGTTGCAGTGTAGTACTGTTACAGTGTAGTACTGTTACAGTGTAGTACCATTACAGTGTAGTACTGTTACAGTGTAGTACTGTTGTAGTGTAGTACCGTTGCAGTGTAGTACCGTTACAGTGTAGTACCGTTACAGTGTAGTACTGTTGCAGTGTAGTACTGTTACAGTGTAGTACTGTTACAGTGTAGTACTGTTGCAGTGTAGTACCGTTACAGTGTAGTACTGTTACAGTGTAGTACCATTACAGTGTAGTACTGTTACAGTGTAGTACTGTTGTAGTGTAGTACTGTTACAGTGTAGTACTGTTACAGTGTAGTACTGTTACAGTGTAGTACTGTTGTAGTGTAGTGCTGTTGCAGTGTAGTACTGGTGCAGTGTAGTACTGTTGCAGTGTAGTACTGTTGCAGTGTAGTGCTGTTACAGTGTAGTACTGTTACAGTGTAGTACTGTTACAGTGTAGTACTGTTGCAGTGTAGTACTGTTACAGTGTAGTACTGTTACAGTGTAGTACTGGTGCAGTGTAGTACTGTTACAGTGTAGTACTGTTGCAGTGTAGTACCATTACAGTGTAGTACTGTTACAGTGTAATATTGTTACAGTGTAGTACTGTTACAGTGTAGTACTGTTGTAGTGTAGTACTGTTACAGTGTAGTACTGTTACAGTGTAGTACTGTTACAGTGTAGTATTGGTGCAGTGTAGTACCATTACAGTGTAGTACTGTTACAGTGTAGTACTGTTACAGTGTAGTACTGTTACAGTGTAGTACTGTTGTAGTGTAGTACTGTTACAGTGTAGTACTGTTACAGTGTAGTACTGTTACAGTGTAGTATTGGTGCAGTGTAGTACTGTTACAGTGTAGTACTGTTACAGTGTAGTACTGTTACAGTGTAGTACTGTTACAGTGTAGTACCATTACAGTGTAGTACTGTTGTAGTGTAGTGCTGTTACAGTGTAGTACTGTTACAGTGTAGTACTGTTGCAGTGTAGTACCATTACAGTGTAGTACTGTTACAGTGTAGTGCTGTTACAGTGTAGTACTGTTACAGTGTAGTACTGTTACAGTGTAGTACTGTTACAGTATAGTACTGTTACAGTGTAGTACTGTTACAGTGTAGTACTGTTGTAGTGTAGTATTGGTGCAGTGTAGTACCATTACAGTGTAGTACTGTTGCAGTGTAGTACTGTTACAGTGTAGTACTGTTGAAGTGTAGTACTGTTGCAGTGTAGTACCGTTGCAGGGTCAACAGCGGTTTGCTCTTTGGAGACACTCTTCCGTGCCATAGGAATGTGGAATTTCCACCGCCTGGCTCTGCAGGGCCGCTGTTAAACCAAGCGGAGTGTTCATTGGGTGAAGTCTTCTCGTGTCGATTACAACCCCTGCCTCTGTACTACCCACCGTTCCCCCCCCCCCCCCCTCCCCGTTCAGAAGTTCAACCTGACCCTTGTGGACTTGGTGGTCGTGACGTACAAATACGGCAGTGCCCTGGTGGACACCAGCAACCTTGAGGTACGGGCGACACCTTTTCCCCGTGCGGGTGTTGAACTTCTTTTTCACGTCTGTGGTGAAATAATCGATTAAAATAACGGCATACACACGTTGCGATTGCAACGCAGGCAATCGAAACGTCGTCATCATCGTCATCATCATCAGGTACAAATGAAAGGGAAAACAAACCTAGTAAACTTAGTTATACCAGTAAAACACCTTTGGTTGCGAGGAGCATAATTCGTTTCGGAAACGTGTTTGTAATCCAAAGCACTCGTATATCAAAGCACAACGTACATCAGTTGTGATCACGTGACGCCCGGCAGTACAAAGCGTGTACACGTACTACTACTCGTGTTGCAAGACCCTCGCTCGTTTATCAAATTGTTTTTTTTAAATAGTGTAGTGTATAGTGTAGTGTATAGTGTGGTATACTAGTACAGCACTAGTGTATAGTGTAGTGTATAGTGTAGTATACTAGTCCAGCACTAGTGTATAATGTAGTGTATAGTGTAGTATACTAGTACAGCACTTGTGTATAGTGTAGTGTATAGTGCAGTATACTAGTACAGCACTTGTGTATAGTGTAGTGTATAGTGTAGTATACTAGTACAGCACTAGTGTATAGTGTAGTGTATAGTGTAGTATACTAGTACAGCACTTGTGTATAGTGTAGTGTATAGTGTAGTATACTAGTACAGCACTAGTGTATAGTGTAGTGTATAGTGCAGTATACTAGTACAGCACTAGTGTATAGTGGAGTGTATAGTGTAGTATACTGGTACAGCACTAGTGTATAGTGTAGTGTATAGTGTAGTGTATAGTGTAGTGTACTAGTACAGCACTAGTGTATAGTGTAGTGTATAGTGTAGTATACTAGTACAGCACTAGTGTATAGTGTAGTGTGTAGTGTAGTATACTAGTACAGCACTAGTGTATAGTGTAGTATACTAGTACAGCACTAGTGTATAGTGTAGTGTGTAGTGTAGTATACTAGTACAGCACTAGTGTATAGTGTAGTGTATAGTGTAGCACACTGGTTGTATGTCGGAGAGCAAAGCCACAACATTTACAATCTGAGCACGACGTTTCGCCAGTAATTACAACCGGCTTCATCAGGCGACAGCCAGATTTGCGGAGAAGTCCACCTTTAATTGCAGTAGAGCGCCTCCCGGTTAGCACGGTTGGCTACGTTATGGTCCGAAAGAAGTTCTTTGTCTTTGGGTTGGTGGGTGGGTGGCTGAGTGGGTGAGTGGGTGGCTGAGTGGCTGAGTGGGTGGCTGAGTGGGTGGCTGAGTGGGTGGCTGAGTGGGTGAGTGGGTGGCTGAGTGGGTGGGTGGGTGACTGAGTGGGTGAGTGGGTGGGTGGGTGGCTGAGTGGGTGAGTGAGTGAGTGAGTGGCTGAGTGGGTGAGTGGGTGAGTGGGTGGGTGGGTGGCTGAGTGGGTGAGTGAGTGAGTGGGTGGCTGAGTGGGTGAGTGGGTGGCTGAGTGGGTGAGTGGCTGAGTGAGTGGGTGGCTGAGTGGGTGACTGAGTGATGGGGCTTATGCCACTGTGCAGCTGCTGTCAGACTGTGGAACAACTCTTTGTGCCTTTGGCAATAAGACAATCGGAGTCGTTAGAGATGTTTACATCCTGTCTTGTGGGTGGTGGGTGAGTGTGCGGGTGGGGAGAGGGTGGTGTATCGGTTAGCGCTACGAGCACGAAGACCCAGGTTCGATTCCCGCTCACGGCCAACACCGGTGACGATTTTCGGAACCGGTCCTGGGCCCTCCCCTAGGTCGACTCAGCCTCAAATGAGTACCCGGTGCGATGTGTAAACATCGCCACTCGGGAGACAAAGGCGGCCGGGCGTGGTGCTGGCCACCCACCCCCTCGTGTGCCGTGCCGGCCTTCATAGGTGCTCGCTAGCAGCGCTTGCCCCTACAGTCTGCTAAGGCTACACGGGGGGATCTTTGTCTTTGTGTGGGTGAGTTAGTGGGTGACTGAGTAAGGTAGTCGGTTAGTGATGGAACATATGGCAATGTAGCCCTAGACTATGGAACCATGCTCTGCCTTTTCTAACAAGAGAATCACAGTGGTGTGTTATTTATTCATGCTTTTATTTAACTCACTCTGTCTGTCGTTGTAGCTCAATGTTAACCCCACTTCCCAATGTGGTATCGACTTCAAACTTGGTATACTTATGTCATACTGATGACAATAACTATATTATATCATTACAAATAAAAAATAAAAAAAATTCAACGTTATTTTTTATATGTTAGATGTTTCGGTTTGGGTCTAATTGTCCACGCTCAACTCACGTTGGCTGTGATTGGCCACGGTCCCCCTTACATCGTGGCAAGTTTCAGGGGCCACTTCCTGGAGTCGTGGTGGAGTTGTTACATTACTAGTACGGCACATTTCATTAAAGCGTGTTTTAAAATGTTTTTTTAAATATCACTTATTAAGTGTGTGTCTTTAAATTGGGCCTTCACCCACCCGCCTAGTTGTGGCTGTTTACCCGGCAGGTTCTGGGTGGGTGAGTGAGTGCGTGGGTAATTGGTTCACCGAGTGAGTGGATGAGCGAGTCGGTGAGTGAGTTGGTGAGCGGATGAGTGAGTGGGTGTGTGGGTGGGTGAGTGGATGAGTAAGTGAGTGGGTGGGTAGCTGAGTGAGTGAGTCGATAAGCGAGTCGGTGAGTGAGTGGATGAGCGGATGAGTGAGTGGGTGTGTGGGTGGGTGAGTGGATGAGTAAGTGAGTGGGTGGGTAGCTGAGTGAGTGAGTGGATGAGCGAGTCGGCGAGTGAGTGGATGAGTGGATGAGCGGATGAGTGAGTGGGTGTGTGGGTGGGTGAGTGGATGAGTAAGTGAGTGGGTGGGTAGCTGAGTGAGTGAGTGGATGAGCGAGTCGGTGAGTGAGTGGATGAGTGGATGAGCGGATGAGTGAGTGGGTGTGTGGGTGGGTGAGTGGATGAGTAAGTGAGTGGGTGGGTAGCTGAGTGAGCGAGCGAGTGGATGAGCGAGTGGGCGAGTGGATGAGTGAGCGGGTGAGTGAGTAAATTGACCTTTACCCCCCACAAGTTATGCCCGTGTACCCAGCCGGTTCTGTTTAATCCCTGGCTCTCCTTACACGGCGCATCGGTGCGATCTACGGCTGGACCGCCAATATTATTATTCCCTCCGCCGTGACCCCGTGACCCCTGTGGTGCCGCCCCCCCCGCCACCAGGAGCTGCAGGAGGCTGAGTCGTGCTTCTTGAACATCATCGAGGCCTACCACGCGGCACGCTGCAACAGCCTCGCCTACTACGGCCTGGGCCGTGTCTACGTGCGGCAGAACCGGTGAGCACCGTAACCCTGGAGGGGGGGGGGGCGGGGGGATCTGGCTCTCTCCCTCTGTGCGTCGTGAGCGTTGGGCGAGCGTTGGGTGAGCGTTGGGGGTGAGCGTTGGGGGTGAGCGTTGGGTGAGCGTTGGGCGAGCCTTGGGCGAGCGTTGGGTGAGCGTTGGGCGAGCGTTGGGTGAGCGTTGGGCGAGTGTTGGGGGTGAGCGTTGGGTGAGCGTTGGGCGAGCGTTGGCTGAGCCTTGGGCGAGCGTTGGGCGAGCCTTGGGTGAGCGTTGGCTGAGCCTTGGGCGAGCGTTGGGCGAGCCTTGGGTGAGCGTTGGGCGAGCGTTGGGCGAGCGTTGGGTGAGCGTTGGGTGAGCCTTGGGGGTGAGCGTTGGGGGCGAGCGTTGGGCGAGCGTTGGGCGAGCGTTGGGTGAGCCTTGGGGGTGAGCGTTGGGGGCGAGCGTTGGGCGAGCGTTGGGTGAGCCTTGGGGGCGAGCGTTGGGCGAGCGTTGGGCGAGCGTTGGGTGAGCCTTGGGGGCGAGCGTTGGGCGAGCCTTGGGTGAGCCTTGGGGGCGAGCGTTGGGCGAGCGTTGGGTGAGCCTTGGGGGCGAGCGTTGGGCGAGCGTTGGGCGAGCGTTGGGTGAGCCTTGGGTGAGCCTTGGGGGCGTTTGTTGGGCGAGCCTCGGGTGAGCCTTGGGGGCGAGCGTTGGGTGAGCGTTGGGCGAGCCTTGGGGGTGAGCGTTGGGTGAGTGTTGGGTGAGCCTTGGGTGAGCCTTGGGGGCGTTCGTTGGGTGAGCGCGCGAGGCCGCGTTGGCCGGGCCACGCAACCTTGGCCGGGCCACGCCAACCCTGGCCGGGCCACGCAACTCCGCACGCCCATCCACGGCGTCTCGTCCCCCGAGCGGCTTCTGTTCGCCCGAGTGGAAGGGCAGCCAAACGGGCACGGCACGGGCTGCAGAAGAGACGGGCTCACGTGCGAGAGCTCGGTGGGGGCTAGCGGCACGAGTTGGGTGAGCGGCGCGGTGCTCGCAGAAGGGGGGCATGGGTTTCCCGACGCTGCGGAGGCCAGGAGAGACGTGGAGCCGAGCGGACTCGCGAGATGAGCGGTACCGGTGGCAAGATCGCCCTCCCAACAACAGCGGAGAGGCGTGGGAGGGTGGCGGGGGAGCGAGCGAGCGAGCGGAGCGGAGCGGATTGCAACGCCGACGGTCGGACTGCTCCGTGAGCTCCTTTGCCGGCGGCGAGCTTTCCGACGCCACCGCCCGGCGCCCGGTGGTGGCGCGCCGAGACGTCGCGCGACCGGGGAGCGGAGGTTTTGGAATGGCGCCCGCAGGTTCCAGGCGGCGCTGGCGCCGCTGAGCAAGGCGCTGACGATGGTGCGGCAGGACATGGTGCCGGCGCTGCTGTGCTGGCCGTACAGCGCCAGCGAGGTGGACGAGACGAGGCCCGGCCGCCTGGCGGTGAGTGGGTGTGGGTGGGTGGGTGTGTGGGTGTGGGTGGGGGTGTGGGTGGGTGGGTGGGTGTGTGGGTGGGGGTGTTGGTGGATGGGGGTGTTGGTGGGTGGGTGTGTAGGTGGGTGGGTGGGTGTGTAGGTGGGTGGGTGTGTAGGTGGGTGTGTGTGGGATGTGTGTGGGTGTGTAGGTGTGTGGGTGGGTGGGTGTGTGGGTGGGTGGGTGTGTGGGTGGGTGGGTGTGTGTGTGGGTGGGTGTGTGTGTGGGTGGGTGTGTGTGTGGGTGGGTGGGTGTGGGTGGGTGGGTGGGTGGGTGTGTGGGTGGGTGGGGGTGTTGGTGGATGGGTAGGTGGGTGGGTGGGTGGGGGTGTAGGTGGGTGGGTGGGTGTGTGGGATGTGTGTGGGATGTGTGTGGGATGTGTGTGGGTGTGTAGGTGGGTGGGTGTGTGGGTGTGTAGGTGGGTGGGTGTGTAGGTGGGTGGGTGTGTGGGTGGGTGGGTGTGTGGGTGTGTAGGTGGGTGGGTGTGTGGTTGTGTAGGTTGGTGGGTGTGTAGGTGTGTAGGTTGGTGGGTGTGTAGGTTGATGGGTGTGTGGGTGTGTAGGTGGATGGGTGCGTGGGTGGTAGGTGGGTGTGTAGGTGGGTGGGTGTGTAGGTGGGTGTGTGGGTAGGTGGGTGGGTGGGTGTGTGGGTGGGTGTGTAGGTGGGTGGGTGTGTAGGTGGGTGGGTGGGATGTGTGTGGGTGTGTGGGTGGGTGTGTAGGTGGGTGGGTGTGTAGGTGGGTGGGTGTGTAGGTGTGTGGGATATGTGTGGGTGGGTGTGTACGTGGGTGGGTGTGTAAGTGGGATGTGTGTGGGTGGGATGTGTGTGGGTGGGTGTGTACGTGGGTGGGTGTGTAGGTGGGTGGGTGTGTAGGTGGGTGGGATGTGTGTGGGTGGGTGGGTGTGTGGGATGTGTGTGGGTGTGTTGGTAAGTGTGTAGGTTTGTTTGTCGGTGTGTGGGGGTGTGTGTGTGGCCTCAAGGTGCACATAGCCTGGCACAAGCGTCGTGGTGACGTCACCGCCACTTAGCGGCGAATAGCGGTTGTTGTTGTGTGTGGGTGTGTAGTGGGGGGGAGCGATAGTGTAGCGCTACGTTGCGCTATGAACCTGGCGACCCGGGTTCGATTCCCGCTCACGGCCAACACCAGTGACGATTATCTGAACCGGTCCTGGGCCTCCCCTAGGTCGACTCAGCCTCAAATGAGTACCTGGTGCGGTGTGTAAACATCGCCACTAGGGAGACAAAGGCGGTCGGGCGTGATGCTGGCCACCCACCCCCTCGTAGTACCGTTCCGGCCTTCATAGGTGCTCGCTAACAGCACTTGCCCCTACAGTCTGTTAAGGCTACACGGGGGATTTTTGTCTTTATCTTTGTAGTGGGCAGCGGTGGTGTAGCCGCTAGCGCTACGCTACGAACCTGGCGGACCCGCCTTCCATTCCCGCTCACGTCCAACACCGGTGGCGATTATCTGAACCCGTTCCCGGGCCCTCCCCTAGGTCGACTCGGCCTCGAACGAGTACGCCTGGTGTAGCGGTGCGTAGCAAACATCGACCACCGGGGAGACTAAAAGGCGGGGCCGGGCCGCGGCGCTTGGCCACCCACCCACCCCTCCTCTCGTGTGCCGTGCCGGGTAGCCTTCCGAGGGCGGCGCTGCCACTCGCTTGACAGCACTTGCCCCTTACAGTGTGTCGAGGCTACGCGGGGGGATCTTTGTCCCTTGCAGGCGCTGGTCGACGAGACGCTTCGCCTGTGCCGCTACCCTCCGAGCCCCGACGCCGTCTGCCGCTACGCCGGCTGCGAGGGCTTCTACAAGCTGAGCATCTACTTCACCGACCCCGACTTCAAGGTGTGCCCCCCCCCCCCCCGCCCCCCCCCGCCCCCCCCCGCCCCCCCCCGCCCCCCCCCGCCCCCCGCCGCCCCCCGCCTCGCCTTCCGCCTGCGAGCACGGGGGGGGGGGTGGGGGGGTGGAGGCTCGCAGCTCCGTTGGGTTGCTCGGATTCTCTGACCTCCACGACCTTTCGTTCCCCCCCTCCCCCACCGTGTCCCCCCCACCGTGTCCCCCCCCACCTCCCCATCTCGAATTGACCACGTTCTGTTTACGTGACAACCCTTGCTGGTTGGTTGTGTCGGGTGGTGGCGGGGTTTAACGACACAACAACATTGATATATATATTTACGGGATCTAACCCAAAAAACAAAACCTCCATTGAGTCTGTTAAGGCTACGGGGGGGGGGGGGGGGGGTGGGGCCTCAGTGCACTCACCGTCACCACCACCGTCACCACCACCACCACCGTCACCACCATCACCACCACAATCACCGCCACCACCACCACCGTCACCACCACCACCGTCACCCCCACCATCATCACCACCACCATCACCACCACCACCACCACCACCGTCACCACCACCGTCACCACCACAATCACCGTCACCACCGCCACCACCGCCGCCACCACCGCCAGTGACGATCACCTGTGCCCCGTTGCTGCCACCGCCGTGCATCACTTAGCCCCAGCAGCCTGTCAAGGCTGTCTCCGTGGTGTTGGTGGTGGTGGTGGCGGTGGTGGTGGCGGTGGTGGCGGTGGTGGTGGTGGTGGTGGTGGTGATGGTGGCGGTGGTGGTGATGGTGATGGTGGTGACGGTGGCGGGGTGGTGGTGACGGTGGTGGTGGCGGTGATGGTGGCGGTGATGGTGGTGGTGGTGATGGTGGCGGTGATGGTGGTGGTGGTGATGGTGGCGGTGGTGGTGATGGTGGTGGTGGTGGCGGTGGTGATGGTGATGGTGGTGATGGTGGTGGTGATGGTGGTGGTGATGGTGGTGGTGATGGTGGTGGTGATGGTGGTGGTGGTGATGGTGGCGGTGACGGTGGTGGTGGTGGTGGTGTTGGTGATGATGGTGGTGTTGGTGACGGTGTTGGTGGTGTTGGTGTTGGTGACGTGTTTGTGTTTGTGTCGTCGTGGTGGTGGTGCCCAGGGCTTCGTGCGGCTTTGCTGCTCGCTGCGCTGCTGTGTGGAGTTCCACCCGGCCTGCTGGAAGAAACTGAAGGCGGCAGATTTTGCCGACGTCGGCGACAAGGTGGGGGGTCGGGGGGGGGCCCGCCGGGGGTTGGTGGATCGCGGTGGGATGGGAGGCGGGGCGGGGGCGGAAGCCTCGCGCACTTGTGTCTGTGTGTGTACCCCCGTGTGTCACCGTGTGCGTGTGTCTGTGTACCCGCACGTGTGCGTGTGTCACCGTGTGCGTGTGTCTGTGTACCCGCACGTGTGCGTGTGTCACCGTGTGTCACCGTGTGTCACCGTGTGTCACCGTGTCTGTGTGTGTACCCCCGTGTGTCACCGTGTGTGTGTGTGTGTATGTGTGTGTACCCGCACGTGTGCGTGTGTCACCGTGTGTGTGTGTACCCCCGTGTGTCACCGTGTGTGTGTGTGTGTCTGTGTACCCGCACGTGTGCGTGTGTCACCGTGTGTGTGTGTGTGTGTACCCCCGTGTGTCACCGTGTGTGTGTGTGTATGTGTGTGTACTCGCACGTGTGCGTGTGTCACCGTGTGTGTGTGTACCCCCGTGTGTCACCGTGTGTGTGTATGTGTGTGTACCCGCACGTGTGCGTGTGTCACCGTGTGTGTGTGTACCCCCGTGTGTCACCGTGTGGGTGTGTGTGTGTCTGTATGCGGGGGGGAGCGGTGGTGTAGCGGTTAGCGCTACGCTGCGCTATGCACCTCGCGAGCCGGGTTCGATTCCCGCTCACGGCCAACTCCCGGTGACGATTATCTGAACCGGTCCTGGGCCTCCCCTGGGTCGACTCAGCCTCAAATGAGTAACCTGGTGCGGTGGATAAAAACACTGGCGAGACTGGTGCTGGCCACCCACCCCTCCCACGTGTGCCGTGCCGGCCTTCATAGGTGGTGCTGCTGCTCGCTAACAGCACTTGCCCCTGCAGTCTGTCAAGGCCACACGGGGGATCTTTATCTTTGTGCGTGCGTGTACCCCGGCGTGTGTGTGTGTGCGTGCGTGCGTGTGTGTACCCCGGCGTGTACGCAGGAGTTCCTGGGCCACTGCTGTCTCACCCCGGACTGCAGGGGCCGCATGCATAAAATCATCATCTTCGGTTCGGATGGCGTCATCAAATACGAGGTGACGCACGGGGGGGTGGGTTGTGGGTGTTGTGGGTTCAGCTCGGATTCAGGGTGGTGGTGAGAGCTGTGGGTGGTGATGACCGGCCAACCCATGGCACCTGGGGCCTGTAGCCGTGACCACCTCCTGCACCTAGCCTGGCACAGCAGAGACAGCCCATGGCACCTGGGGCCTGTAGCCGTGACCACCTCCTGCACCTAGCCTGGCACAGCAGAGACAGCCCATGGCACCTGGGGCCTGTACCCGTGACCACCTCCTGCACCTAGCCTGGCACAGCAGAGACAGCCCATGGCACCTGGGGCCTGTACCCGTGACCACCTCCTGCACCTAGCCTGGCACAGCAGAGACAACCCATGGCACCTGGGGTCTGGCCCCGTGACCACCTCCTGCACCTAGCCTGGCACAGCAGAGACAGCCCATGGCACCTGGGGCCTGTACCCGTGACCACCTCCTGCACCTAGCCTGGCACAGCAGAGACAACCCATGGCACCTGGGGTCTGGCCCCGTGACCACCTCCTGCACCTAGCCTGGCACAGCAGAGACAGCCCATGGCACCTGGGGTCTGTACCCGTGACCACCTCCTGCACCTAGCCTGGCACAGCAGAGACAACCCATGGTACCTGGGGTCTGTACCCGTGACCACCTCCTGCACCTAGCCTGGCACAGCAGAGACAGCCCATGGCACCTGGGGTCTGTACCCGTGACCACCTCCTGCACCTAGCCTGGCACAGCAGAGACAGCCCATGGCACCTGGGGTCTGTACCCGTGACCACCTCCTGCACCTAGCCTGGCACAGCAGAGACAGCCCATGGCACCTGGGGCCTGTACCCGTGACCACCTCCTGCACCTAGCCTGGCACAGCAGAGACAACCCATGGCACCTGGGGTCTGTACCCGTGACCACCTCCTGCACCTAGCCTGGCACAGCCGGTAATTAAAACAACTAGCGTCAGGCCGGCAGCCAGCGTTGGATAATATTGCTCGCGAAAGCCGGACGCCTTAGGTGCGTGCCTCCCCTAGGCTTTAAATGTGAGTCCGCTTTGCAAGCATCAGCACTGGGGGGGGGGGATGGGGGGGCAGACAAAGATCGGCCGGGCGTGGTGCTGGCCACCCACCCACCTCGTGTGCCGTGCCGGCCTTCCGTGTCGCTGCTGCTGCTGCTACTCGCTAACAGCACTTGCCCCAGGCAGTCTGTTTAAAGGCTACCCGGGTGCTCTTTGTCTTTGTAGTTTGAGGTGACCGTCGAGAGAGAGAGACCACCACAACGCCCGTGCATCAAGCAGCGAGCCATCAGGTGGGTGGTGGTGGTGGTGGTGGCGACGGTGGTGGTGATGGTGGTGGTGACGGTGGTGGTGGTGGTGGTGATGGTGGTGGTGGTGGCGGCGGTGGTGGTGGTGGTGATGGTGGTGGTGGTGGCGGCGGTGGTGGCGGCGGTGGTGGCGACGGTGGTGGCGACGGTGGTGGTGGTGGTGACGGTGGTGATGGTGACAGTGGTGGTGGTGGCGGTGGTGGTGGTAACGGTGGTGGTGCCGGTGGTGATGGGGGTGGTGATATTGATGGTGGTGGTGATAATGATACTGATGGTGGTGTGGTGATCACGATCGTGGTGGTGTGGTGATCACGATCGTGGTGGTGATCGTGATGATGATCGTGGCGGTGATCGTGATGATGATCGTGGCGGTGATGATGACGGTGGGGGTGGTGATGGTGGTTATAGCGATGGTGATGATGATGGTTGCGGTGACGATATCTTCGGCGGTGGCATTGCTGCTGGTGATGATGCCAACGATAACCGTGATTGCGGCGCTGCCAATAGAGGTCCTGATGGTGGTGGTGGTGGTGGTGATGGTGGTGATGGTGGCCGCGATGGTGGTTGTGATCGTGGTGCTGATCCTCCACCCCTCGCCCCCCCCACACCAAAACCTCAGTGCCCGCAAGCTGCATCGCAAGCTGGAGGTGAAGCAGCGCCGTGCGTGGCGCCGGCAGGAGGAGCGAGCGCGGCGCGCTGCCCAGCGCTCCGCCACCGCCGCCGCCGGCGACGACGGTGCCGGTGCCGGTGCCGGCAGGGACACCGCGCGGGAGCAGCAGGGGGGGGCCGGGCTGGAGGGGGGGGCGGCCGCCCGTCAGCATGACCGTACGTAGTCGCCGCCGGCGACGGCGACGATGATGATGATAATAACACCACCTTATTCCTCCTTGGGTCTTTAGGTAAATTCGCTTCGATAGGTTCAAAGAAATAAGACAAAAAAATAACACGAAAAATATCAAAGAAATCACAAGAAATACGGCAATTGGATCGCTTGTGCCGCGATCAAAAAAATGACCACGAAAAATATCAAAGAAATCACAAGAAATACGGCAATTGGATCGCTTGTGCCGCGATCAAAAAAATAACTCGAAAAATATCAAAGAAATCACAAGAAATACGGCAATTCGATCGCTTGTGCCGCGATCGAAATGTCGTAGTTTTTTCGTAAATTATTTTTTGGTTCCCCTTTTGTTATTTGCTTTGAGCCTATCTACGTGGTGACGTTGCCGAAAGACCCCGAAGAATACGAATTCCTGCATTCGCGAAAGCTTCACGTCAAGATTTAATAATGCCTTGCTAGGTATTGTAATGACTGCGGTGCGTTCACAGTTGTGGTTGTAGCCCTGTTGTTTGTAACGTTACACCCCCGGTGGCGGTTGCCTCCAGCCCCAGTTTTATCTATGACAAAAGTGTTCACGCCGTTAGGAACGACAAAAAAAATTAGCCTGCTTCAAGTGAGGCTGCTGCACTCAGAAGGGAACAGCGCGGAAGCGGATGTCACAGAGCTGCCTCTGAGATCCCTTGTTCTTCAAGTGACGCTCTGGCACACTCAGAACGGAACCCGTGGAAGCGGATATCACAGAGCTGCCTCTGAGACCCCACCTCGTTCTTCAAGTGACGCTCTGGCACACTCAGAACGGAACAGCGTGGAAGCGGATATCCCAGAGCTGCCTCTGAGACCCCATCTCGTTCTTCAAGTGACGCTCTGGCACACTCAGAACGGAACCCGTGGAAGCGGATATCACAGAGCTGCCTCTGAGACCCCATCTTGTTCTTCAAGTGACGTTCACTAGGAACGGAACCCGTGGAAGTGGATATCACAGAGCTGCCTCTGAGACCCCATCTTGTCCTTCAAGTGACGCTCTGGCACACTCAGAACGGAACCCGTGGAAGCGGATATCACAGAGCTGCCTCTGAGACCCCATCTTGTCCTTCAAGTGACGCTCTGGCACACTCAGAACGGAACCCGTGGAAGCGGATATCCCAGAGCTGCCTCTGAGGCCCCATCTCGTTCTTCAAGTGACGCTCTGGCACACTCAGAACGGAACAGCGTGGAAGCGGATATCACAGAGCTGCCTCTGAGATCCCTTCTTGTCCTTCAAGTGACGTTCTGGCACACTCAGAATGTAACCCGTGGAAGCGGATATCACAGAGCTGCCTCTGAGATCCCTTGTTGTCCTTCAAGTGACGCTCTGGCACACTCAGAACGGAACAGCACGGAAGCGGATATCACAGAGCTGCCTCTGAGACCCCATCTTGTTCTTCAAGTGACGTTCACTCAGAACGGAACCCGTGGAAGCGGATATCACAGAGCTGCCTCTGAGACCCCACCTTGTTCAAGTGACGTTTACTCAGAACGGAACCCGTGGAAGCGGATATCACAGAGCTGCCTCTGAGATCCATTCTTGTCCTTCAAGTGACGCTCTGGCACACTGAGAAAGGAACAGCGTGGAAGCGGATATCCCAGAGCTGCCTCTGAGATCCCTTCTTGTTCTTCAAGTGACGTTTACTCAGAACGGAACCCGTGGAAGCGGATATCACAGAGCTGCCTCTGAGATCCCTTCTTGCTCTTCAAGTGACGTTCACTCAGAACGGAACAGTGTCGAAGCGGATATCCCAGAGCTGCCCCTCCTACAAGTGAGACTCTTTCCACTCTCTTCATCTCTCCTCGCCTCCCAATCATCTCCCACCCTCATCTCCCCCCCCCCCCCCACCTCATCCGCCCGTCGTCATCACCGCCCCCCCCCCCCTCTCTCCGCCCCCCCCCCCCCCCCACCACCTCCTTCCCCCCACCCCCACCCCCCGACCCCGAGCAGCAGACGAGGCTCTGGACCACGTGGTGCGGCAGATCTCGTCCCAGCGCTCCCTCCTGCTGCGCTGCTTCTCCGGCTCGGGCCGGCGCCGTCTGCTGGGCCGTCGCCACGGCCTCCTGCGCTGCCTGGCGCTCCGCGGCGCCGTGGCCCCCGCGGAGCTCCGCGCCATCGCGCCGCGGTTCACGCTGCCGCTAACCACGGCCACGGCCACGGCAGCCACGGCCACGGCAGCCACGGCCACGGCCACGGCCGCGGCCGCGGGACAACGCCGAGGCGACGGCGGCGACGACGGCGGCGGCCGCGACGAGGAGGAGGAGGAGGAGGATCCCTACGACGTGCAGGAGGACGAGGAGGATGTTGACGACGACGACGAGGAGGAGGGGGAGGAGGAGGAGGAGGATGATGATGAGGATGTCGTCGATGAGGATGGTGGCGAAGGTGGCGGCGAAGGTGAGACCCGGGTGGCGGGGGAAGGTCGCGCGGGGGGTTGAATGGAGGTGCGGTTGTGTGGTGGTGGTGGTGGTGTGAGTGTGCGGTTGTGTGGTGGTGGTGGTGGTGTGAGTGTGCGGTTGTGTGGTGGTGGTGCTGTGAGTGTGTGGTGGTGGTGGTGTGAGTGTGCGGTTGTGTGGTGGTGGTGTGATTGTGCGGTTGTGTGGTGGTGGTGTGAGTGTGTGGTTGTGTGGTGGTGGTAATGTGTGGTGGCGATGTGCGGTTGTGGTGTTGGCGGTGTGCGGTTGTGACGGTGGTGGTGGTGGTGGTGGTGTGACTGCAGGGGCAGCGGGGCGCCTGCTGTCCCTGTTCGTGACCGACAGCGACCGTGTCCGTGCACGGCGCTTCGTCTGGGCCCTCGCCTCCTGGTGCCGGCGCCGCCTGCACGCCGACACTCGCCTTGCCGGGTGGGCCACGTGGCTGGACAGCGCCGGTACGCGGACACACGGACACGCGGATACACAGACACACGGACACACAGATACACGGACATGCGGATACACAGACACACAGACACACAGACACACGGACACACAGATACACGGACACGCAGATACACGGACACACAGACACACAGATACATGGACACACAGATACACGGACACACAGATACACAGACACACGGACATGCGGATACACGGACACACAGACACACAGATACACGGCGTCATCCTCTATCTCCGAGTCACCCCCCCGCCTCTCTCCGAGTCGTCCGCTGTCTCTGCACGAGAGCTAGCCAGCTCTGTGCGGTGGCGGTGGTTCACGAGTTGGCCTCGTCCCTTCATTCAAAGTCCACGCCGGGGGGGCGTGGGGGGTGACCTGTTGTCTCTGTGCCACAGGGCTCAAGGTGAGCAAGTCTTTCCTGCAGACGTACCAGGACCTGCTGGAGGCCGTGGACCTCTCACCCCTCCGGCATCACCTCACCAAGCGCAAGGTGAGCGACATTGTCATCGCCATAGCCGTCGTGTGTCACTTGTGTATTGATATCGATGCTACCCACCTCTATAGCTACCCACCCACTAATAACCACCCTGCCAGCCACCCATACCCACCTATACCCACGCACCCATACCCAGCTATACCCACCCACCTATACCCACCCATACCCACCTATACCCACCCACCTATACCCACCCATACCCACCCATACCCACCCATACCCACCCACCTATACCCACCTATACCCAGCCACCCATACCCACCTATACCCACCCACCTATACCCACCTATACCCATCCACCTATACCCACCTATACCCATCCACCTATACCCACCCACCTATACCCACCCATACCCACCCATACCCACCCACCCATACCCACCCACCCATGCCCACCGACCTATACCCACCCATGCCCACCTATACCCACCCACCTATACCCACCCATACCCACCTATACCCACCCACCTATACCCACCCACCTAAACCCACCCACCCCTACCCACCCATCTAAACCCACCCACCTAAACCCACCCACCCACACCCACCCACACCCACCCACACCCACACCCACCCAGCGCACGCGAGGCTCTAAACCCCGTCCGGGTCTCTCTCTCTCTCTCCCTCTCTCTCTCTCCGCGTCGCCTCCCTCCAGGTGTTGACGGCCGACGATTTGAAGCGACTGCTGCCCGCGAGCGGCGCCGGCGCCGGCGGGGGTTGGCGCGGCGTCGTGCGCCTGCTGCTGGGCAAACCGGCGGAGGTGGCGCGGGAGTTCGTGTGGCTGCTGGCCGAGCGGTCGCCGCTCTTCCCGTCGCTGGGGCACGCGCTCGACACCTACTTTAGCATAATGGGTGCGTCGCAGTGCGGAGGCGGTACGCGTGCACGTGTATAGAGACGCGTGTACGTGTGTTAAACACGTGTATAGAGACGTGTGTACGTGCGCTAGACACGTATAGAGACGCGTGTACGTGTGTTAAACACGTGTATAGAGACGCGTGTACGTGTGTTAAACACGTGTATAGAGACGTGTGTACGTGCGCTAGACACGTATAGAGACGCGTGTACGTGTGTTAAACACGTGTATAGAGACGCGTGTACGTGTGTTAAACACGTGTATAGAGACGTGTGTACGTGCGCTAGACACGTATAGAGACGCGTGTACGTGTGTTAAACACGTGTATAGAGACGCGTGTACGTGTGTTAAACACGTGTACAGAGACTTGTGTACGTGCGTTAAACACGTGTACAGAGACGTGTGTACGTGCGTTAAACACGTGTATAGAGACTCGTGTACGTGTGTTAAACACGTGTACAGAGACGTGTGTACGTGTGTTAAACACGTGTATAGAGACGCGTGTACGTGTGTTAAACACGTGTATAGAGACAGTGTATAGAGACGCGTTTAGAGACGTGTGTACGTGTGTTAAACACGTGTATAGAGACGTGTGTACGTGTGTTAAACACGTACACACGTCTCTATACATGTGTTAAACACGTGTATAGAGACGTGTGTACATGTGTTAAACACGTGTATAGAGACGCGTTTAGAGACGTGTGTACGTGCGCTAAACACGTGTATAGAGACGCGTGTACGTGTGTTAAACACGTGTATAGAGACGCGTGTACATGTGTTAAACACGTGTATAGAGACGCGTGTACGTGTGTTAAACACGTACACGCATCTCTATACGTGTGTTAAACACGTGTATAGAGACACGTGTACGTGTGTTAAACACGTGTATAGAGACGCATGTACGTGTGTTAAACACGTGTATAGAGACGCGTGTACGTGTGTTAAACACGTGTATAGAGACGCATGTACGTGTGTTAAACACGTGTATAGAGACGCGTGTACGTGTGTTAAACACGTGTATAGAGACGCGTGTACGTGTGTTAAACACGTGTATAGAGACGCGTGTACATGTGTTAAACACGTGTATAGAGACGCGTGTACGTGTGTTAAACACGTGTATAGAGACGCATGTACGTGTGTTAAACACGTGTATAGAGACGCGTGTACGTGTGTTAAACACGTGTATAGAGACGTGTGTACGTGTGTTAAACACGTGTATAGAGACGCGTGTACGTGTGTTAAACACGTGTATAGAGACGCGTGTAGAGACGTGTGTACGTGTGTTAAACACGTGTATAGAGACGCGTGTACGTGTGTTAAACACGTACACGCGTCTCTATACACGTGTGTTAAACACGTGTATAGAGACGCGTGTACGTGTGTTAAACACGTACACGCGTCTCTATACACGTGTGCTAAACACGTGTATAGAGACGCGTGTACGTGTGTTAAACACGTGTATAGAGACTCGTGTACGTGTGTTAAACACGTGTATAGAGACGTGTGTACGTGTGTTAAACACGTGTATAGAGACGCGTGTACGTGTGTTAAACACGTGTATAGAGACGTGTGTACGTGTGTTAAACACGTGTATAGAGACGCGTGTACGTGTGTTAAACACGTGTATAGAGACGCGTGTACATGTGTTAAACACGTGTATAGAGACGTGTGTACGTGTGTTAAACACGTGTATAGAGACGTGTGTACGTGTGTTAAACACGTGTATAGAGACGCGTGCACGTGTGTTAAACACGTACACGCGTCTCTATACGTGTGTTAAACACGTGTATAGAGACGTGTGTACGTGTGTTAAACACGTGTATAGAGACGCGTGTACGTGTGTTAAACACGTGTATAGAGACGTGTGTACGTGTGTTAAACACGTGTATAGAGACGTGTGTACGTGTGTTAAACACGTGTATAGAGACGCGTGTACGTGTGTTAAACACGTGTATAGAGACGTGTGTACGTGTGTTAAACACGTGTATAGAGACGTGTGTACGTGTGTACATGTGTTAAACACGTGTATAGAGACGCGTGTACGTGTGTTAAACACGTGTATAGAGACGCGTGTACGTGTGTTAAACACGTGTATAGAGACGTGTGTACATGTGTTAAACACGTGTATAGAGACGTGTGTACGTGTGTTAAACACGTGTATAGAGACGCGTATACGTGTGTTAAACACGTGTATAGAGACGCGTGTACGTGTGTTAAACACGTGTATAGAGATGCGTGTACGTGTGTTAAACACGTGTATAGAGACGTGTGTACATGTGTTAAACACGTGTATAGAGACATGTGTACGTGTGTTAAACACGTGTATAGAGACGCGTGTACGTGCGCTAAACACGTGTATAGAGACGCGTGTACGTGTGTTAAACACGTGTATAGAGACGCGTATACGTGTGTTAAACACGTGTATAGAGACGTGTGTACATGTGTTAAACACGTGTATAGAGACGCGTGTACGTGTGTTAAACACGTGTATAGAGACGTGTGTACGTGTGTTAAACACGTGTATAGAGACGCGTGTACGTGTGTTAAACACGTGTATAGAGACATGTGTACGTGTGTTAAACACGTGTATAGAGACGTGTGCACGTGTGTTAAACACGTGTATAGAGACGCGTATACGTGTGTTAAACACGTGTATAGAGACGCGTGTACGTGTGTTAAACACGTGTATAGAGACGTGTGTACGTGTGTTAAACACGTGTATAGAGACGCGTGTACGTGTGTTAAACACGTGTATAGAGACGTGTGTACGTGTGTTAAACACGTGTATAGAGACGCGTGTACGTGTGTTAAACACGTGTATAGAGACGTGTGTACGTGTGTTAAACACGTGTATAGAGACGTGTGTACATGTGTTAAACACGTGTATAGAGACGCGTGTACATGTGTTAAACACGTGTATAGAGACGTGTGTACGTGTGTTAAACACGTGTATAGAGACGTGTGTACGTGTGTTAAACACGTGTATAGAGACGCGTGTACGTGTGTTAAACACGTGTATAGAGACGTGTGTACGTGTGTTAAACACGTACACACGTACACACGTCTCTATACGTGTGTTAAACACGTGTATAGAGACACGTGTACGTGTGTTAAACACGTACACGCGTCTCTATACGTGTGTTAAACACGTGTATAGAGACGTGTGTACGTGTGTTAAACACGTGTATAGAGACGTGTGTACGTGTGTTAAACACGTGTATAGAGACGCGTGTACGTGTGTTAAACACGTGTATAGAGACGTGTGTACGTGTGTTAAACACGTGTATAGAGACGCGTGTACATGTGTTAAACACGTGTATAGAGACGCGTGTACATGTGTTAAACACGTGTATAGAGACGTGTGTACGTGTGTTAAACACGTGTACAGAGACGTGTGTACGTGTGTTAAACACGTGTACAGAGACGTGTGTACGTGTGTTAAACACGTGTATAGAGACGTGTGTACGTGTTAAACACGTGTACAGAGACGTGTGTACGTGTGTTAAACACGTACACACGTCTCTATACGTGTGTTAAACACGTGTATAGAGACGTGTGTACGTGTGTTAAACACGTGTATAGAGACGCGTGTACGTGTGTTAAACACGTGTATAGAGACGCGTGTACGTGTGTTAAACACGTGTATAGAGACGTGTGTACATGTGTTAAACACGTGTATAGAGACGTGTGTACATGTGTTAAACACGTGTATAGAGACGTGTGTACGTGTGTTAAACACGTGTATAGAGACGTGTGTACGTGTGTTAAACACGTGTATAGAGACGCGTGTACGTGTGCTAAACACGTGTATAGAGACGCGTGTACGTGTGTTAAACACGTGTATAGAGACGTGTGTACGTGTGTTAAACACGTGTATAGAGACGCGTGCAGGCAAAGATCGCCCGCATAGCCTCAACGGACTGTAGGGGTAATTGCCGCTAGCGGGTAGCACCTATATCATTCAGTACGCGCACGTGCGCTAAACACGCACACATACACACAGACAGAGAGATGCGTGAAGACAAAGGTCACCCGCATAGCCTCACCCAGACTGTCGGGGCAAGTGCTGCTAGCGGGTAGCACCTGTCACCTATCAAGGCTGGCAAGGCACACGAGGGGCTGGGTGGCCAGCACCATGCCCCGCCCCCTTTATCTCCCCCTAGTAATGATGTTGACTCACTGTGCGTGTCTCCAAGTGTATCTTCATCCCCCTGTCTCTCTCTCCCCGTGTGTCTCTCTCTCCCCTTGTCTCTCTTTCTGTCTCTCCGTGTGTCTCTCTGTCTCTCCCTGTGTCTCTGTCTCTCCCTGTGTCTCTCCCTGTGTGTCTCTCTCCCTGTGTGTCTCTCTCCCCTTGTCTCTCGCTGTCTCTCCCCGTGTGTCTCTCTGTCTCTCCCTGTGTCTCTCTCTGTCTCTCCCTGTGTCTCTCTCTCCCTGTGTGTCTCTCTCCCCTTGTCTCTCCCCGTGTGTCTCTCTGTCTCTCCCTGTGTCTCTCTGTCCCTCCCCGTGTGTCTCTCTCTCCCCTTGTCTCTCTCTGTCTCTCCGTGTGTCTCTCTGTCTCTCCCTGTGTCTCTCTCTGTCTCTCCGTGTGTCTGTCTGTCTCTCCGTGTGTCTCTCTGTCTCTCTCTGTGTCTCTCTCTCCCCGTGTGTCTCTCTCTCCCCTTGTCTCTCTCTGTCTCTCCGTGTGTCTCTCTGTCTCTCCCTGTGTCTCTCTCTGTCTCTCCGTGTGTCTGTCTGTCTCTCCGTGTGTCTCTCTGTCTCTCTCTGTCTCTCTCCCTGTGTCTCTCTGTCTCTCTCCCTGTGTCTCTCTGTCCCTCCCCGTGTGTCTCTCTCTCTCCCCTTGTCTCTCTCTGTCTCTCCGTGTGTCTCTCTGTCTCTCCCTGTGTCTCTCTCTGTCTCTCCGTGTGTCTGTCTGTCTCTCCGTCTCTCTCTGTCTCTCTCCCTGTGTCTATCTGTCCCTCCCCGTGTCTCTCTGTCTCTCCCCGTGTGTCTCTCTCTCCCCTTGTGTCTCTCTGTCCCTCCCCGTGTCTCTCTGTCTCTCTCCCTGTGTCTCTCTGTCTCTCCGTGTGTCTCTCTGTCTCTCCCTGTGTCTCTCTCTGTCTCTCCGTGTGTCTGTCTGTCTCTCCGTGTGTCTCTCTGTCTCTCTCTACCTGTGTCTCTCTGTCCCTCCCCGTGTCTCTCTGTCTCTCCCCGTGTGTCTCTCTCTCCCCTTGTGTCTCTCTGTCCCTCCCCTTGTCTCTCTGTCTCTCCGTGTGTCTCTCTGTCCCTCCCCGTGTGTCTCTCTCTCCCCTTGTCTCTCTCTGTCTCTCTGTGTGTCTCTCTCTCTGTCCCTCCCTGTGTCTCTCTGTCCCTCCCCGTGTGTCTCTCTCTCCCTTTGTCTCTCTCTATCTCTCCGTGTCTCTCTCTGTTTCTCCCCGTGTCGTTCTCTCTCCCCTTGTCTCTGTCTCCCCGTGTCTCTCTGTCTCTCTGTGTCTCTCTATCTCCCCTTGTCTCTCTCTGTCTCTCCGTGTGTCTCTCTCCCCTTGTCTCTGTCTCTCCGTGTCTCTCTCTCTGTCTCTCTCTGTCTCCCCCCCGTGTGTCTCTCCCTCTCCCCGTCATTCTCCCCCCGTCTCTCTCTCTCTCCACATGTCTCTCTCCTGCTATATGTATATCCGCTTGTCATTATATAAACGTGTGGGCGTGCGCACACCTCTGCTCCTGAGCTGACCCTTCAACTCTTCCCTCCACCCTTGACCCCCCCCCCGCGGCAGACGTTCCATGTGTTGTCCTACAAAGATCGGACCATACGGACGAAGGGGTGAGAGACAGCAATCGGTGCTCGTGAAACCCGCTGCACAGCACGCCAATCATCCCCCCGTGTAGCTGCCGCGTGCAAGGTGCTGTTAGCGAGTAGCAGCACCTACGAAGGCCCACGTGGTACACAAGGGGAGGTGGGTGGCCAGCACCAGGCCCGGCCGCCTTTGTCTCCCCAGTGGGCGATGTTTACACACCGCAAGCTGCACATTTGAGGCCGTAACTGGCTCAGATAATTGTGTCGGTGGTGGCCGTGAGCGGGCAATCGATGTAACACGTTGCAGGCTTTTGCGACCAATATTATTCATGGTAAAGGCTTTTGTGGGTTAGATCGCGTTATTTATAAATGTGTCGTAACCCTCCACCACCCGACACGGCCAATCGGCAAAACAAAAGTGTCACGTTGACAAAAAGACAAAATAGTTTCACTACTTTAGCCAAACACCGGTGTGTTGAAGAGTGAATCCAACTCTGGTTTGCTTGGTTCGTGGTGCAGCGTGCTGAGCACTACGCTTCCGCTCCCCGCGCGCACACACACACACGCGCAAACACGCGTGCACATGCACGTAAGGTGTGTACGCGTGCGTGTACGCGTGCGTGTGCGTGTAAGTATGTGTGTACGCGTGCGTGTACGTATGTGTGTACGCGTGCATGCACGCGTGTACGTGTGTACGTATGTGTGTACGCATGCGTGCACGTGTGTGTGTATGCACACCTGTGTGTGTACGCGTGTGTTTACGTGTGTGTGCGCGTGTTCATGCGTGTGTGTGCGCGTGTTCATGCGTGTGTGTGCGCGTGTTCATGTGTGTGTGTGCGCGTGTTCATGCGTGTGTGCGCGTGTTCATGCGTGTGTGTACGCGTGTTCATGCGTGTGTGTGCGCGTGTTCATGCGTGTGTGCGCGTGTTCATGCGTGTGTGTACGTGTGTTCATGCGTGTGTGTACGCGTGTTCATGCGTGTGTGTACACGTGTTCATGTGTGTGTTTACGTGTGTGTACGCGTGTTTATGCGTGTGTGTGCGCGTGTTCATGCGTGTGTGCACGCGTG
This sequence comes from Petromyzon marinus, assembly GCF_048934315.1. Classification (NCBI taxonomy): domain Eukaryota; kingdom Metazoa; phylum Chordata; class Hyperoartia; order Petromyzontiformes; family Petromyzontidae; genus Petromyzon; species Petromyzon marinus. The sequence continues at coordinate 5,049,888 of NC_133728.1, forward strand.
TTGATGCGTGTGTGTACACGTGTGTTTACGTGTGTGTACGCGTGTTCATGCGTGTGTGTACGCGTGTTTATGCGTGTGTGTAAGCGTGTTCATGCGTGTGTGTGTGCGCGTGTTCATGTGTGTGTGTGCGCGTGTTCATGCGTGTGTGTGCGCGTGTTCATGCGTGTGTGTACGCGTGTTCATGCGTGTGTGTGCGCGTGTGTTTACGTGTGTGTGCGCGTGTTCATGCGTGTGTGTACGCGTGTTCATGCGTGTGTGCGCGCGTGTTCATGTGTGTGCGCGTGTTCATGCGTGTGTGCGCGTGTGTTCATGCGTGTGTGTGCTCGTGTTCATGCGTGTGTGTACGCGTGTTCATACGTGTGTACGCGTGTTCATGCGTGTGTGTGCACGTGTTCATGCGTGTGTGCGCGTGTTCATGCGTGTGTGCGCGTGTGTTCATGCGTGTGTGTGCTCGTGTTCATGCGTGTGTGTACGCGTGTTCATACGTGTGTACGCGTGTTCATGCGTGTGTGTGCGCGTGTTCATGCGTGTGTGTGTGCGCGTGTTCATGCGTGTGTGTGCGCGTGTCTGTGAACGCGTGCACCGCCCTACCGCTCAGCATCGGCCCGCTCACTGCCCCCTCCCCCTCCGCCCGTTGTTCACCCCCTTCAGATTTTGCTGCGAAAAAACAGAAAATCGAAGAAGAAATTCAAGAGAGAGTCCAAGGTGGGCCGCCCGACACTCGTCCCCAGCCCCGCCCCAGGGGGTTATGGGAAATGATTGTCACGTTGGCGATGTACGTACGCACGTTGAACTTCTTTGGCACCGTACGTGGCCAGCCGTGCTGATCGGAGGGTGGGTGACTGTGAGTGGGTGAGTGACTATGTGAGTGGGTGAGTAACTTTGTGAGTGGGTGAGTGACTATGCGAGTGGGTGAGTAACTTTGTGACTGGGTGAGTGACTGTGTGAGTGGATGAGTGACTATGTGAGTGGGTGAGTGACTGTGTAAGTGGGTGAGTGACTATGTTAGTGGGTGAGTGACTGTGTAAGTGGTTGAGTGACTGTGTGAGTGGGTGAGTGACTGTGTGAGTTGGTGAGTGACTATGTTAGTGGGTGAGTGTCTGCGTGAGTGGGTGAGTGACTGCGTGAGTGGGTGAGTGACTATGTGAGTGGGTGAGTGACTGTGTGAGTGGGTGAGTGACTATGTGAGTGGGTGAGTGACTGTGTGAGTGGGTGAGTGACTGCGTGAGTGGGTGAGTGACTATGTGAGTGGGTGAGTGACTGCGTGAGTGGGTGAGTGACTGTGTGAGTGGGTGAGTGACTGTGTGAGTGGTTGAGTGACTATGTGAGTGGGTGAGTGACTATGTGAGTGGTTGAGTGACTATGTGAGTGGGTGAGTGACTGCGTGAGTGGATGAGTGACTATGTGAGTGGGTGAGTGACTGTGAGTGGGTGAGTGACTGCGTGAGTGGGTGAGTGACTATGTGAGTGGGTGAGTGACTGTGTGAGTGGGTGAGTGACTGTGTGAGTGGGTGAGTGACTGTGTGAGTGGGTGAGTGACTGTGTGAGTGGGTGAGTGACTGTGAGTGGGTGAGTGACTGTGAGTGGGTGAGTGACTGTTAGTGGGTGAGTGACTGCATGAGTGGGTGAGTGACTGTGTGAGTGTGTGAGTGACTGTGTGAGTGGGTGAGTGACTGTGTGAGTGGGTGAGTGACTATGTGAGTGGGTGAGTGATTATGTGAGTGGTTGAGTGACTGTGAGTTGGTGAGTGACTGTGTGAGTGTGTGAGTGACTATGTGAGTGGTTGAGTGACTATGTGAGTGACTGTGTGAGTAGGTGATTGACTATGTGAGTAGGTGAGTGACTGTGTGAGTGGGTGAGTGACTATGTGAGTGGGTGAGTAACTGTGTGAGTGGGTGAGTGACTGTGTGAGTGGGTGAGTGACTGTGAGTGGGTGAGTGACTGTTAGTGGGTGAGTGACTGCATGAGTGGGTGAGTGACTGTGTGAGTGGGTGAGTGACTGTGTGAGTGGGTGAGTGACTGTGTGAGTGGGTGAGTGACTGTGTGAGTGGGTGAGTGATTGTGTGAGTGGTTGAGTGATTGTGTGAGTGGTTGAGTGACTGTGTGAGTTGGTGAGTGACTATGTGAGTGGGTGAGTAACTATGTGAGTGGGTGAGTGACTGTGTGAGTGGGTGAGTGACTGTGCGAGTGGGTGAGTGACTGTGAGTGGGTGAGTGACTGCGTGCGTGGGTGAGTTACTGCGTTAGTGGGTGAGTGACTGTGTGAGTGTGTGAGTGACTGTGTGAGTGGGTGAGTGACTGTGAGTCTGTGTGTGTGTGTGTGTACGTACGTTGAACTTCTTTCGCCACCGTACGTCGCCAACCGTGCTAATCGGAGGTGCGGATGGGGAGAAGGAAGGGCAACAGGCTAAACACAACAACAACGACAACGCAGTTCTAAAGAAATGAAATTTAAAAGTGCGTAGTTCGAGTGTGGAACGCTCTGGCTGTCCTGTCTTATCAAAGACGGGGTGGGGGGCGGGGTGGGGGACCCCCCTTGCCGCCAAGCATCAAAATATACGAGTAGGTGTTTGATCCCTGCTCCGGCCCGTAATTAAAGAGTCGCTTCGAGACGCCAAAACACCAAACGGAGAAACCTTGGTGCAAGGAATCGCGTCGCCGCTGTTGGCCACGCAACGCAGCACCTCGTGCGTGGTTTATTAACGTTGCAGCGAGTAACTGATGCAATTGGCGGTTTCCCCGGGGGTGCCATCACTGCCACCCCCTCCCCCCTCCCCCCCGACCACGGGCCTTGCTGCCTCACCGGCAACTAAAAACTAGCGTCGCTCGATTGGCCTCGTCGAGAGCTACTCGGGGCGGCTGAGTTTCGTAAAGAGTTGAAATTTTGTTTTTACATTATGAGACCTCCTTTGCCAGAAACAAGATATAGGAATAGGTTTTTACCCTTTTAACTGGCACAAAAACTGACACCTTTATTCAAGGGGATCGTGTTTGCAATAACCACAACACAAGCAGTCCAAAATGCAAACAAAAGAGACAACTCTGATAATGATATTGGCACTGTCCTTGAATTTGATTGGTCCACACCCGAGACGGCTTTTCTTAGAGCCCTTTAGTCTCCACTGGTGTTGGACCAAAAGGCGTACAACTCAAAAACAGCGCACTATCAGAGTATTGTTAGCTCGGGGTGATCATTTACATTATGAGACCTCCTTTGCCAGAAACAAGATATAGGAATAGGTTTTACCCTTTTAACTGGCACAAAAACTGACACCTTTATTCAAGGGGATCGTGTTTGCAATGACCACAACACAAGCAGTCAAAATGCAAACAAAAAAGACAACTCTGATAATATATCAATACTCTGATAGTGCGCTGTTTTTGAGTTGTACGCCTTTTGGCGTCTTCTGGTCCAACACCAATGGAGACTAAAGGGCTCTAAGAAAAGCTGTCTCGGGTGTGGACCAATCAAATTCAAGGACAGTGCCAATATTATTATCAGAGTTGTCTTTTTTGTTTACATTTTGACTGCTTGTGTTGTGGTTATTGCAAACATGATGCCTTGAATAAAGGTCAGTTTTTGTGCCAGTTAAAAGGGTAAAACCTATTCCTAAAAAAAAAATATTATTATCACTCCAGCGCTGTCCTACCAGACGGTCTCGTCCCTTCACCTGATGAAGGCCGCTTGTGTTGTGGCCGAAACGTTGTGATTTTTTGTTATTTTATTTTTTTACCTACTACGTGACTTTACCCAATAGAACCAAAGAGTATTATTATTATTATTATTGTTGTTGGCATGATTTTACGTGAGACCCCGGGGTCCCCGCCAAACGATTCGGTTGATGCATTGTCCTCGAAACTGATTGGTCCGCACCAGCGGGGCAGCTCGGCCTTCTCCAGGCCGAGCTGAGAGTCCAACTGGGATTCCTGCCTGGATGTAATTGCCAGTCGAAACGTCGCGCTCAGAAATTGTCAACGATGTTGATTTACTCTGTGGTTCTTTCGGTGAAGTCGCGTGGAAGGAAAATGAATGAAGTGACGGCGTGCGACGTTTCGATCGCAACACGAGCGTTCGTCATCAGGTGCGAATGAAAGAGAAAATAAACTTAGTGAACTTAGAAATGTAAAGCAATGCAACACAGAGAGTCGGCTAACACAACAGTCAACACCCTACCTGGTTGATTAACGTTCTTCCAAAGATTGCAAAGTTTGAGAGAGAGATAAAACACAGACACGGAGACACACAGACAGACACACAAGCAGAGAGAGACAACACAGAGACACACACAGAGAGACACACACAACATAGACACACAGAGAGAGACACACAAGCAGAGAGAGACAACACAGACACAGAGAGACACACAACATAGACACACAGAGAGAGACAACAGAGAGACACACAGAGAGAGAGACACAGAGACACACAGAGAGAGACAACACAGAGACACACAACATAGACACAGAGAGACACACAGAGAGAGACACAGAGAGAGACACAGAGACACACACAGAGAGAGACACACAGAGAGAGACACACAGAGAGACACACAGAGAGAGACAACACAGAGACACACACAGAGAGAGACACAACATAGACACAGAGAGAGACAACAGAGACACACAGAGACACACAACATAGAGACACAGAGAGAGACACAACATAGACACACAGACAGACACACACAGAGACACAGACAGGCACAAGCAGAGGGATACACACAGAGACACACAGAGACACAGAGAGAGACACAACAGATACAGAGAGAGAGAGACACACAGACAGACACACAAGCAGAGAGAGACTCGCACAGAGACACAGAGAGAGAGACAGACAACATAGACACACAGACACACAAGCAGAGAGAGATACCACACAGAGACACACAGAGAGACACAACAGACACAGAGAGAGACACACAGACACAAGCAGAGAGAGATAACACAGAGACACACAGAGAGTGACTCACACAGAGACACACAACACATAGACACAGAGAGAGACACACAGACAGACACAAGCAGAGAGAGACACAGAGAGACACAACATAGGCACACAACATAGGCACACAGAGAGAGACACACAACATAGACACACAGAGAGAGACACACAGAGACACACAGAGAGAGACACAGACAGGCACACAAGCAGAGAGAGACACAGAGAGAGACACAGAGAGACACACAGAGAGAGACAGACAGACACACAAGCAGAGAGAGACACAGAGACACACAGAGAGACACACAGAGAGAGACACACACACAGAGACACACAACATAGACACACAGAGAGAGACACACAACATAGGCACACAGAGAGACACACAACATAGACACACACAGAGACACACAACATAGACACACAGAGAGAGACACACAACATAGACACACACAGAGACACACAACATAGACACACAGAGAGAGACACACAACATAGGCACACAGAGAGACACACAACATAGACACACAGAGAGAGACACAGAGAGACACACAGAGAGAGACACACAGAGAGACACACACAACATAGTCACACAGAGAGACACACAACATAGGCACACAGAGACAACACATAGACGCACAGAGAGAGACACACAGAGAGACACAGAGAGACACAGAGAGACACAGAGAGACACATAGAGACACAGAGAGACACACACAACATAGACACACAGACACACACAACATAGGCACACAGAGACAACACATAGACACACAGAGAGAGACACACAGAGACACACAGAGACACACAACAGAGACACACACAGAGACACACACAGAGACACACACAACATAGGCACACAGAGAAACAACGCCTCTGTGTCGAGGCCTTAAATGGAGAGAGAGAGAGGGGGGGGCAGAGAGAGAGAGGGGGGGGGGTAGATAAATTAGAATGTCAATGAGAGATTTGGAGCTTTCGTGACTGCAGGAAATAATAGTGCAACGACACGGGAACACACAGAGAGAGAGAGAAAACACACTTCATGCAAACAAAAATTTAGAAATGTAATGCAATGCAACACAGAGAGTCAGTCAACACAATTAACGCATGGCTTGGTCATCAACCAGGTGGGGTGTTGACTGTTGTGTGTTGCATTACATTTCTGGTGGTAATGTCTCTGTGTTGTCTCTCTCTGTGTGTCTATGTTGTGTGTCTCTCTTTGTGTGTCTATGTTGTGTGTCTCTCTCTGTGTGTGTCTATGTTGTGTGTCTCTCTGTGTGTCTATGTTGTGTGTCTCTCTGTGTGTGTCTCTGTGTTGTCTCTCTCTGTGTGTCTATGTTGTGTGTCTCTCTCTGTGTGTCTATGTTGTGTGTCTCTCTGTGTGCCTATGTTGTGTCTCTCTCTGTGTGTCTATGTTGTGTGTGTCTCTCTGTGTGTCTGTGTTGTCTCTCTCTGTGTGTATCTGTTGTGTGTCTCTCTATTGTCTCTCTCTGTGTGTCTATGTTGTGTGTGTCTCTCTGTGTGTCTCTGTGTGTGTGTGTCTCTCTCTCTCAAACTTTGCAATCTTTGGAAGAACGTTAATGAACCAGGTAGGGTGTTGACTGTTGTGTTAGCCGACTCTCTGTGTTGCATTGCTTTACATTTCTAAGTTCAATAAGTTTATTTTCTCTTTCATTCGCACCTGATGATGATGGTTGCTTGTGTTGCCATCAAAGCGTCGTGCGCTATTATTTAATTTATTACTTTATATTTCTCCGTGGACTTTTTACCGAAAGAACCACGGAGTGAACCCTACTCGTCGCCAAAGCTCCGAATCAAGTTTCATGTCGATCCGCTCGTCAGCACACCGGGTTGGGCTAAAGCAGTTCACTATTAAATTTCGATTTAAAGCTTTCGTGACTGCAATGATTCATCTTCTTTGGTTCTTTCGGTAAAGTCACGTAGAATGATAAATTGATAAAATAAAATTTTATTTTATTATCATTCTACGTGACTTTACCGAAAGAACCAAAGAAGACAGTTCACTATTTTGGTCTTTTGTCAACGTGACACTTTAATTTTATTTTTTTACCATTTTAGCCGTGTCGGGGGGGGGGGGCGGGTGTGGAGCGTCGCGACGCATTTATAAATAACGCGATCTAACCCAAAAACAACAAAAAAACACACACACACACATTTGTTATGGATAATCATTTCTTTAGGGCCGCTTTTCGTGGCCTAGGCTTGTTGTACCACCCCCCGGCCGCCGCCGGCGGCACGCAACACCGCCCGTACCTCCGATCAGCGGCGTTGGCTACGTGCGGCGCTAAAGAAGTTACCTGGGCGTGCGTGCAGTGACGCGGTCCCTCGTCGTCAACGTTGTCCACCACCACCACCGTCAACGTTGTCCACCACCACCACCACCCGCCCCCCCCCCCCCCCACCTCTGCAGAACCTCCTTTATATATCGGGCTCATCGACAGTCAGAGACGACGAATCGGACGACTTGCTGGTGGATCAAGGCATGCTGTGAGTGACCGCTCGCACGGGGTGGGTGGGTGGGTGGGGTGGTCATCTCAGTCAGTCGACCCGTGGCACCTGCTGGGTCTGCCCCCGTGACCTCCTGCCAGCGGGCGTTCGACACTCCACGTGGCCTCGGGGTGCACGTGGCCTGGCACAAGCGTCGTGGTGACGTCACCGCCACTTAGTGGCGAGTGGCGGTTGTTGTTGTGGGTGGCCAGCGCCAACGCCCGCCCGCCCGCCCGGCCGCCTTTGTCTCCCCAAGCGGCGATGTTTTTTTGTTTTGTCTTAGACGTCGCGCCGAGTGCTCGTTTCAGGCCGAGTCAAACCTAGGGGAGACCCAGGACCGGTGCAGAGAATTGTCATGAACACACAAAGACAAAGATCACCCGTGTAGCCTCAACAGACTGCGGGGGCAAGTGCCGTTAGCGAGCAGCAGCACCGCCTATGAAGGCCGGCACGGCACACGAGGGGGTGGGTGGCCAACACCACGCCCGGCCGCCTTTGTCTCCCCAGTGGCGATGTTTACACACTGCACCAGGTACTTATTTAAGGCTGAGTCGACCTAGGGGAGGCTCAGGACCGGTTCAGATCGTCACCACTGTTGGCCTACAGATGTAGTAGCTACTACAGATGTAGTAACTACTACAGATGTAGTACTACATCTGTAGTAACTACTACATCTGTAGTAACTACTATAGATGTAGCAGCTACTACTAGATGTAGTAGCTGCTACAACTAGATGTAGTAGCTGCTACAGATGTAGTACTACAGATGTAGTAGCTGCTACAGATGTAGTACTACAGATGTAGTACTACAGATGTAGTAGCTACTACAGATGTAGTACTACAGATGTAGTAGCTGCTACAGATGTAGTACTACAGATGTAGTAGCTGCTACAGATGTAGTACTACAGATGTAGTAGCTGCTACAGATGTAGTACTGCAGATGTAGTACTACAGATGTAGTAGCTACTACAGATGTAGTACTACAGATGTAGCAGCTGCTACAGATGTAGTACTACAGATGTAGTAGTAGCTGCTAAAGATGTAGTAGCTACTACAAATGTAGTACTACAGATGTAGTAGCTACTACAGATGTAGTAGCTACTACAGATGTAGTACTACAGATGTAGTAGCTACTACTACAGATGTAGTACTACATCTGTAGTAGTAGCTACTACTACAGATGTAGCTACTACTACAGTAGTAGCTACTACTACAGATGTAGCTACTACTACAGATGTAGTTGCTACTACTACAGATGTAGTACTAGAGATGTAGTAGTAGCTGCTAAAGATGTAGTAGCTACTACAAATGTAGTACTACAGATGTAGTAGCTACAAACGCTACAGGCCCCGCACTTTCAAGGGCCCCGCGCTAAACGCTTTCAAGCTGTCAATTCCGGTTCAATGATTCTGCACTTGCTCTACGACTATAGTACTATACTGCCCTTCAACTTTTATGAACGAGCGGGTGTTTAAGCTTAGCAATTTGTCATATTATCTGACTGTATAGCAAATGAAAAAAAAATACAATTACTTTACTATGCAAGCAGGGGCGGAGCCAGGATTTCAGGCCGGGGTGACATTCAACAAATTTTAATTTCAAGAATGATTTAAAGAGAGTCAGGCTGTTGAACTTAGACAACCATCGGTTGGCGACACACTCTGACAATGCAGTTGCACGGAGTCCGCCAGACCGAGTGTCGTACACTTACACGCAGAACGTCACCCCTGTCACCACCCCCCTGGCTCCGCCCCTGTATGCAAGTAAATAATTGTTGTTTTAATATTTGTTTATTTATGTAGGGCCCCTTTATAACAACACGTGCTACAGGCCCCGCACTCGCTTTCATCTGGCACTGCACGACCGAGTATGACACTGATGGACAGATGACGACGATGATGATGACAATGATCAGCTGATGACGAGGATGTTGACGATTATCAACTAACTGATGACGACGATGGTGATGATGACAATGATCAGCTGATGATGATGATGACAATGATCAGCTGATGATGATGATGACAATGATCAGCTGATGACGACGATGATGATGAAAATGATCAGCTGATGACGACGATTTTGACGATTATCAACTAACTGATGACGACGATGGTGATGATGACAATGATCAGCTGATGATGATGACAATGATCAGCTGATGATGATGATGACAATGATCAGCTGATGACGACGATGATGATGACAATGATCAGCTGATGACGACGATGATGATGACAATGATCAGCTGATGACGACGATTTTGACGATTATCAACTAACTGATGACGACGATGATGATGACAGTGATAGACTGATGACGATGATGATGATGACAATGATCAGCTGATGATGACGATGATGATGACAATGATCAGCTGATGACGAGGATGTTGACGATTATCAACTAACTGATGACGACGATGGTGATGATGACAATGATCAGCTGATGATGATGATGACAATGATCAGCTGATGATGATGATGATGACAATGATCAGCTGATGACGACGATGATGATGAAAATGATCAGCTGATGACGACGATTTTGACGATTATCAACTAACTGATGACGACGATGGTGATGATGACAATGATCAGCTGATGATGATGACAATGATCAGCTGATGATGATGATGACAATGATCAGCTGATGACGACGATGATGATGACAATGATCAGCTGATGACGACGATGATGATGACAATGATCAGCTGATGACGACGATTTTGACGATTATCAACTAACTGATGATGACGATGATGATGACAGTGATAGACTGATGACGATGATGATGATGACAATGATCAGCTGATGATGACGATGATGATGACAATGATCAGCTGATGATGACGATGTTGACGATTATCAACTAACTGATGACGACGATGGTGATGACAATGATCAGCTGATGATGACGATGATCAGCTGATGACGACGATGATGATGACAATGATCAGCTGATGATGACGATGTTGACGATGATCAACTAACTGATGACGACGATGATGATGACAGTGATAGACTGATGACGACGATGATGACAATGATCAACTGATGATGACGACGATGATGATGACAGTGATAGACTGATGATGACGATGATAACAATGATCAGCTGACAACAATGGTGATTGTGGCGATGATGGTCATGATGATGACAATGATCAACTGATGATGATGATGATGACACTGATCGACTGATAATGATAATGACACTGATCGACTGATGACAATGATCGACTGATAATGATGATGACAATGATCGACTGATAATGATGATGACACTGATCAACTGATGACAATGATCGACTGATAATGATGATGACACTGATCGACTGATGACAATGATCGACTGATAATGATGATGACACTGATCGACTGATGACAATGATCGACTGATAATGATAATGACACTGATCGACTGATGACAATGATCGACTGGTAATGATGATGACACTGATCGACTGATGACGATGATCGACTGGTAATGATGATGACAATGAGCAACTGATAATGACGATGATGATGACAAGATCGACTGATGACGACGATGATGACAGTGATCCACCCATGACGATGACAATGACAACAGTCAACTTATGACGACGACGACGATGGCGGTGAGCGACTGACGACGATGATGACAATGGTCCACTGATGATGATGACGACGACGATGGCCCACTCACGATGATGACGACGTTGAGACTACCGCCCCCCGCCCCCCGCCCCCGCACGCAGGGACCTGATGCAGGAGATGGATGAGGAGGAGAGCTGGGCCGCCGCCGGCACCGGCGGCACCGGCGGCGGTACCGGCGGCACCGGCGGCCCCTCGTTTGCCGTCCCCGAGGAGCTGAGGGCCCAGCTGGAACAGTTTGAGGCCGGCTTCACGCTGGGCCTGCCGCCCCCCGGCAGCGCGGAGCCACCGCCACTGCTGCTGGTCAACGACCCCGAGGCAAGCGGAGGAGGTGGTGGTGGTGGTGGTGGTGGTTGTGGTGGTGGTGGTTGTGGTGGTGGTGGTTGTGGTGGTGGTGGTTGTGGTGGTGGTGGTTGTGGTGGTGGTGGTGGTGGTGGTGGTGGTGGTTGTGGTGGTGGTGGTGGTGGTGGTTGTGGTGGTGGTGGTGGTTGTGGTGGTGGTGGTGGTGGTTGTGGTGGTGGTGGTGGTGGTGGTTGTGGTGGTGGTGGTGGTTGTGGTGGTGGTGGTGGTTGTGGTGGTGGTGGTTGTGGTGGTGGTGGTGGTGGTTGTGGTGGTGGTGGTGGTTGTGGTGGTGGTGGTTGTGGTGGTGGTGGTGGTTGTGGTTGTGGTGGTGGTGGTGGTGGCGGCGGTTGTGGTAGTGGTGGTGGTAATGGTGGTAGTGTTGGCAGTGGTTGTGGTTGTGGTGGTTGTGGCTGTGGTGGTGGCTCTGGTGGTGTAATGGTGGTGGTGGTGGTGTTGGCAGTGGTTGTGGTGGTGGTGGTGTTGGCAGTGGTGGTCATCGTCGTCATTGCCATCGAGTTCTTTATCATCGTCACGATCATCATCTCTCTAAAATGATCACGATCGTTGCAATCAACAACAAAATCATCAAATTTTGATTTAAAGCTTTCGTGACTGCAGTGATTCATATTCTTAGCTCTTTCGGTAAAGTCACGTTGAAGGGAAACAATAAAATAATAAAATCTATATAAAACAATACAAAATTCCGACGACGTTTCGACCATAACACAAACGGTCATCATCACGTGACGACCGTTTGTGTTATGGTCGAAACGTCGTGAGAATTTTTGTTATTGTTTTATATATACTTTATTATTTTATTGTTTCCCTTCAACGTGACTTCACCGAAAGAGCTAAGAATATGAATAGCAAAATCATCATCACAATTGCGCGACAATCTTCGACATCGTCATTGCCATCGTCAGCATGAGCCGGCATTGTTGCCTCCTCCTTACCCCCACCATCCCCACCCAGGGATTCCCGCCCCTTGAGACTCCTCAGCACGCCGAGGGCGCCGACGGCGTGCGCGAGGGTCTCTACGAGTGAGTGCGCCACTCACCACTCACCAGCAGCACCACCACCACTCACCAGCACCACTCACAACCACTCACCACCACTCACCAGCACCACCACTCACCACGACCACTCACCACGACCACTCACCACCACTCACCACCACCACTCACCACCACTCACCACCACCACCACTCACCACCACTACCACTCACAACCACCACTCACCACCACCACTCACCAGCACCACCACTCACCACCAACACTCACCACCACCACTCACCACCACCACCACCACCACTCACCACCACTACCACTCACAACCACCACTCACCACCACCACTCACCAGCACCACCACTCACCACCAACACTCACCACCACCACTCACCACCACCAGCACCACCACTCACAACCACCACCACTCACAACCACCACTCACCACCACAGCCACCACTCACCACCACAGCCACCACCACCACCACTCACCACCACCACTCACCACCACTCACCACCACCCACCACCACTCACCACCACCCACCACCACTCACAACCACCACTCACAACCACCACCACAGCCACCACTCACCACCACCAGCACCACCACTCACAACCACCACCACTCACAACCACCACTCACCACCACAGCCACCACTCACCACCACAGCCACCACCACCACCACTCACCACCACCACCACTCACCACCACAGCCACCACCACTGACCACCACCACTCACCACCACTCACCACCACTCACCACCACTCACCACCACCACTCACCACCACCACCCACAACCACCACCACCACTCACAACCACCACCCACACTGCACCATAGCATCATCAGCAGCGCCATCAGCAGTATCGGCAGCGTCATCAGCAGCGTCATCTGCAGTATCGGCAGCGTCATCAGCAGCATCATCAGCGTTATCGTCATCGGCGGGATCGTCAGCATTCCTTCCAGTCGTCGTCTTGAAAGCGGTCGCTTGAGCTGCGACGAAGGACTCGCCTTGGCGGAACGCTTCCTCTGCGATCACGAACGTGCCCTCAGCTGGCTTACCCGTTCTCTTGGGTTCTCTCGCTAAAGTCACGTAGGTGGGGAAATAAATATCTAACAAATAAAAAAACACAGAAATCAATAAATCGCGACGTTTCGATTGCAACACAAGCAATCGTCATCAGGTGTGACAACCACAGCAAGGACATTTACCTTCTTGGTCCTTTCGGTAAAGTCACGTAGAACCCTGGCTCCGACCGGAGCGCGGAAGATCCCCAGGGCCGCTGGCTGGACGTTGCCCCTCCAGGGCCACCTTCCTCGCCCTGTACACGGCGAGCTTGGCGTGGCCGAAGAGCACGTTGACCGGCCCCTGAAGATGTCGGGGTTCCGTCGCCCTTCGGGTATCCAAAGATGAGGACCGTCGGGGAGAAGTGGAGGCTGAACCTTAGGAGGATGTTTCTCAGGACCTTGAAACAGCGAGTCCAGGCTCTTGCACTCCACGTGTCGGTGCGCCACCGTCTCCACTTTACCGCAGAACCGGCACTCCGGGGACGTGTCGGTGAAGCGCGCCAGGGAGAGGCGTCGGTGGTGACGGTGCCGTGGGCGATGCTCCGGCTGAGGTCGCCGATGCGGTCGTATGTCGGGCTGGAGTAGAGTTGCCTCCAGCGAGGCCTCTCCGGAGAGACGCAGGGCAGGGCTCTCCTCCAGGCGTGGTCCTTGTGGCTCCTCAGGGTGTCCTGTTGGTGGAACCGGACCATGTAGGAGTACAGCACCTTGCTTTTAATGTTCGCGAATGCGCCGGCTGGGAAGTTTCCCAGCCGGCACAGGTCGTCATAGTCTGCCTTCGTCCGTCGGCAGTGGCGACTCGGGGGCACGACGGAGAGCTCCGGTGAAGGAGGAACGAGAGGGGGGTCTCGTCATCCCCCGATGCCGATGGGGGGGGGCTTGGCGTTCTCCCCATCGCTGCCGCTGAGAAAGCCCCCTTGGCTTCGGCCAGGATCCCGGCAGCCACCCAGGGCGGCTGCAGCCCCCCCGTCTTTGCGGCCACCTCGGCCGGTCCGAGCCACCGGCCCCACCGGCCCCGTGGCTCCACCAGATCCCCCATCCTGGTGAGCCGCGCGTTGGCGAGCCGCCTCTCCACGCCGGGGGTGGCGGCGGTGGTGGTGGATGGATGGCAGCGTTGTCTGCGGGTTCCTGAGGATCGGTTCGAAGACCAAAACCTCGGCCGATCGCGCCTGGTTCGGCCTCCTGACGGCGAGGGAGCTCCACGTCTGCAGGACGCTCCTTGTAGAAAGGGTGGCAGCTGTCCCGGTGGGAGGCCCTGCAGGTCCATGTAGAATAGTTGTTTGGAGCACCGCAGACCCCCCCAGCTGCTCTAAGAGCAAGGAGGCGGTGATGCTCCAGGCCGGTGCAGGGGCGGCGTGCAGGAACTTTCGCGCGGCCTGCAGTCGGAAGGTGACCAGCTGACTCCGCACGCACACCGGCCCGTGACCGCCCTCGTCCAGTGGCAGAGCCAGGACCCCCAGCCGCGACCTCGGTGTCCTCCACCCGGCCAGAAGAAGTCGAGGACTCGCTTCTGTCGGGGTCTCTCGGCGTGATTCGCAGAGGCCTTCATTGCCTTGATATCATGCCATCGAGCCGAGGCAACGTCCGCTCGGTCTTCCTTCACCTTGGCCTCGGCAAGGAAGTGCCGGAGTTCTTCCGGGGGGAGTCTACGAGGGTCGAGAAGTGTCGACCCCCTGGGCTGCCCTCGGCTCCCTACGCTGGGGCAGTCGTCCCGACCCGAGTCTCCCTCCCCCGCCATCCGGCTCGGCTGGAAGAGCCACAGCGGCCTGGCGGGCGCATGGCCCAGCGGCGTCTTCTCCCCCCCAGTGTCAGGGGTGGCCTGGGGTGGCTCCTGCTGAGGCCCGTCGGGTTTTGGGTCCACAGTGGGACGGGGGGGGGGGGGTCCTTCCTCGCCCCCTAGCCAGCATGGTCGACGATGTCTCTCCACCGACAATCCCCCTCCTAATAAAGTAATTAAAGCTTTCGTGACTGCATAAAATGACTCATTTGGTTTTTTTCGGTAAAGTCACGTATGTAGAAATACAATAAAATTATATTAAAACAAAAACCAATCGCGACGTTTCGATCACAACGCAAGCGATCTTCATCAGGTGTCAAGAACAAAACACGGAGGTAAATACAACAAGATGAGAATTCAACAAACCTGAAAAAACATTACGTGAAGCACATCCAGTCAGGCCAACAACACAGTTAGACACTTCCTGGCGGACCACGAATTTCAGAAGAGTGAACACGAAATTTAACACTCTTCTGAAATTCGTGGTCCGCCAGGAAGTGTCTAACTGTGTTGTTGGCCTGACTGGATGTGGCTTCACATAATGTTCTTTCAGGTTTGTTGAATTCTCGTCTCTCATCTCCTTGTTGTATTTGCCTCCGTGATTTGTTCTTGACGCCCGATGAAGATCGCCTGCGTTGTGATCGAAAACGTCGCGATTGTTTTTTTTGTTTTGATATAATTTTATTGTGTTTCTACGTACGTGACTTTACCGAAAAAAACAATGAGCAATCCCCCGCCTCTTGCTCTAGGGTGGAAGCGAATTGTATTTCCGCAGGCTTTGTCCATAGCTGGTGGGGGGGGGGGGGTGGGGGAGGCTGGGAGAGGCTCTGTGACCACAGGAGATGGATCGATTTCCGTGGCGATGTCGCCTTCATCGTCCACGGCCTCCTGCCGTGACCGGCCCTTCCCCAGCCGCAACGCCGCCTCTTCCTCTTCCCTTGCCGCTCGCGCGTCGCTCGGTGCGAGGGATTTCACCGCTTCTTCCGGCTCCGGCTCTTGTCTGGGAGGTGTTCCTTCCTCTGAATTTGACCCTTGGGGTCCGGGTCCCGTCCGTGTTCTTTCCCTTGCGGATTGCCGCGCGAGGCGGCGACGTCGGGGCCACGACCTTAGGTGGGGGGAGGCTGCGTGGCTGCAGGGTCCGGTGTGGGATGTTTGGGGGGGGGGGGGGGCCTTGTTGCAATGGAGGCTCCTGCTGATTTGCCCCCTTCGGACTGCCTCCCTCCTCGCCGATCTTTTCTCCGACCCGCGCCGTCATCGGTTTGTGGGGCAATCTCCTTCGGAAGTGCCCCCTCCTCGAACAAACAGTGACCAGGATAACATTGAAGTAGAAAAAAAAACCGTTGAACTGTGAAAACGATGCCTTGATTAACCCTGGGATTGTGCACGGGGCCTAGGAAACGCCACTGTGTTTCGAAAGCCGATGCCTCACCCTGAACAGTTAAATAATAAAAACGAATCTAAACACGCGAATAGATGGCCCTGTGTGTGCAAGAGACTGAATGCTCTTGTTGAAGAAAGTCCCGAAAAATAAATTAAAACAAAGTGAGGATGTTAGATTTTGAGAGATAACACGAGGAGCTCTGCTTAAACACATCTCTCTCTCCCACTCTCCCTCCCCTCCTCGCTCCCCTCCCTCCTCTCCCCTCCCTCCCACCCCTCCCTCGCTCTCCCCTCCCTCGCTCTCCCCTTGCTCTCCCACTCACCCTCCCCTCGCTCTCCCCTTGCTCTCCCACTCTCCCTCCCCTCGCTCTCCCCTCCCTTGCTCTCCCCTTGCTCTCCCACTCACCCTCCCCTCGCTCTCCCTCCCCTCCTTCTCCCTCGCTCTCCCCTCCCTCTCTCCCCCTCTCGCTCGCCCTCTCTCTCGCTCTCTCCTTGTGTCCCTTCCAACTCCTCCGCCCTTTGACCCCACGACCTCTCACCTCTCCTGCCGCCCCCCGCCCCCGCCCCCTGCCCCCCCCCTCGCTCAGCTACTTCTTCCACATCCTGGCGGAGCACGGCCCGCTGCCCCTCGACTCGTCGCTGCTCACCGGCGAGTTCCGGGCCGCCTTCCCGCCGGCGGCGCATTCGCTCGTCTCCAGCCGGGGGGGGCTGGCGCCCTTCCTCGCCGCCAGCCCCGGCTTCACGGTGCGCCACGGCGTCGTGGCGCTCTGCTCCGACGCTCACGCCCTCCGCTCCCCGGCCGCCGACCTCGCCGCGGCCGCCGACGTCGCCGGCGACGGCGTTCGCCCCCCGAGCTTTAACCTCTCGGCCACGACCCTCGACCCGGCGGAAGCAGAAGACCTCGAGCAGCCGCGCGTCGGGGATCCCGGCGAAACCGGCGTCGGGGCCCGCGGCGGCGGCGGCGGCGGCGGCGGCGCCGGCGAGTCGCGGCACGGGGAGGGGACCGGCGCGGTCGCGGCGCCCGGGGGGGCGGTCGGACCGGATTTACCCGCCGGACCCAGCGACGGCGCCGCCGCCGTCGCTTCTGCCCCTTCTGGCGCCGCCCCCCTCGCCGGCGCCGCCCCCCTCGCCGGCGCCGCCCCCCTCGCCGGCGCCGCCCCCCTCGCCGGCGCCGCCCCCCTCGCCGGCGCCGCCCCCCTCGCCGGCGCCGCCCCCCTCGCCGGCGCCGCCCCCCTCGCCGGCGCCGCCGCCCCCGCGAAGGCGCCGCCGCCCGACCCCATCCTGGAGGAGCTGGACGACGGCCTGTCGGACGACGCCTTCTACAGTTCGGACGACGGCGCCAGCTCGTCGGCCGACAGCGCCGACTCCTTCTTGAACATCCGGTTCTTCCACTTGGACGACATCGACGACGACGACGACGACGAGGAGGAGGAGGAGGAGGAGAAGAAGGAGGAGGAGGAGGAGGCGGCGGCGACCGGCCTGGATGGCGCCGCCGGCGCCCTCGCCGACGCTTTCCGCTGGCGACCCGGCGACTCGCCCCGGCCCAACCTCAACCCGGCCGCCAAGGAGTTCACGCCGTGCTTCTACGGCCCGGCGTCGCCCGGCGTCGCCGGCGTCGGCGCCGCCGCGCCGCTGGCGCCACTGGCGCCCCTGTACGGTGGAGCGTTCGAAGGGCTCCCCGTGGTGGCGTCGCCGCCGCCGCTGCCGCCGCTGCTGCCCGTCCAGTACCCGGCCGTCCCGACGGGTGGCGCCGGCGGCGTGGACGGCCGGTGGCAGCTCCTCGGCTCGACGCCGGCGGTGCCGGCGACCGCGGCGACGCCGGCGCCGGGCTTGGCGGCCGCTCCGAGAGAGGAGGAGGAGGAGACGGGATCTGCCGTTGAGATGAAGAACGCCGAAGTGCAGGTGAAGATGCCTCCCCTCGTCCTCCCTGTGTCCTCCCCTCGTCCTCCCCGTGTCCTCCCCGAGTCTCCCCGTGCCTCCCCTCGTCCTCCCTGTGTCCTCCCCGAGTCTCCCCGAGTCTCCACGCGTCTCCCCGAGTCTCCACGCGTCTCCCCGAGTCTCCCCGTGTCTCCCCGAGTCTCCCCGTGTCTCTGAGCGTCTCCACGTGTCTCCCCGCGTCTCCCCGCGTCTCCACGCGTCTCCCCGTGTCTCCACGCGTCTCCCCGAGTCTCCCCGTGTCTCCCCGAGTCTCCCCGTGTCTCTGAGCGTCTCCACGTGTCTCCCCGCGTCTCCCCGCGTCTCCACGCGTCTCCCCGTGTCTCCACGCGTCTCCCCGTGTCTCCATGCGTCTCCTCGTGTCTGAGCGTCTCCACGCATCTTACCCGCGTCTCCACGCGTCTCCGAGTGTCTCCCCCGTGTCTCCGAGTGTCTCCACGCGTCTCCGTGGCCTTGAGCGGCGTCTCCGCGTGCACGTGTCCCCTTGCCCGCAGGCCACGCCGCCACCGGGGCAGAGCGTGGAGATGAACACGGAGCCCTTCGCACCGCACGAGTTGGTCGAGGTGAGCTCAGCATCCTCCCCTCCCTTCGTTCAGAATCCTGATGCTGTGGTCTTTCAATCTGCCCGTGGCCTCGCCCCACCTCATCGTCGTCATCGTCAACTCGACTCCCTCGTCTCCTCCTCTTCTCTCTGTCCCTCCTTCTCCCTCTTTGCCACCCCTCCACTGGAATTAACTTCCCCTGTCCATTGAGCAGCACTGCACCATGGACTCAACACTGCACCATAGACTCAGAACTGCACCATAGACTCAACACTGCACCATAGACTCAACACTGCACCATAGACTCAACACTGCACATAGACTCAGAACTGCACCATAGACTCAACACTGCACCATAGACTCAACACTGCACCATAGACTCAGCACTGCACCATGGACTCAACACTGCACCATAGACTCAGAACTGCACCATAGACTCAACACTGCACCATAGACTCAACACTGCACCATAGACTCAACACTGCACATAGACTCAACACTGCATCATAGACTCAACACCGCACCATAGACTCAACACTGCACCATAGACTCAACACTGCACCATAGACTCAACACTGCACCATAGACTCAACACTGCGCCATGCACTCAACACTGCACCATAGACTCAACACTGCACATAGACTCAACACTGCATCATAGACTCAACACTGCACCATAGACTCAACACTGCACCATAGACTCAACACTGCACCATAGACTCAACACTGCACCATAGACTCAACACTGCACCATAGACTCAACACTGCACCATAGACTCAACACTGCACCATGGACTCAGAACTGCACCATAGACTCAACACTGCACCATAGACTCAACACTGCACCATAGACTCAACACTGCACCATAGACTCAACACTGCACCATAGACTCAACACTGCCCCATAGACTCAACACTGCACCGTAGACTCAACTCACGACTCTCGGTCCGACCGCACGGACCGGGTTCGTCCGTATCTCTGAAAGCTCGTCAAGTCGACCGTTCGTAAGTGGGGGGGAGGGGTCTCCCCCCCCCCCTCCCCCCCCGCCGCCGCTACAACCTGATGTCGGCGCGACAGAGCCCGGCGTCGTTCCGTTCCCGCGGCCTGCCGAGGCCTGAGCGCGACCTCGCCCCCCTGCTCCTCCGCCGCACTTTCGATTAGCGGCCGCGCCCGGGGGGGGCGCCTTCGCCTCTTGTCCAGGGCGAGCTCTGCCGCGGCGACCAGGAGCGGCGGCTGCTGCTGCGCCGTCTGGAGGAGACGGAGGACAAGTACCAGCAGGCGCGCCGGGAGTGGCGCGTGGAGCTGGCCAGCCTTCGCGACAGCCTTGCCGAGAGCCTCAAGGTGAGAAGCGTGGTCGTCGCGCGGCGGCGGCGGCGGTGACGTCGCCGAGCGGCGGTGACGTCACCGAGCGGCGGTGACGTCACCGAGCGGCGGTGACGTCGCCGAGCGGCGGTGACGTCACCGAGCGGCGGTGACGTCACCGAGCGGCGGTGACGTCACCGAGCGGCGGTGACGTCACCACGACGCTTGTGCCAGGCCGTGTGGACGTTGAGGCCACGTGGAGTGTCGAACGCCCGCCGACGGGAGGTCACGGGGGCAGACCCAGCAGGTGCCCCCCCCCCCCGCTCCCTTGCCCCCCCCCTACCGTGCCCCCCCCTACTGTGCCCCCCCTTACTGTGCCCCCCCCCCCCCTACTGTGCCACCTGTGTCACACGGGCACGTGGAGACAGAGATTCACCCCGCGCGGCGCTAGCGGGGACCGTCGGGGCCAAGTGCCGTCGGCGAGCAGCGGCGCCGACGAAGGCCGGCGCGGCACGCGACGGGAGGGGGCGGGGGGCCGGCACCAGCCGCGCCCGGCCGCCTTTGTCTCCCCCGGCGGCGGCGTTTTTAGCACGTCCCCACCGGGTGTGCTCGCTTGAGGCCCGAGCAGTAAAGCGGGTGCGGAGGCCCGGGCCCGTCGTTTCGGGGTTGATCGTCGCCCGCCGAGTGTTCGCCGCTAACCCGGGCCTCTGCCGGGTTAGCGGCGCCCTGGGGGTTTCAAGGCGACTGTTCTGTATGGGACTGACGGCCGCCCCCGCCCCCGCCACCACCCCCGTGTAGAACTCGGAGCGACTGCAGGAGCAGGTGGACCGCGACGGCAAACGCCTGGCACAGGAGCGCCGGGAGCACGCGGAGAAGATGAAGAGCACGCTGAAGGAAGCGGCGGCCATCAGGGCACAGAAGGAGAAGTATGGACGAAGCCTGTCGCCCCCCCCTACCCCCGCTCGCTCGCCCGCCCGCTCGCTCGCTCTCTCATCGACTCGCTCGCCCACCCATTGACTCACCCGTCCGCTCGCCCACCCGTTCACTCACTCGCTCACTCGACCACTAATTCCACCTGTTCATTCGCTCACCCAACCATTCGCTCGCCCACTCGTTCGCCCATTCACTCTCGTGCCTGTTCACGCGCCCACTTACCCACTGGCCCATTCACTCGCCCGCCCGCCCACTCATTCCGCCGTTCATTTACTCACCCACCCACCCATTCACTCACCCACTTACTCGGCCACTCGTTCACCCATTCACTCTCATATCCATTCACCCAACCCCTCACCCACCAACTCGCCCATCCACCCACTCGCCCACCCGCTCGCCCACCCACTCGTCCACCCACTCGACCACCCACCCACTCTGCCACCCGCTCGCACACCCACTCGACCACCCACCCACTCGCTCACCCGCTCGCCCACCCACTCGACCACCCACCCACTCGCTCACCCGCTCGGCCACCCGCTCGCCCACCCGCTCGCCCACCCACTCGACCACCCGCTCGCCCACCCACTCGAGCACCCACTCGACCACCCACTCGACCAGCCACTCTGCCACCCGCTCGCCCACCCACTCGACCACCCACCCACTCTGCCACCCGCTCGCCCACCCACTCGACCACCCACCCACTCGCTCACCCGCTCGCCCACCCACTCGCCCACCCACTCGCCGGCTCTCTTCCTGCCGTGCAGGCTGGACAAGACCTTGGCTGAGATGCAGAAGAAACATGGATCACTGCAGGAGGAGTGTGAGCACCTGCGGTGAGTGAGTTAGTGAGTTGGTGAGTTGGTGAGTGGGTGAGTGGGTGGGTGCATGGGTGTTGAGTGAGTGGGTCGATGAGTTGAGTGACTTGTTGAGTAAGTGAGTGGATTGGTGAGTGACTTGTGGGGAGTGAGTGGATGAGTGTGTGATTGAGTTGGTGAGTGAGTTTGTGAGTGAGTTGGTGAGTGAGTTGGTGAGTGAGTGAGTTGGTGAGTGAGTTGGTGAGTGAGTTGGTGAGTGAGTTGGTGAGTGAGTTGGTGAGTGAGTGAGTTGGTGAGTGCGTTGGTGAGTGAGTTCGTGAGTGACTTGTTGAGTGAGTGAGTTGGTGAGTGAGTTGGTGAGTGACTTGTTGGGTGAGTGAGTTGGTGAGTGAGTTGGTGAGTTCGTGAGTGACTTGTTGAGTGAGTGAGTGAGTTGGTGAGTGAGTTGGTGATTGAGTTGGTGAGTGAGTGGGTTGGTGAGTGAGTCGGTGAGTGAGTTGTTGAGTGAGAGTGAGTTGGTGAGTGACTTTTTGAGTGGATGAATGTGTGAGTGAGTTGGTGAGTGACTTGTTGTGTTGGTGAGTGAGCTGGTGAGTGAGTTCGTGAGTGAGTTTGTTAGTGACTTGTTGAGTGAGTGAGTTGGTTGGTGAGTGAGTGGGTTGGTGAGTGAGTTGGTGAGTGACTTGTTGGTGAGTGACTTGTTGGTGAGTGAGTTGGTGAGTGAGTTCGTGAGTTGGTGAGTGACTTTTTGAGTGGATGAGTGAGTTGGTGAGTGACTTGTTGAGTTGGTGATTGAGTTGGTGAGTGAGCGTGTGAGCGTGTGAGTGAGTTGGTGGGTGAGTTGGTAAAAGTGAGTTGGTAAGAGTGAATTCGTGAGTGACTTGTTGAGTGAGTTAGTTGGTGAGTGAATGGGTTGGTGAGTGAGTGAGTGGGATGTTGAGTGAGTGAGTTCGTGAGTGAGTTCATGAGTGAGTTGGTGAGTGACTTTTTGAGTGCATGAATGTGTGAGTTGGTGTGTGAATAAGATGGTGAGTGACTTGTAGAGTTGGTGAGTGAGTTAGTGAGTGAGCATGTGAGTGAGTTGGTGAGTGACTTGTAGAGTTGGTGGGTTGGTGAGTGAGTGAGTTGGTGAGTGAGTGAGTTGGTGAGTGAGTTGGTGAGTGAGTTGGTGAGTGAGTTGGTGAGTGAGTTAGTGAGTGAGCGTGTGAGGAAGATGGTGAGTGACTTGTAGAGTTGGTGAGTGAGTGAGTTGGTGAGTGAGTTGGTGAGTGAGTTGGTGAGTGAGTGGATGAGTGAGTGGATGAGTGTGTGCTTGAGTTGGTGAGTGAGTGGATGAGTGTGTGAGTGGGTTGGTGTGTGAGTGAATTGGTGAATGAGTTGGTGAGTGAGTGGATGAGTGTGTGAGTGAGTTGGTGTGTGAGTGAGTTGGTGAATGAGTTGGTGAGTGGATGAGTGTGTGAATGAGTTGGTGAGTGAGTTCTTGAGTTGGTGAGTGAGTGGATGAGTGTGTGAGTGAGTTGGTGAGTATGTGAGTGACTTGTTGACTGAGTGAGTTGGTGAGTGACTTGTTGAGTTGGTGAGTGAGCGTGTGAGTGAGTTCGTGAGTGTTTGTATGAGTGAGCTGGTGAGTGAGCGTGCGAATGAGCTGGTGAGTGAGCGTGTGAGTGAGTTGGTGAGTCAGCGTGTGAGTGAGTTGGTGAGTGAGCGTGTGAGTGAGTTGGTGAGTGAGCGTGTGAGTGAGTTGATGAGTGAGTTGGTGAGTGAGCGTTTGAGTGAGTTGGTGAGTGAGCGTGTGAGTGAGTTGGTGAGTGTTTGTGTGAGTGAGTTGGTGAGTGAGTTGGTGAGTGAGTTGCTGAGTGACGTGCCTCGCAGGGAGAAGGCCGACGCCGACAGGAAAGTCATGGACGCATCGTTCACCAGCATCCAGGAGCAGTTTGTGGAGGCCACGCGGAGGGCCATGGAGGCCGAGGTGAGTGGTGGTGGTGGTGGAGTTGTGGTGGAGTTGTGGTGGAGTTGTGGTGGTGGGGTGTGGTGGTGTTGTAGTGGTGGGACGGTAGTTGTTGTGGTGTTGGGGTGGTTGTGGGAGGGGTAGTGGGTTGGGATGGTGGTGGAGTTGTGGTGGTAGTGTGGTGGTGGTGGGTGGGTGGAGTGGTGGTGGGGTGGTGGTGGAGTTGTGGTGGTAGTGTGGTGGTGGGGTGTGGTGGTGTTGTAGTGGTGGGACGGTAGTTGTTGTGGTGTTGGGGTGGTTGTGGGAGGGGTAGTGGGTGGGGTGGTGGTGGAGTTGTGGTGGTAGTGTGGTGGTGGTGGGTGGGTGGAGTGGTGGTGGTGGAGTTGTGGTGGTGGTGGTTGGGTGGAGTGGTGGTGGGAGGGGTGGTGGTGTTGTGGTGGTAGTGTGGTAGTGGTGGGTGGGGTGGTGGTGGTGGGGAGTGGTGGTGCAGCGGTTAGCGCTACGCTGCGTCACCAACCCAGCGACCCGAGTTCGATTTCCGCTCACGGCCAACACCGGTGACAATTATTTGAACCGGTTCTGGGCCTCCCCTAGGTCGACTCAGCCTCGAATTAGTTCCTTGTGTAGCTGTGTGTAGTAAACATCGCCACTGGGGGAGACAAAGGCGGTCGGGCGTGGTGCTGGCCACCCACCCCCTCGTGTGCCATGCCGGCCTTCATAGGTCCTGCTCGCTAACAGCACTTGCCCCTACAGTCTGTTAAGGCTACACGGGGGATCTTTGTCTTTGGTGCAGGTGATGTTGTTGGAGCTGAGGAGGGACTCTACGTGTAGAGAACTGATGATCATCGCTGAGCAAGTGGAGATGAGAAGACAAGCCATCACCATGATGTAACACACACACACACAACAACAACAGCCGCCAACTGTCCAGTAACCTCAAAGTGCACCTAGCCTGGCACTCCCCAGTAGCATCCT
>NC_133728.1:5082492-5105240 GCF_048934315.1 Petromyzon marinus
CGCTACGGACGGGCAGGCAGGCAGGCGAGTGAGTGAGTGAGTGAGCGAGCGAGCGAGCGGATGATTGGATGGACGAGCGGGCGGGTGGGCGGATGGGTGGGTAGATGAGTGGGTGGGCGGGCGGGTGGGTAGATGAGTGGGCGGGTGGGTGGGTAGATGAGTGGGCGAGCGGGTGGGTGGACGGATGGGTGGGTAGATGAGTGGGTGGGCGGGTGGGTGGGTGGGTAGATGAGTGGGCGAGCGGGTGGGCGGGTGGGTGGGTAGATGAGTGGGTGGGTGGATAGATGAGTGGGCGAGCACGTTGTTCAGCCTTCGTCCGCTCTCTCAAAGCCTCACCACCTCTTCTCCATCACCGATTCCTCTGTCCCTCCCCTCCCCCGTAGCCCGTTCGTGATCCCCGACGCGCACTATCGCGGTCACTCATTCCTCTACGCTTGTGCCAACACCCGTGTCTCTCTGTCTCCCCTCCTCCTCCTCCCCACCATCTCTCTCTCTGTCTCGCCTCCTCCTCCTCCCCACCATCTCTCTCTCTGTCTCCCCTCCTCCTCCCCACCATCTCTCTCTCTCTGTCTCCCTCCTCCTCCCCACCATCTCTCTCTCTCTGTCTCCCCTCCTCCTCCTCCCCACTATCTCTCTCTGTCTCCCCTCCTCCTCCTCCCCACCATCTCTCTCTCTGTCTCCCTCCTCCTCCTCCCCACTATCTCTCTCTGTCTCCCCTCCTCCTCCTCCCCACCATCTCTCTCTCTGTCTCCCCTCCTCCTCCCCACCATCTCTCTCTCTGTCTCCCCTCCTCCTCCCCACCATCTCTGTCTCCCCTCCTCCTCCCCACCATCTCTCTCTCTGTCTCCCCTCCTCCTCCCCACCATCTCTATCTCTGTCTCCCCTCCTCCTCCTCCCCACCATCTCTCTCTCTGTCTCCCCTCCTCCTCCCCACCATCTCTCTCTCTGTCTCCCCTCCTCCTCCCCACCATCTCTCTCTCTCTGTCTCCCCTCCCCCTCCCCACCATCTCTCTCTCTGTCTCCCCTCCTCCTCCCCACCATCTCTCTCTCTGTCTCCCCTCCTCCTCCCCACCATCTCTCTCTGTCTCCCCTCCTCCTCCCCACCATCTCTCTCTCTGTCTCCCCTCCTCCTCCCCACCATCTCTGTCTCCCCTCCTCCTCCCCACCATCTCTCTCTCTGTCTCCCCTCCTCCTCCCCACCATCTCTATCTCTGTCTCCCCTCCTCCTCCTCCCCACCATCTCTCTCTCTGTCTCCCCTCCTCCTCCCCACCATCTCTCTCTCTGTCTCCCCTCCTCCTCCCCACCATCTCTCTCTGTCTCCCCTCCTCCTCCCCACCATCTCTCTCTCTGTCTCCCCTCCTCCTCCCCACCATCTCTCTCTCTGTCTCCCCTCCTCCTCCCCACCATCTCTCTCTCTGTCTCCCCTCCTCCTCCCCACCATCTCTCTCTCTGTCTCCCCTCCTCCTCCCCACCATCTCTCTCTCTGTCTCCCCTCCCCCTCCCCACCATCTCTCTCTCTGTCTCCCCTCCTCCTCCCCACCATCTCTCTCTCTGTCTCCCCTCCTCCTCCCCACCATCTCTCTCTGTCTCCCCTCCTCCTCCCCACCATCTCTCTGTCTCCCCTCCTCCTCCCCACCATCTCTCTCTCTGTCTCCCCTCCTCCTCCCCACCATCTCTCTCTCTGTCTCCCCTCCTCCTCCCCACCATCTCTCTCTCTGTCTCCCCTCCTCCTCCCCACCATCTCTCTCTCTGTCTCCCCTCCTCCTCCCCACCATCTCTCTCTGTCTCCCCTCCTCCTCCCCACCATCTCTGTCTCCCCTCCTCCTCCCCACCATCTCTCTCTCTGTCTCCCCTCCTCCTCCCCACCATCTCTGTCTCCCCTCCTCCTCCCCACCATCTCTCTCTCTGTCTCCCCTCCTCCTCCCCACCATCTCTGTCTCCCCCTCCTCCTCCCCACCATGTCTCTCTCTGTCTCCCCTCCTCCTCCCCACCATCTCTCTCTCTGTCTCCCCTCCTCCTCCCCACCATCTCTGTCTCCCCTCCTCCTCCCCACCATCTCTCTCTCTGTCTCCCCTCCTCCTCCCCACCATCTCTGTCTTCCCCTCCCTCCTCCCCACCATGTCTCTCTCTGTCTCCCCCATGTCTCTCTCTCTGTCTCCGTCTACCCCCTCACCCCGTCTCCTACGCTCCGTCCGCAGGCCCTGCTCAAGGCCAACGCGACGTTGTTCCGCCCACCCCACCGCCGGCCACAACAACAACAACAACAGCCGCGGCCGCCACCGCTACGGCAGCCGCCGCCGCGGCCGCCGCCGTGGCCACGGCCCCCAGGCCTCTGGCCACGGCGGCCGCCCAGGCCGCCCAGGCCGAGCCCCGACAGCCGCCGAAGACGCAGCGTCCCTTCCTTCCCGGCCGCCAGGTGGGTCTGGCGTGAGACGTTCACCCCGTCAGTCTGTCTCATCTTCATCGCCATCACGGTGGCTAGGAGATGTTGACTACCTCGCCCGGTGTGCAGGAGGTCGTGGGTTCGATCCCGACCCTGACGTCTGTTGCTGTATATTTGTGAGTCTGTGTGTCTCTCTCTCTCTCATCATCATCATCATCACGGTGGCTATGAGATGTTAACTACCTCGCCCGGTGTACAGGAGGTCGTGGGTTCGATCCCTACCCTGACGTCTGTTGCTGTATATTTGGAGTCTGCGTGTCTCTCATCATCATCATCATCACGGTGGCTAGGAGATGTTAACTACCTCGCGCGGTGTACAGGAGGTCGTGGGTTCGACCCCGACCCTGATGCCTGCTGCTGCTGTATATTTGGAGTTTGTGTCTCTCTCTCTCCCCGTGGTCGCGTGGATGTTTCCCCGGGTCCTCCGGTTTCCCCCTCCACATTTAGAATCGTCGTCACCACGCGTTCAGAGTGTTTGCCTGGCTGCTCTAAATTAAATTTCCACGCGATGACGATGAGCCCACTTGACGGGACCTACCGTTAGCAATAGCCACGGTCGCTTCTGAATCAGAGCTACATAGCTCGAGTGGGACTTTACCTGGGTAACAGTAAAAATTGTTTATCGTTGTTTTTAGTTTAAACGCGGGGGGGGGGGGGGGGAGACAAAGGCGGCCGGGAGTGGCGCTGACCGAACCACCACCCCCCTTGCTGCGCCGTGCCCGCCTTGCAATAGACGCCCGTTAACGGCACTTGCCCCAAGAGTCTCCGTAGCGTCACCTGGGCCATCTTTGTCTTTTTGCGTGCGCGCGTGTGTGTCGGTGTGTGTATCAGTGTGCATGTGTATCTGTGTGTGTACCAGTGTGCGTGTGTGTGTGTCTGTGTGTGTACCAGTGTGTGTGTGTGTCAGTGTGTGTACCAGTGTGTGTATCAGTGTACGTGTGTATCTGCGTGTGTCAGTGTGTGTATCAGTGTGCGTGTGTATCTGTGTGTGTACCAGTGTGCGTGTGTGCGAGTCTGTGTGTGTATCAGTGTGCATGTGTATCTGTGTGTGTCGGTGTGTGTCAGTGTGTGTATCAGTGTGCGTGTGTATCTGTGTGTGTACCAGTGTGCGTGTGTGTGTGTCTGTGTGTGTACCAGTGTGTGGCGTGTGTCAGTGTGTGTACCAGTGTGTGTATCAGTGTACGTGTGTATCTGCGTGTGTCAGTGCGTGTATCAGTGTGCGTGTGTATCTGTGTGTGTACCAGTGTGCGTGTGTGCGAGTCTGTGTGTGTATCAGTGTGCATGTGTATCTGTGTGTGTCGGTGTGTGTCAGTGTGTGTATCAGTGTGCGTGTGTATCTGTGTGTGTACCAGTGTGCGTGTGTGCGAGTCTGTGTGTGTATCAGTGTGCATGTGTATCTGTGTGTGTCGGTGTGTGTCAGTGTGTGTATCAGTGTGCGTGTGTATCTGTGTGTGTACCAGTGTGCGTGTGTGCGAGTCTGTGTGTGTATCAGTGTGCATGTGTATCTGTGTGTGTCGGTGTGTGTCAGTGTGTGTATCAGTGTGCGTGTGTGTCTGTGTGTGTACCAGTGTGCGTGTGTGTGTGTCTGTGTGTGTACCAGTGTGCATGTGTATCTGTGTGTGTCAGTGTGTGTCAGTGTGTGTATCAGTGTGCGTGTGTGTCTGTGTGTGTACCAGTGTGCGTGTGTGCGAGTCTGTGTGTGTATCAGTGTGCATGTGTATCTGTGTGTGTCGGTGTGTGTCAGTGTGTGTATCAGTGTGCGTGTGTGTCTGTGTGTGTACCAGTGTGCGTGTGTGTGTGTCTGTGTGTGTACCAGTGTGCATGTGTATCTGTGTGTGTCAGTGTGTGTCAGTGTGTGTATCAGTGTGCGTGTGTGTCTGTGTGTGTACCAGTGTGCGTGTGTGCGAGTCTGTGTGTGTACCAGTGTGCATGTGTATCTGCATGTATCTGTGTGTGTACCAGTGTGCGTGTGTATTTGTGTGTGTATCAGTGGGGAGCGGTGGTGGAGCGGTTAGCGCCACGCTGCGCTACGAACCTGGCGACCCGGGTTCGATTCCCGCTCACGGCAACACCATCGGTGACGATTATCTGAACCGGTCCTGGGCCTCCCCTAGGTCGACTCGGCCTCAAATGAGCACCTGGTGCGGTGTGTTAACATCGCCGCTAGGGAGACAAAGGCGGCCGGGCGTGGTGCTGGCCACCCACCCCCTTGTGTGCCGTGCCGGCCTTCATAGGTGCTCGCTAACAGCGCTTGCCCCTACAGTCTGTTAAGGCTACACGGGGGGTCTTTGTTGTGTGTGTACAGCAGACGGGCATGCCTGGCATCCTGCAGCCGCCTGGCATGCATCAGCAGCAGTCCGGCATGCAGCAGCAGCAGCAGCAACCGCAGCAACAGCAACAGCCGCTGCAGCAGCAGCCCGGCATCCTACAGCCACCTGGCTTGCAGCAACAGCAGCCTGGCATGCAACAGCCCGGCCTTCTCCCTCACTACCCACTGCAGCAGCATCTGGCACGGCAGCCCTTCCAGCCAAACCACGATGCCTACCGACAGCTTCCTGCCCACCTGGCCTTCCAGCAGCAGCAGCAGCAGCAATTCCCGGGCGCCTTCTCCGGCGCTTTCTTGCCGCACCTCCTGTTGCTACAGCAGCAGCAGCAGCAGCAAAAGCAGCAGCAAAAGCAGCAGCAGCAGCAACAGCAGCAGCAGCAGCTCCCTAACTTCCTGCACCAACAGCCGCCCCACAATGCAATGCAGCAGCAGCAGCCACATGGCGTGTTCGGGCAGCAGCAGCAGCAGCAGCCGGCGTCCGCCGCCGCTTCCCAGCAGCCTTTGCAGCAGCGGCACCCCCAGCATGCCGCGGGGCAGGCGGAAGGCCCGGCGCAGGCCAAGTCGGTCTACGATCGGCTCATGGAGAAACTCAAGGCCATGTTCCCCGACATGGATCGGTGAGCCTGGCGGAACGGGGGGGTGGGGTCTGTCTTGTCGTCTGTCCGTACGTCCGTGTGCGTGAGTGCGTCCGTCCGTCTGCGTTCCGTTGAGCCCTCTTGTTCATCCGTCAGCACGTCGGTCCGTTCGTCCGTCTGTATGCCTGTATGTCCCGTGTGCGTCCGTCCGTCTGTCCGTGTGCGTCCGTCCGTCCGTCTGTCCGTCTGCGTTACGTTCATCCGTCCTGTCCGTCCGTCAGCCTGGGGGCAGGTCCCGTCCGCCCGTCTGTCTGCACGTCCGTCTAACCGTCTGTGTCTGCCCATCGCCCCGTCCGTTATTCTTTTTGAGTATTCAGCTGCTATGATTTTCCACGTCGTGACGATAGCCGTTGGGGGCGGGTGGAGGTCTCCTTCTGAAAAAGATCCGTATAGCTCAGTGTGGGCCTTACACCCCGTGCTCTAAACCACTGGTCCTTGACCTTGACTGTAGCCTTTGCACCCCGTTTGGTTCTCAATCGTTCAAAAAAGAAAGAAAGCGGTACAATCTAAATACATAAACACACAGGGGTTTGGTGAAGCAAAGTAAGTTGTTACTTACGTGTGCCCCCTTACTTGATTTGTCTTTTCGATTATTTACCTTCTTAAAAAAAAAATGTGGCTGTGTTTTCGCAACACCCCTCCACAGGAGAGTGCATGTGGCACTCCCCCAAGAGGGTGCGTGGGTGCTCCCCCTGGGGGTGTGTGCCCCCTTTGCCATACATCATAGGGGTCACCAAAGAGATTTCCAAAATCACGAGCAAACACAAGATCCCAGGCTCAATTTAACACAGTACGTAAAATTCGTGATCTGATCCCATCTGCGAAGGATAGGATCCCTGACATGCAATACCCCGGCGTCTACAAACTAAGCTGTCAGTTTAACACGTATTATGAAACTAAGCTGTGTCTGCGGCAGTAGTTAGATTGGGGAAACTAAGCGACATGTCCCGGACCGTGTTCGTGAACACGAGGCAGATTTGAAACACGGTTGGACCAACACGATGGGCCCTGGCTGATCATTGTTTTAATGCGGTTGGCTCACGCGAAATTGATTTCTCTGAGACGAAGGTGCTTTGTAAGCCCGCTGGCTATCAACAAAGATTCGTTCATGAAGCCATCCACATATATACAGACACGGACACAGTTTCAACGGAGAGGATGGGTACAAACACGGCAATCAATGGAAGGACGTCATCAACCAGTTTAAGTCACAACTGGCTGTGATGTTCCCATCCTGTCACCTTCCGATGTTAGTTTTTATTTTCCCCGTGGCTTCGGCTCTCTGATTTGACATTAACAGGTTAAATTGTGTTCACACCAACATAGCCACCTCCGCGCACTCGTCATGAAGGTCCCCTCTCCGATCTCCCATTAACACGCTAGTCTCCCACATTAACACGCTAATCTCTCACATTAACACGCTAATCTCGCACATTAACACGCTAATCTCTCACATTAACACGCTAATCTCTCACATTAACACGGCCACCTCCGTGCCCTCGTCATGAAGGTCCCCTCTCCGATCTCACATTAACACGCTAATCTCTCACATTAACACGCTAATCTCTCACATTAACACGCTAATCTTCACATTAACACGCTAATCTCTCACATTAACATGCTAATCTCCCACATTAACACGCTAATCTCTCACATTAACACGCTAATCTGTCACATTAACATGCTAATCTCTCACATTAACACGCTAATCTCTCACATTAACACGCTAATCTGTCACATTAACACGCTAATCTCTCACATCAACACGCTAATCTCTCACATTAACACGCTAATCTCTCACATTGACACACTAATCTCTCACATTAACACGCTAATCTGTCACCTTAACACGCTAATTTCTCACATTAACACGCTAATCTCTCACATTAACACGCTAATCTCTCACATTGACACACTAATCTCTCACATTAACACGCTAATCTCTCACATTAACACGCTAATCTCTCCCATTAACACGCTAATCTCTCACATTAACACGCTAATCTCCTACATTAACACGCTAATCTCTCACATTAACACGCTAATCTCTCACATTAACACGCTAATCTCCCACATTAACACGCTAATCTCTCACATTAACACGCTAATCTCCCACATTAACACGCTAATCTCTCACATTAACATGTTAATCTCTCACATTAACATGCTAACCTCTCACATTAACACGCTAATCTCACATTAACACGCTAATCTCTCATTACCACGCTAATCTCGCACATTAACACGCTAATCTCTCACATTAACACGCTAATCTCTCACATTAACACGCTAATCTCTCACATTAACACGCTAATCTCTCACATTAACACGCTAATCTCTCACATTAACACGCTAATCTCTCACATTAACACGCTAATCTACATTAACACGCTAATCTCTCACATTAACACGCTAATCTCTCATTACCACGCTAATCTCGCACATTACCACGCTAATCTCTCACATTAACACGCTAATCTCCCACATTAACACGCTAATCTCTCACATTAACACGCTAATCTCTCACATTACCACGCTAATCTCTCACATTAACACGCTAATCTCCCACATTAACACGCTAATCTCCCACATTAACACGCTAATCTCTCACATTAACACGCTAATCTCTCACATTAACACGCTAATCTCCCACATTAACACGATAATCTCTCACATTGACACGCTAATCTCTCCCATTAACACGCTAATCTCTCACATTAACACAGCCACCTCCGTACCCTCGTCATGAAGGTCCCCTCTCCGATCTCACATTAACACGCTAATCTTCACATTAACACGCTGATCTCTCCCATTAACACGCTAATCTCCCACATTAACACGCTAATCTCTCACATTAACACGCTAATCTCTCACATTAACACGCTAATCTCTCACATTAACATAGCCACCTCCGTGCCCTCGTCATGAAGGTCCCCTCTCCGATCTCCCATTAACACGCTAATCTCTCACATTAACACGCTGATCTCTCACATTAACACGCTAATCTCTCATATTAACACGCTAATCTCCCACATTAACACAGCCACCTCCGTACCCTCGTCATGAAGGTCCCCTCTCCGATCTCCCATTAACACGCTAGTCTCTCTCATTAACACGCTAATCTCTCCCATTAACACGCTAATCTCTCACATTAACACGGCCACCTCCGTACCCTCGTCATGAAGCTCCCCTCTCTGATATCACATTAACACGCTGATCTCCCACATTAACACGCTAATCTCTCACATGAACACGCTAATCTCTCACATTAACATTGTTCTTGTTCTAGATTTAAAGCTTTCGTGACTGCTAGGATCCATACTCTTTGGTTCTATTGGGCAAAGTCACGTAGTAGGTAAAATAATAAAATGACAAAAAAAATTAGCAAAAAAATTCACGACGTTTCGGCCACAACACAAGCGGCCTTCATCAGGTGAAGGGACGAGACTGTCTGGAGGACAGCGCTGGAGTGGCTGTCCTACCAGACAGTCTCGTCCCTTCACCTGATGAAGGCCGCTTGTGTTGTGGCCGAAACGTCGTGAATTTTTTGTTAATTTTTTTGTTATTTTATTTTCACCTACGTGACTTTACCCAATAGAACCAAAGAGTATTGTTGTTGTTGTGTATATTGTTGTTGTTGTTGTTCTTGTTGTTTATATTGTTGTTGTTGTTATTGAAGTTTGTGTTCTTGTTATTTTTGTTGTTGTTGTTCTTGTTGTTTTATTGTTGTTGTTGTTATTGAAGTTTGTGTTCTTGTTATTTTTGTTGTTGTTGTTGTTCTTGTTGTTTATATTGTTGTTGTTGTTATTGAAGTTTGTGTTCTTGTTATTTTTGTTGTTGTTTTTGTTGTTTTATTGTTGTTGTTATTGAAGTTTGTGTTCTTGTTATTTTTGTTGTTGTTGTTTTTGTTGTTTTATTGTTGTTGTTATTGAAGTTTGTGTTCTTGTTATTTTTGTTGTTGTTGTTGTTGTTTTTGTTTGGGTCGCCTGACCCCCCAATGCTTTGCCCCCCCCCAGGCCGACGCTCAACAAGTTCATGGTGCAGCTACGGGCGGCGAACGGCGGGCGCCTGCAGGGCCTGTCCTTCGAGGAGCTGGTGAACCGGATCAGCGAGATGGTGCTGGACCAGACGCGGCAGGCGCCGGCGGTGCAGGTACCGGCGGTGCAGGGTGTGGTGGTGCAGGGCGTGTTGGTGCAGGGTGTGTTGGTGCAGGGTGTGTTGGTGCAGGGTGTGTTGGTGCAGGGTGTGTGGTGGTGCAGGGTGTGTGGTGGTGCAGGGTGTGTTGGTGCAGGGTGTGTTGGTGCAGGGCGTGGCGGTGCAGGGCGTGGTGGTGCAGGGTGTGGTGGTGCAGGGCGTGGTGGTGCAGGGTGTGGCGGTGCAGGGTGTGGTGGTGCAGGGTGTGTTGTGGTGGTGCAGGGTGTGTTGTGGTGGTGCAGGGTGTGGTGGTGCAGGGCGTGGCGGTGTAGGGTGTGGTAGTGCAGGGTGTGCTGGTGCAGGGTGTGCTGGTGCAGGGCGTGGTAGTGCAGGGTGTGTGGTAGTGCAGGGCGTGGTATTGCAGGGCGTGGTAGTGCAGGGCGTGGTAGTGCAGGGTGTGGTGGTAGTGCAGGGTGTGTGGTAGTGCAGGGCATGGTAGTGCAGGGTGTGTGGTAGTGCAGGGTGTGTGGCAGTGCAGGGTGTGTGGTAGTCCAGGGCGTGGTAGTGCAGGGTGTGGTGGTAGTGCAGGGTGTGGTGGTAGTGCAGGGTGTGCTGCAGCGGCCGTGGGGGTTGGGGTGACGACCCCTCGCTCTGCCCACCCCAAGTCTGTAATTTAAAATGCAAATGTTGATAAACTTAAATGTTTTTTTAAAAATAATATCTAACGTACGATTAGCTTTCTTACTTTTTAAATGTTTTTATTGTTTAGATGATATCTTTACGAATGTGATTAGTCGCCGTCTTTCTTATTACTCGAGAATCACAGCATTAATTACGACAACAACAACAGCTGCAACAACAACAACAACCACAACAACCACAACAACCACAACAACAACAACAACAACCACAACCACAACAACCACCACCACCACCAACGGCCTCGCCCCCCCTCCCTCAGGTGGCCCGGGCAGCTCAGGGGCCGACGCTGCCTATGCCGTCGCAGGGACAGCCAATGGCAGCGGCCGCCTTGAGGGGTGGCGGCAGCGGCGGCAGCGGCGGGGCGGCTGCTGCTGCTGCTGCTGCGGCTGCTGCGGCTGCATCCCTGGACTCCGTACGCCGGCAGCAGCATCACCAGCAGCAGCATCAGCAGCATCAGCAGCATCAGCAGCAGCATCAGCAGCAGCATCAGCAGCAACAGCCACCGTGGCGACAGCTTGTCAACAATAACAAACAGCCGGCGACAAGACCAACCGACCACATGCTGGTGTGTGCTTGTGTGTGCGCGCGTGTCTGTCTGTGTGTGTGTGTGTGTCTGTCTGTCTGTCTGTGTGTGTGTGTCTGTCTGTCTGTCTGTGTGTGTGTCTGTCTGTCTGTGTGTGCACGTCTGTCTGTCTGTCTGTGTGTGTGTGTCTGTCTGTCTGTGTGTGTGTGTGTGCACGTCTCGTCTGTCTGTGTGTGTGTGTGTGTGTGCGCGTGTCTGTCTGTCTGTGTGTGTGTGTGTGCGTGTGTCTTTATCGCATACCTTATCAGTGCCCTACCTTACTGCAGACCAATTCAGACCTTGTTGGTCACCCCATGCCCCTCATAAATCTCAACGTTCATCCCACAAAGTCCCATCGCAAGGGAGAAACACAAACACACGGACAAATGTTTATTTTGTGCCCGTATTGAAACGGCCGTTATACGCCGTATGGACCGGAAAAGTAAATTTCCCTTGGCAAGAATACGGGGCAAGCCGTGTGAATTCACACGGCAAGTTATCGCTATCCTAACGCCCTGTAGCAGCATGGCGCAAGCGCTGTGGTGACGTCACCGCCACTTGGTGGTGAACGGTGGCTGCTGTTGTCGTTGTCTGATGGGGAGCGCTGACGCAGCCGTCAGCCCGCTGTGAAACCCGGCAGGGAGCCAAGTTCGATTCCCACTCGCGGCCACCGCCAACGCCGGCGACGATTATCCGAACCGGTCCTGGGCCTCCCCAAGATCGACTCGGCCTCAAATGAGTACCCAGCACGCCATTGGGGAGGATAGTTTTAGTTTTGTTTATTTTGGTATAGCCCCCGCGAGACATTCGGCTCTTGAATCGGGTGCAACCGCAACAAACAAACACAAAAAACTAAAACACGAACAGGAAAAAACATCTTGAAGTGACTTTGTGTGTGACTGTGCAAACAGAAAATCCATGAAAAAAAACCAGCAAAATATTCCTGAAAAAAGCACCGTACACCACCAACCGCTGTGTGCAAAAAATCCCAGTGGGATGCAAGTCATACAACAACAACAACAACATCCACAAGAAAACTTAGATTAAGGCCATCAGTCTAACTCCGTACTACAACAAAACAAACACGTTCTGTTGTAGAAGGCGGCCGGGCGTGGCGCTGGTCAACCCACCCCCCTTGAGCACCGTGCCGGCCTTCGTAGGTGCCACTCGCTAACAGCACTTGCCTACCCAACTAACTCCCCTGTCATTACCTCCCGTGGCCACCAGTCCCTTCACACTCACAACTGACTCCCCTGTCATTACCTCCCGTGGCCACCAGTCCCTTCACACTCACAGCTGACTCCCCTGTCATTACCTCCCATGGCCACCAGTCCCTTCGCACTCACAGCTGACTCCCCTGTCATTACCTCCCGTGGCCACCAGTCCATTCGCACTGCAGGCTGACTCCCCTGTCATTACCTCCCGTGGCCACTAGTCCATTCGCACTCACAACTGATACCCCTGTCATTACCTCCCTTGGCCACCAGTCCCTTCACACTCACAACTGACTCCCCTGTCACTACCTTCCCATGGCCACCGGTCCCTTCACACTCACAACTGACTCCCCTGTCATTACCTCCCGTGGCCACTAGTCCACTCGCACTCACAACTGACTCCCCTGTAATTACCTCCCGTGGCGACTAGTCCATTCGCACTACAGGCTGACTCCCCTGTAATTACCTCCCGTGGCCACTAGTCCATTCGCACTCACAACTGACTCCCCTGTCATTACCTCCCGTGGCCACCAGTCCCTTCGCACTCACAACTGACTCCCCTGTCATTGCCCCCCGTGGCCACCAGTCCCCTCACACCGCATGCGGGCTCTGTTGTCATGACACACACACACACAGACACTCGCCGTGGTGTGTCATGACACACACACACACGCCGTGGTGTGTCATGACACACACACACAGACACTCGCCGTGGTGTGTCATGACACACACACACAGACACTCGCCGTGGTGTGTCATGACACACACACACAGACACTCGCCGTGGTGTGTCATGACACACACACACAGACACTCGCCGTGGTGTGTCATGACACACACACACAGACACTCACCACGGCGAGTGTCTGTGTGTGTGTGTGTCATGACACACACACACACGCCACTCACCACGGCGAGTGTCTGTGTGTGTGTGTCATGACACACACACACAGACACTCACCACAGACACTCACCACGGCGAGTGTCTGTGTGTGTGTGTCATGACACACACACACACACACTCGCCGTGGTGAGTGTGTGTGTGTCATGACACACACAGACACACACTCACCACGGCGAGTGTGTGTCGCTCGCTGTGCTAGACTGGTGAGGAGGACCCGTGTGTCATCTGCTGTGAGGAGCTCACCCAGGAAGCCCTCTGCGTGCTCGAGTGCAAACATAAGTTCCACACCGAGGTATGGCGCTCTCTCTCTTTCTCTCGCACGCGCACGCGTGCGTGCGTGTGTGGGTCTGTGTGTGTGTCAGTGTGCATGTGTATCTGTGTGTGTACCAGTGTGTGTGGGTCTGTGTGTGTATCAGTGTGCATGTGTGTCGGTGTGTGGGTCTGTGTGTGTATCAGTGTGCATGTGTATCTGTGTGTGGGTCTGTGTGTGTATCAGTGTGCATGTGTATCTGTGTGTGGGTCTGTGTGTGTATCAGTGTGCATGTGTATCTGTGTGTGGGTCTGTGTGTGTACCAGTGCGCGTGTGTGTGGGTCTGTCGACCCGTGGCACCTGGGTCTGCCCCGTGACCTCCTGCCAGCGGGCGTTCGACACTTCACGTGGCCTCAGGGTGCACATGGCCTGGCACAAGCGTCGTGGTGACGTCACCGCCACTTAGTTGCGAATGGCGGTTGTGGTTGTTGTATATCTGTGTGTGTGTCTGTATGTGTGTGGGGAGCGGTAGTGTAGCGGTTAGCGCGCTGCGCTATGAACCTGGCGACCCGGGTTCGATTCCCGCTCACGGCCAACACCAGTGACGATTATCTGAACCGGATCCTGGGCCTCCCCTAGGTCGACTCAGCCTCAAATGAGTACCTGGTGCGGTGGATAAAAACATTGCCACTGGGGAGACAAAGGCGGTCGGGCGTGGTGCTGGCCACCCACCCCCTCGTGTACCGTTCCGGCCTTCATAGGTGCTCGCTAGCAGCACTTGCCCCTACAGTCTCTTAATGCTATACGGGGGATCTTTGTCTTTGTATCAGTGTGCATGTGTGTCTGTGTGTGGGTCTGTGTGTGTACCAGTGCGCGTGTGTGTGAGTCTGTGTGTGTATCAGTGTGCATGTGTGTGGGTCTTTGTATATCAGTGTGCATGTGTGTCGGTGTGTGGGTCTGTGTGTGTATCAGTGTGCATGTGTATCTGTGTGTGGGTCTGTGTGTGTACCAGTGTGCGTGTGTGTGGGTCTGTGTGTGTATCAGTGTGCATGTGTATCTGTGTGTGGGTCTGTGTATCAGTGTGCATGTGTATCTGTGTGTGGGTCTATGTGTGTACCAGTGTGTGTGGGTCTGTGTGTGTATCAGTGTGCATGTGTATCTGTGTGTGGGTCTGTGTGTGTACCAGTGTGTGTGGGTCTGTGTGTGTATCAGTGTGCGTGTGTATCTGTGTGTGTGTATCAGTGTGCGTGTGTATCTGTGTGTGTGTATCTGTATGTATCTGTGTGTGTGTATCTGTGCGTGTGTATCTGTGTGTGTATCTGTATGTATCTGTGTGTGTCTCCGCGTGCATGCGCGTGTCAGTTGCGTATCGGTGCGCGTACGTGTGCGTGTTTCTGCGTGCGTGCGTTCGCGTGCGTGCGTCGGCCGTGCTCGCTAACAGCACTCGCCCCACCAGTCTGCTAAAGGCTACGCGGGCGGTCTTTGCCTTTGTGTGCGCTCACAGTGCATCCGTCAGTGGCTGACAGAGCAGAAGACGTGTCCCACATGCAGGAAGTTCGCTCTGCTTCCCGAAGAGTTCCCGTCACTGTCCGGGCATCCCCGCGCGCAGGGATCACTCTCAATCTCCTAGGCCGCAGAGACAGAGACACACACACACACATGCAGACACATGCAGACATACAGACACACACACACATACAGACACATACACATACAGACATGCAGACACACACGGACATACACACACATGCATACAGACACACACAGACATACAGACATGCAGACACACATACAGACATGCAGACACACACATACAGACACACACAGACATACAGACACACACACTCATGCAGACACACACATGCAGACACACACAGACATACAGACACACACACACATACAGACACATACAGACACACACAGACATACAGACATGCAGACACACAGACACACATACAGACACACACACATACAGACACACGCAGACATACAGACACACACACTCATGCAGACACACACATGCAGACACACACAAACATACAGACACACACACACATACAGACACATACACACACATACAGACATGCAGACACACACACAGACATACAGACACACACACAGACATACACACACGCATACAGATACACACAGACATGCAGACATGCAGACACACATACAGACATGCAGACACACACATACAGACACACACAGACATACAGACACACATATACAGACACATACAGACACACACACGCATACAGACACACACAGACACACACACGCACGCATACAGACACACACAGACATACAGACATGCAGACACACATACAGACATGCAGACACACACATACAGACACACACAGACATACAGACACACACACGCGTACAGACACACACAGACATACAGACACACACAGACATACAGACACACACATATACAGACACATACAGACATACAGACACACACACGCATGCAGACACACACAGACATACACACACACGCATACAGACACACACAGACATACAGACATGCAGACACACATACAGACATGCAGACACACACATACAGACACACACAGACATACAGACATGCAGACACATACAGACACACACATGCAGACACACACAGACATACAGACATGCAGACACACACATACAGACATACAGACACACACACACATACAGACATACACATACAGACACAAGTGCACATGCAGACACACACAAAGACATACACACACACAGACACACACACAGGCACACACGCAGATACACATTCAGACACACATTCAGACACACATGCAGACACACACACAGACACACACACAGACACACGCAGACACACATGCAGACACACGCAGGGAGCACTCTCAATCTCCTAGGGCACAAAGAGACAGCAACACACACACACACACGGAGACACACACAGACACACATACAGACACACACACATACAGACACACGCAGACATACAGACACATACAGACACACACACAGACAGACACAACAACAACAACCGCCATTCGCCACTAAGTGGCGGTGACGTCACCACGACGCTTGTGCCAGGCTATGTGCACCCTGAGGCCACGTGAAGTGTCGAACGCCCGCTGGCAGGAGGTCACGGGGCAGACCCAGGTGCCACGGGTCGACTGACTGAGATGACTGGCTGATGCACCACCTGTGCCCCCTACTGTGCCAACCTGCTGTGCTTTAGCCACCCGACGCTCCGCTCGCTGTTGTGAGCGTCGCTCCTCTGCCCTCCGTTGTTGTTGGAGGGCGACTGCCTCCAACTGCCCAGTAGCATCCTTCACGAGCCTCCTCCACAGAGGCCGATCTTGACACCGCTGGTACCAGTCATCGGCAAGTCCACTCAGCTCCACGTCCTCCTGTACCACATCACTCCATCTCTTCTCTAGCCCGTGCCGCGCCCGCTTAGCCCCCTCAATCCGGCCAAACAAAAGCTGTTTCGGCATGCGGTGGCTGGGCATGCGGGCTACATGGCCCAGCACATTGACACACACACACATACACACGCACACGCACGCACACATACAGCGGCCGATTGAAGTCTTGTACGTAACTACGTGTGTATGTTGAACGTCTTTCGCACCGTACGTAGTCTAAACGTGCTAACTTACCTGCGTGTGTCTCCGTTGTGTCAGAACACGTGCCCTCCCCTCGCCCCCCCCGCCCCCTCCCCCCCGCCCCCTCGCCCCTCGCAGAATAAATGTCTTGAGCATCTCCAGCGAGTTCCGTCTCCGCTCATCGCTGCTCTGGTCTCTGTGAGACCTCGTTCCGCCCCTCCCCCTCCTCGCCCCTCCCCCTCCTCGCCCTTCCCCCTCCTCCTAGCCCCTCCTCCTAGCCCCTCGCCCTTCCCCCTCCTCGCCCCTCCCCCTCCTCGCCCCTCCCCCTCCTCGCCCCTGCTACTCGCCCCTCCTAGCCTCTCCTCCTCGCCCCTCCTCCTAGCCCCTCCTCGCCCCTCCTCCTCGCCCCTCCCCCTCCTAGCCTCTCCTCCTCGCCCCTCCTCCTAGCCCCTCCTCGCCCCTCCCCCTCCTAGCCTCTCCTCCTCGCCCCTCCTCCTCGCCCTTCCCCCTCCTCGCCCCTCCCCCTAGCCCCTCCTCGCCCCTCCTCCTCGCCCTTCCCCCTCCTCGCCCCTCCCCCTCCTCACCCCCCCTCCCCGTGGTGGTGTCACGTGTACAACTCGAGCACGTGTTCAACAACTGCATCCTCCACGTCTCTTATTGGAGGTTTTTTTTCTTGCTCGCACATTCAAAGCTCTGGGGAGTTTAAATCGTCCGTGCATTGGTTGGGGTCGTTATATAGGGGATAGTGATATAGGGGATAGTGATATAGGGGGTAGTGATATAGGGGGTAGTGATATAGGGGGTAGTGATGTAGGGGATAGTGATATAAGGGGTAGTGATGTAGAGGGGTAGGGATGTAGGGGGTAGTGATATAGGGGGTAGTGATGTAGGGGATAGTGATGTAGGAGGTAGTGATACAGAGGGTAGTGATACAGAGGGTAGTGATGTAGGGGGTAGTGATGTAGGGGGTAGTAATGTAGGGGATAGTGATGTAGGGGGTAGTGATGTAGGGGGTAGTGATATAGGGGATAGTGATATAGGGGATAGTGATATAGGGGGTAGTGATGTAGGGGATAGTGATGTAGGGGGTAGTGATGTAGGGGAAAGTTATGTAGGGGGTAGTGATATAGGGGGTGGTGATGTAGGGGATGGTGATGTAGGGGGTAGTGATGTAGGGGGTAGTGATGTAGGGGATAGTGATATAGGGGGTAGTGATGTAGGGGGTAGTGATGTAGGGGGTAGTGATGTAGGGGATAGTGATGTAGGGGGTAGTGATACAGAGGGTAGTGATACAGAGGGTAGTGATGTAAGGGGTAGTGATATAGGGGGTAGTGATGTAGGGGGTAGTGATGTAGGGGGTAGTGATGTAGGGGATAGTGATGTAGGGGGTAGTGATGTAGGGGATAGTGATGTAGGGGGTAGTGATGTAGAGGGGTAGTGATGTAGGGGTAGTGATACAGGGGGTAGTGATATAGGGGGTAGTGCTATAGGGGGTAGTGATATAGGGGGTAGTGATATAGGGGATAGTGATATAGGGGGTAGTGATGTAGGGGGTAGTGATATAAGGGATAGTGATATAGGGGGTAGTGATGTAGGGGATAGTGATGTAGGGGGTAGTGATACAGAGGGTAGTGATACAGAGGGTAGTGATGTAGGGGGTAGTGATGTAGGGGGTAGTGATGTAGGGGGTAGTGATGTAGTGATATAGGGGGTAGTGATATAGGGGTAGTGATATAGGGGGTAGTGATGTAGGGGGTAGTGGTATAGGGGGTTGTGATGTAGGGGGTAGTGATATAGGGGATAGTGATACAGAGGGTAGTGATACAGGGGGTAGTGATATAGGGGATCGTGATATAGGGGATAGTGATGTAGGGAGTAGTGATACAGGGGGTAGTGATATAGGGGATCGTGATATAGGGGATAGTGATGTAGGGAGTAGTGATACAGAGGGTAGTGATACAGGGGGTAGTGATACAGAGGGTAGTGATGTAGGGGGTAGTGATATAGGGGATAGTGATGTAGGGGATAGTGATGTAGGGGGTAGTGATATAGGGAGTAGTGATACAGAGGGTAGTGATACAGGGGGTAGTGATATAGGGGATAGTGATACAGGGGGTAGTGATACAGAGGGTAGTGATATAGGGGTAGTGATATAGGGGATGGTGATATAGGGGTAGTGATGTAGGGGACTAGGAGTGCATCATCATCATCGTCACCGCTGTGTGTTTGTGGTTATGCGCTGGTGTGCGACCTCGGTTCTGAATGATCGCAGTGGCACCCCCGGCTGCTGCCGCGGTATTTGGGGCCGTCCATAAATGACGTCACGCACCTGGGAGGGGGATCAGACATTTGTGACGAGGGGGGGGGGGGGGGCTTTGAGAAATGTGACGTCACATCAAAATGCGCAACTTTAAATATAGACAACACGTTCTACTTTAATTAAATAGATTAAATACGCACTACAATGCCAATAGTTTAAATCGATTTGAAGCATGTTTTATTTTCAAAATGGAAATGTTTTTTTTGGGGGGGGGGCGGAGCTTTGTGACGTCATATTTGAGGGGGGGTCTGACTTTTTGTGACGCCGTGTGACAAGGGGGGGGCGGGGGGTTAAAAATCGCGTGACGTCATTTAAGGACGGCCCCTAAAATAAATAAATAAAAATCTGTCGGCGTCTCGCGCCCACAGAAAAGGGCTTCTCGCACCGATCGGGAACGCGTGCACCTCGGGTGAAGAAGAAGAAGAAGAAGCAGCGGCGGCAGGAGACGCAGCACTGCTTTAGATTTTAAATGTCGAGGGGGTGAAACGGGAGGAGCCGGAGAAAAATCCACGCGACCACGTGGAGAGAGAGAGAGAGATAGACACGCAAACTCCAAATATACAGCAGCAGCAGGCGTCAGGGCCGGGATCGAACCCACGACCTCCTGTACACCAGGCGAGGTAGTTAACATCTCCTAGCCACCGTGATGATGATGAGAGACACGTAAACTCCAAATATAAAGCAGGCGTCAGGGTCGGGATCGAACCCACGACCTCCTGTACACCAGGCGAGGTAGTTAACATCTCCTAGCCACCGTGATGATGATGATGATGAGAGACACGCAAACTCCAAATATACAACAGCAGG
Organism: Petromyzon marinus; assembly: GCF_048934315.1. Taxonomy (NCBI): domain Eukaryota; kingdom Metazoa; phylum Chordata; class Hyperoartia; order Petromyzontiformes; family Petromyzontidae; genus Petromyzon; species Petromyzon marinus. The sequence continues at coordinate 5,102,375 of NC_133728.1, forward strand.
CGTCAGGGTCGGGAGAGAACCCACGACCTCCTGTATACCTGGCGAGGTAGTTAACATCTCCTAGCCACCGTGATGATGATGAGAAAGAGAGACACGCAGACTCCAAATATACAGCAGCAGGCGTCAGGGTCGGGATCGAACCCACGACCTCCTGCACACCAGGCGAGGTAGTTAACATTTTCCACACAAACGCCGTACAAACTCCCCCCGTCGAGACCTTAACCGGACTGTCGTTGGCAAGTGCTGTGAGCGAGCACCACGCCCGGACCCCTTTGTATCCCAAGCGCTGATGGTTTTTTATTATTTACGACTTTATTACGCATCGCACCAGGTACTCATTTTGTGGCCGAGTCGAACTAGGGGTAGTGGGGGGTGGGAGTGGGGGAAGTACCCCAGATACCCGCACCGGTTCGGATAATCGTCACTGGTGGCTCTGGGGGGTGGGTGTCGCGAGCGGGACTCGAACCCGTGGCCCGCCCATCCCAACGATTCATCACCAGAGACGCGGATTCTGTTTGGCGTTGTGTGGTGAGGGTGGCGGCGGGGAGGGGGTGGGGAGGGTGAAGCTCCCCCCCCCCCAGGCCCCCCCCACAATTTGCCATTCAGTTCCAAACGCGTGACTCGCGCGCACCAAAGAAGCGACGCGAGTGAACAAGAGGGCGTCCCCAGCGACACGCGATGTGTCGAGTTTCACGCACAGCTCCCACCTGTGTGTGTGTATGTGTGTGTGTATGTATGTCAATTGGGGGGAGGGTGGGGGTAATTGCCACAGTAGGGGGCACAGGTGGTGCATCAGCCAGTCAACTCGGTCATCTCAGTCAGTCGACCCGTGGCACCTGCTGGGTCTTCCGCGTGACCTCCTGCCAGCGAGCGTTCGACACTTCACGTGGCCTCAAGGTGCACATAGCCTGACACACACATTGACACACACATTGACACGCACACGCGTACAAAAACAACAACCGCCACTCGCCACTAAGTGGCGGTGACGTCACCACGACGCTTGTGCCAGGCCATGTGCACCTTGAGGCCACGTGGAGTGTCGAACGCTCGCTGGCAGGAGGTCACGGGGCAGACCCAGGCGCCACGGGTCGACTGACTGAGATGACTGGCTGATGCACCACCTGTGCCCCCTACTGTGGCAACCTGCTGTGCTTTAGCCACCCGGCGCTCCGCTCGTTGTTGTGAGCGTCGCTCCTCCGCTCTCCGTTGTTGTTGGAGGGCGACTGCCTCCAACTGCCCAGTAGCGTCCTTCACGAGCCTCCTCCACAGAGGCCGATCTTGATACCGCTGGTATCAGTCATCGGCAAGTCCACTCATTTCCACGTCCTCCTGTACCACATCACTCCATCTCTTCTCGTGCCGAGCCCGTTTAGCCCCCTCGATCCGGCCGAACAAAAGCTGTTTCGGCATGCGGTGGCTGGACATGCGGGCTACATGACCCAGCCAACGCAGCCTTGCCTGTCGGAGGAGCTCACCGATGGGACCTTGCCCAGATCTTTCAAGGATTTGTGAGCTCCTCACACAATCCCAGCCTGGTTAATCCCTGGATGGATCGTAGGCAGGCTAGCATAAATGTTTCTAACCAGCGAAGATGTTCCATTAGGGGGGGGTCCACGTTTCGCAAGCGTAGAGAAGGGAGGGAATGACCGTGGCCGAGAAGACCCGAAGCTTAGTGCGGAGCCACAGACCAGGTAGCTTCCACACAGCGTTACGCAACCGATGAAAAGATATTGCCGCTCGACTGATTCGGAATGAGACCTCTACTGTTAAACTGGAGCCGGTTTGACCGGCTCCAGACATTGACACACACATACACACACATTGACAACAACAACCGCCATTCGCCACTAAGTGGCGGTGACGTTACCACGACGCTTGTGCCAGACCATGTGCACCTTGAGGCCACGTGAAGTGTCGAACGCCCGCTGGCAGGAGGTCACGGGGCAGACCCAGGTGCCACGGGTCGACTGACTGAGATGACTGGCTGATGCACCACCTGTGCCCCCTACTGTGCCAACTTGCTGTGCTTTAGCAACCCGGCGCTCCGCTCGTTGTTGTGAGCGTCGCTCCTCCGCCCTCCGTTGTTGTTGGAGGGCGACTGCCTCCAACTGCCCAGTAGCAGCATCCTTCACGAGCCTCCTCCACACATACATATATACACATCTACACACACATACACACACACAAAGATCCAGGTCCGTTTCAACACATTACATAAAATCCGTGATCTGGTTCCGTCTGTAAAAGATGTGATTCCGGACATACAGTACCCTGGTGTCTACAAACTAAGTTGCCTCTGTGGTAGTAGTTACATTGGAGAAACCAAACGCCATGTCTCGGACCGCATTCGTGAACACAAAGCAGACCTTAAACACGGTAGGACCAACACCTCGGCCGTGGCAGATCATTGTTCTAATTCAGTAGGCTCACATGACATTGACTTCTCCAAGACAGAGGTTCTTTGTAAGCCATCTGGCTACCATGAGAGATTCGTTCATGAGGCTATCCACATATACAAGCACAGAGACAATTTCAACCGAGAAGATGTATTCTGGCTTAGCAATCATTGGAAGGATTTGATAAACCATTTCAGGTCTTAATTGATTGTTCACGTATTTCTTAGTTCTTTCGGTAAAGTCACGTTGAAAGGAAACGTCGTGAGAATTTTTATTGTTTTATATTGTTTCCCTTCAACGTGACTTTACCGAAAGAACTAAGAATATGAATTCCTGCAGTCACGAAAGCTTTAAATCAAAATTTGATTGTTCACGCTTACGGTGGTGGCTTTCAGACAGCATACATTAATTTTTCGTCTCCCCCCTCCTCTTTTCAGAACATAGATGGACTCGTCCTTCTAAATAAA